>NC_137496.1:11181755-11781755 GCF_963082875.1 Corella eumyota
TGATCATAAAACCATGATCATTGCAACAAGTAATATTACTAAAAAATATTTTTAGAATAAATGGGAAACACTGCTGGGGGAATTTTCAAAATTTTTTGAAAAATAAAATATCAACAGACAAATTTATTTTTTATCTTATTTTGTAACTTGTTTAACGCCATAAGAATTAAATCTTTATATTTATGGTTAACTATTTTAGAATATAATACAATATTACATTTATTTTTTGTAATAATTAAGACATTTTATTTGTATTTAGGACCGTTTTACTTTAAAACAATTTACGTTTGATTCATCGCGGAATTTGGTAAAAAGTTGGTGTTACTATGACGACTGGTATCAACCCAAATCCAGCAGTGTTTTTGTTAATGGCAACTGGTCAAATTGAAAGTGCCGTGGTGAGTTAAAAACTTACAAAAAATTGTTTAATTACAGCATTTAAGCAATAAAAGTGACCATATATATCGTCTCCTCTAAACACTCATAGTCAGCCAGTCTGGAAAGTAGGGCAGCATGCACGCACGAGTTTTTTTTCAGTGAAAAAAATGCACGCTCGAAATTAACGTTTTGCACGCCTGGTTTTTAAAAAAATTGTGCACGCGCAATGCTGACGCCTGTTATATTTAAGCCAAATTTAATTAAAGCACGCTAACATAAATCACGTGTGCACGCGTAGACCGAAAATCGTAGTTTGTGTGTACGCGCGGTCGTGCCATTTTTTACGCTTGCACGCACGAGATCTCGTTGAAAACTGCCCTACTTTCCAGACTGGATAGTCAGGATAGTGTGCAAAGTACTTATGAACATTGTAAACAATCGGGGACCAGAAGATTTGGCCCAAACAATCAGACGGTTATGGGGAAGACTTTGTTCAATCCCAACTGTTCTCATGCTGTAGCGCCCTTGAGTAAGGCGCTATAATCGACATGAACTCTTAATAAACCAGCACTTAATCAGCAGCATAATTATTGGGCAATTATAATCTATAATATCCCAAACTGCCACAGGCAACTCGAGACTGGGTCGGAGTAACTGATGTTACTCTATGTTTAAGTCACGCATTCGACTTTCCCACATCGAGGATAAAGATATATACAAAAAAAAAAAAAAAACTTAATCGGCAGCTTAATTATCGGGCAGTTATAATCTTTAATATCCTAAACTGACAAAGTCAACTTAAGACTTGGCCGGGGTAACAAATGTTACTCTATGTTTATATCATGTTTATATAAATGTTACTCTATGTTTAGGTTGTGATGACAATCCTTCCACATCAAGAATAAGTTAATGTAAAAAAAAATTTGTGATATTTTTTTTAGTTTCCAGACTTTGACGAATTGTATTGCAAGTTTTCCTTCGTACACGGACAAGACTGGGTTGTTACAAGTGGGTTAGAAGAGGGTATTTCCCAAATAACCCACAAGAGTCGGGATGAAAGACAAGTTTTTGTGTGGAACTTTCCTCTTGAGATAACTTACAAATCCACTAATCCATTTGGATGTAAGTTATATTTTTGAAATAGTAGTAAATTTTTAAACTGAAAAAATAAACACCCCCCCACCGGACTGCATTTTAATTGTCATAATTTGATTGTAACTCTCAACTAATGTTAACCCAGGAGAATTACCTGCACACATGGCAGTTTTATTCTGTAGACCTAAAACTTTTTTAAGTTGTAGCAAATACTTAGTTGGTTGTCTTATTAAAAGTGGTAGAAAAACAACAATAAACAATAAAATACTGTGATATGATATTTAGATAAAGCTTAGAATCAAAACATTTTTGCAATTATAATTGTAATTTAATTTTTTCTGTCAGAATTGTTTCTGTTATAACTCCACTTCTACTGTTAAATAATGTTACATGTTTTATATTTATTGGCTCTTTAATTAAGTCATATTTGTAACTTTTTAAAAAGGGCCACAGCTAGTTGTAAGTTGTTACGGACCAGATGTTTTCGGTCACGATGTGGTGAGAGGTTATGGTGCCGTGCATGTACCGATGGTCCCAGGTAAACATGTAGTTAAGGTTCCTATGTTTGTACCCGTGTCTACATCAAGACTGCAAAAGTTCACAAGGTATATTTAATATACTAGTTATTATAACTAATTTTGTAGGAAAATATATAAACATTCAATTTCTTATTACTTTAAATTATTTACTTTAATTTGAAGCAACTTTTATTCTTTGTAGTTTTTATTTAAGTGCTATGATATCTTTTTCTTAAATCATTTAATTAATAATAATGCAATTGTTTCATTTACAGCTGGTTGCTGGGGCGACGACCCGAATTTGTTGACCCTAAAGTTGTTGCCCAAGGTGAAGGTCGTGATGTGACAAGAGTGAGGTCACAAGGTCATATCAAGGTTAGTTTGTTTTTCAACTTTTTATTTTGATCCATAGTGTCATGATTTTTATATATAATTCGACTTTACGATCTAATTATGAAATAAAATTTGTTATTTTAACCCCATCTTGAGTTTACTTTGTCAGTTAGGATATTATTGATCATAATTGCAGGATAGTTGCTGATTAAGTACTGGCTTAACAAGGGTTTATACCAGTTATACTGTCTTACTAAAAAGCACTACAACATGGAAGCAGTGGGGATTGAACCCAGGTCTTCATGTAGTGAAGCTAGGTGTTCTGACCACTATACAAAGCTGCCGGTCTTATTGGTATTAATCTGTTTATGATGTAACATTGTGATTAATAAACCTCTAATTAAATTTAGGTCTCATTTAATGTTGTTACAAGAGATATGAAGAAACTGGGATATGATATGATCCCATCAGATGTTACTTCTATTCCTTTACCCTCGTCTGCTATTAGTTAAAACTGTCGTCCAGAATAAAATTTAATTTTATATTAGAATATATTTTTATATGATATATGCTTCATTTATGTAATGCTGTTTTAAAAACTGATGCTGCAGATATTAAGCCAGTTTTGTAATTATGTATTATACATGTTACATTTTTATATAACTTGCTAGTTATTTATAAACTTCAATTTTTTTAAATTGTATTTTTTCCGTGGTTACATGTAAATAGTTTATATTTTTTAGTTTTAAAATAAATTTAAATTTTTATTTTTGTATTCGATAAAATCAGGTAATATATCAAGTTGTTTTATTAGGTAAAATGTCAAAAATAATATAAGAGATTGGATTTTATAGGAGGTCCTGAGTTCGATCCCCACTGCTCTTATGTTGTAGTGCCCTTTAGGGGTCGACTGAAAATGAGGGAATGAAAAATGAAGGAACCGAAAAATGAAGGAAGAACCAAACAGCAGCTTATAATTATAGAGCAATTATAATCAATAATATTCTGAACTGCTAAAGTCAACTAAGGACTGGGTTGGGGTAATAAATTTGACTTTATATTCAGGTCGGCTTATCTACATTAAGGATAAATAAATGTGAAAAATTTTTACTTCGAGGATACACTAATAATTTACAATAGAAATCATATAATAAAACCGAAGTTTACACGTTTTTCCACACACGCCTTGCAAAAATTCTAGAATTTCAGCCTAAGATTCGTTTTTTTTAGTAAATGTGTAATAAAACTCAACTAATACAACACAAAACTCAAGAATTAGACAAAAGTGAAACAATTTTAAGTTATTTTGTTTGGAAATGGTAACTAATATGGAGGAAGGTGGTCAGTGGGAAGACGTGAAAACCCGAAAACGTAAGGACAACGGAGAAGTTAATGGATATGACGTTGAACCTGATTTCAGCGACCCAGAAGATTTTGATGATGACGTTTCTGATGAAGGTATGACTCAACAAGTTATAAATTTATGTGTAATTATTCAAGTTGAGTATAAACTTTGTGTTATTTATTGTCAGATTGTTTTATCAGTTTGTCTTTTTAAATCTGTATTTTTGCATTATCTTGTACTTTGCTATTATTTTTGACTACATTTATATACATATAATGGGTGTTTTTTATATAAATTTATCTTTGATGTAGAAAGGACGATTGTCGGCCTAAATGGAAGAGTAATAATTGTTATCCTGACTCAGTCTTATGTCAACTTTGGTAGTTTGTGATATTATTGATTGTAATAGCGTGAGTTAACAGCATCATACTCATGGGGCTCTAGTATTTAAGCAGTTGGGATTAAATCTGGGATTCTTAAGTTGTGATGCTGAGTGTTTAAGATGCTTACTCTTTATTTTAAACTTTTTAGAATTGCTTGGAGATATTTTAGACAAACAACCGAAGGAAGCAGATGGGATCGATGCAGTCATCGTGGTCGATAACATCCCTGTTGTTGGACAAGATAGGATCGATAAACTTAAGTCGATTATTATGAAGATCTTCTCAAAGTTCGGAGCAATTCATTCGGATTATTTTCCACAATCGGATGGAAAAACTAAAGGGTAAATATTTTTATAAACTTAGTATTTTAGATGATTTGTTTTATTATGACATTTATTTTATTTTTTATTGAGATTTTTTTGTATAATACACCTTTTCTTAAAAAATAATATATATATATATATATATAACTTTTTTTTTAACTTGACATTAGTTTATACCATTTATAGTATCTTACTTAAGAGCGCTTCAGCTTGGGAGCAATAGGGATTGAACCTAGGGTTTCATGTAGTGAAACCAAGTGTTTTAGCCACTACACCACGATGTCTACACTTTGTCGATATTGAATGCATATTTGTGCTAATAGATTTTTTAATTTATAATAATATAGTTTTTTAATAATGTTATTTTTTTTCAACTATATTGTATATACAAACTTTTTCAGGTATATTTTTATTGAATACGAACGTCCCCAGTCAGCAAAGGAAGCAGTAAAAGGAGCGGACGGTTACAAGTTGGACAAAGTTCACACATTTCGAGTTAATCTTTTCAGTGACTTTGAAAAGTAAATTGAAAATGAAAATTGTTCGTCTGCATTATAGTTTAATAAAATAAAGTTATACCTGTACTATACTTTAAAATGATATATGTATAATTTTGGAATTTTTGTTAGAAATTAATCATCTTGCTGAATATTTATTCTTCTTTTATAATGTGGTATTTTTTGTTTATTTAAGGTCTCTATAGACAATTTTTTCATTAATAATTAACTATTTGAATATTTAAAGATATGGAAGATATTATATAAGATTGTTTTGTTTTAATCTATATCATGAACTAAAATATTTGAATTTTATTTTTTATAGGTTTGAGAATATAAGGGAGGAATGGGTTGCCCCTGAAAAACAATCGTACAAAGATATTGTAAGCATTTAACTAAACTTTCCATGTGCTGGCTTCCATTATGTTAGATCTACTTAGTACTGTATAGCTCTTTAAACTGAATATTTAAAGCTAACAAACACTATTAAAAATATTTTGATTTTTTTGTATAGATGTGTTTTTATCGATTTTGCAATTTCGAAACTAGTAAAAAAAGTGTAGTTTAAAATTAAGTTAAATTTTTTACATTTTTGATTTATATAATATATATATATTAACCTTTACTATTTTTTAAACTAGGGCAACCTTCAATACTACCTTGAAGATGAAGACTCAAATGATCAATTCAGTGTAATTTATGAGAGTGGGGAGAAAACGGCAATTTATCTTAATACGGCTCAAGAGCCTGTAGTGTTGGATGAAAGAAAGGTAAGTTTAGAGTTTAGTTTAATTTCCATTAAACTGGTCTAACCTAATTTTTGAAATATTTATTGTTAACAAGTCATTAATCCCCCCTACATTTAGCATTTTTAATTGTCATAATATGGTTATAACTCTCAACTAATATTTGCCTGTAATAATTTACCTGCACACCACAAAAGCAAAAATTTTAATTATTTAGTAGGCCAAAAAATTGGATTTACATATACATTTTTAAATCGTCTACAAAGTTTATTTTTGTATAGATATATAAAACATTGCTAGCTATTATTTTTAGTTTTTATATCTGATTTAATTCTTATTTATATATAATTAATGTTTCTATTAAAAATTCAAATATTATTAACTTATTCTTCATACAGAGATGGACTGAAACATACACAAGATGGTCGCCAAAAGGATCCTACCTCGCAACATTTCACGCTAAGGGAATTGCCTTATGGGGGGGATCCGAGTTTAGACAAAAGCAGAGATTTGCCCACCCTGGCGTCCATTTCATTGACTTCTCACCTTGTGAAAGGTAAATTAATGTTAAGATCTTAAAGGTTTATAGAAAAAACTCTGAAACTAATATTTGCTTGGGTTATTTACCCGCGCACCACAAACAGCAGTTTTTTTTATTTTGTAAGTCTTTATATTGGACAAACATATGTAACACTCCTTATACTTCTCTATATATATAAAATAGTAGCATAAATAAATATTTGAATTCTTTTTTATTTTAGTGGTTGTACAACCAAATTAATGTGACTTAATAGTTTAAACATTGACAATAATTTTGTTTACAAATTTTTAAATATAACATTTTTAAACTTATTAGTTTTAATTTTTTTGTGCTCGTATTTTGGACTCTTTTAATCAAGTTTTACACCTTAATTAACAACCAAACTGTTCACAGATATTTGGTGACATTCAGTCCAATGAGGGAAGAAGGAAATGATGATCATCAAGCAATTATTATTTGGGATGTTTTCAGTGGAGCAAAGAAGAGGAGTTTCAATGCTGATATGTCGATGGAGGACGACAGACAATGGCCCATTTTTAAGTAAGTTTTAACTTGTTTTTTAAAGGTTTTTTAAAATAGTTTTTTTCTATTTATTTATCTTTGATGTGGAAAGGCCGACTTCACAACCTAAACATAGAGTAACATTTGTTACCCTGACCCAGTCTTAAGTCGACTTTGGCAGTTTGGGATATTTTAATTTATAATTGCTAATTGCATGATAATTAAGTGTTTGCCTAGCAAGAGTTTATACTGTTTAAAACACCCTTTTTAAAGGCGCTACAGCATAAAGCAAATTAAACACAGGACATTATGTAGTGAAGCTTGTATTTCTGATCGCTACACAATGCTGGCAGTTAGATATGTTAAAAGGGGCCTTTTATCTAATTTTGAATTAAACTAATATTTTGTTTTAAAGGTGGAGTGCTGATGGTAAATACTTTGCCCGCAAAGCGAAAGGTGTCCTTAGTGTTTATGAGACTCCTGTAAGTATTGTTAAGTTCTTACCATTATTGTATGCTAACTATCAGATAAACTTGAATTTTTGTTTTATAGTCGATGGGTCTTCTTGACAAGAAAAGTATTGCCATTAATGGGATAAGGTAAGAAAGTTTATGTTTTTAGCCTCGGGTTTTTCCTATTTATTCATCTTAATGTAAAAGTCTAACTTTAAGACCTAAGCGCAGTGTAACATCTGTTACTCTCATTCTCAAGTTAACTTTAGCAGTTTGGGATATTATAGATTATAATTTTCCCTTAATTATAAGCTGCTGATTAAGTATTAGCTCAGCAGAAGTTTATACTGTTTATAGTGCTTTACTCAAAAGCATGTTAGATTAAAAGCAGTAAAAATCTAACCCAGAATCTTATACAGTAAAGCCAAGCAAGTTATTGAAATGTGTTTTAAACACCGTTTATCTTTTAGCATAAAAATTAACTTAATATAAGCACAAACCTTGTTGTAGTGAGTTCTTCTGGTCCCCAGTTGACAACATGCTAGCTTTCTGGATCCCCGAACAGAATGAGATCCCAGCAAGAGTGACCATCCTAGCTATCCCATCCAGGACTGAGGTGAGAGTGAAGAACTTGTTTAATGTGACCGATATCAGGTTGAACTGGCACAAGCAGGGAAGGTTTCTGTGTGTGAAAGTCGATCGCTACAACAAGTCTAAAAAGGTAATTTCATTTTTTTATTTATTTAACCTAAGCTTTTACTTTTAAGTTCAGGTTGTGATTTGTTTTTATTTAAGTTATTATTATTTTTTTTTTATATATCCCTTAAATGGGATAGGTTTTTACTATTTTTATTGGGTAAGGGTTCGCAGTTTGGGACGTGTCTAAGCAACCTAAAAACGCCGGGCTCAAGGGTGAATAGTGTGGCATTGGTCTGGCTTGAACCTAAAACCTTTCGGCTTGTAGTCCGACTCCATGACCAGTTCACCACACTAGCGGACTTTTTTGCTATATACTTAACGTACTGTTCACTATGGTATTAGATTTTTCTTCAAATTTCAAAAAAAAAATTTAACTTATCTCTTTATGTTCCAGGCAACTATCTCCAACTTCGAGATTTTCCACATCAACGAGAAACAAGTCCCCGTCGATATCGTGGAACTGAAAGAACAAGTCATCGCTTTTGCATGGGAGCCAACTGGCAACAAATTTTGTTGCCTACATGGAGAAGCACCTAGGATTAGTGCAACTTTCTATGAGATCAGGAACGGAAAAGTTGAACATTTGGGTGAGAAAAAAAAACTCGCTAATTTTACAAATTTTTAGGTTTATATATTTGCTTTTTTTGTGTTACGTTATCCTTAGTGTGAAAGGTCGACTTTATTGCCTAAACATAAAGTAACATTCGTAACCCCAACCCAGTTTCCGGTTGCCTTTAGGAGTTTGGGATATTATAGATTATATCTTCTTGATAATTAATTTGTTTACTGGTTTTTGATCTAGCAGGAGTTTGTAATATTTATAGCGGATAACTTAAGGGCCCTACAGCATGAGAGCAGTGGGGATCGAACCCGGGACCTTTTTAGTTCTAATGACTTATATACTATTGTGCTTTGGTAATGATTTGTTTAATAAGAATAAATTTATTGTTTAGAAACAATGGAAAGAAAACAAGCCACTCATATATTCTGGTCACCGGCTGGTCAGTTTGTTTTACTTGTTGGACTCAACAGGTTGGTGTTTATTATCTTTGAATATAAATATTTGGTTAACTAAACAATACCTTTAAATAAAGATGTTCTGAACCATTTTTTCCACAAAAAGAAGATATAGTTACGGCTTTTATCTTACCACATTCTAGTTAAATATATTTATTAGACCCAGAATTAAAATCAGACGAGTTAACATATTTTAATTTTACTAATTGCTTTTACAGTTTTAATGTCTCATTACTTGTATTAGTGAATAGCTCACTCTATGGTTGGCATTTTAAATATTATAATATGGTTGCAACTATTAACATTTGCCTGGAATTATTTACTTACACACCACAAGCAGCAGTTTTTTTTACTTTGTAGACCCCATAAGTTGAACATACAAATATATCTATGTCCCCACTATATTATATATGGATAGTTTTTTAAATTTTTGGAAATATATACATTTTACATGACCCTAAGATGTATGCACTCCCAATAATGATTTTAATTGTTTTTAGTAACACGAGTCAACTGGAGTTCATCGATACAGGTGATATGTCGGTGATGAACACCGGTGAACACTTGATGGTGTCTGATGTAGAGTGGGATCCAACTGGAAGATATTTGGTCTCCATTGTCAGTTGGTGGGCTCACAAGGTAATTCTATTTATTTTTAATATTTATTTATCCTTGATGTTGTAAAGTTGACTTTGCAACCTAAACATAGAGTAACATCAGTTACCCCAACCTAGTTTTAAGTTGACTATTACCAGTATTTTTGAGTATAATTGCCCAATAATCAATCTGCTGATTAAGTGTAGGCTTAGCAGGAGTTTATATCATTTATAGTATCTTACTTAAGAACTCTACAGCATAAAAGCAGTAGGGATCGAACCCAGGACCTTGTGTAGAAATAAATCCGAGTGTTAATTTTTTGCCAAAGGGGTATTGTTAATTAAATTTTGGATTTTTGACACGATTTGTTAATATTTCAGATTGACAATGCTTTCTGGGTGTGGTCGTTCCAAGGTCGATTACTTCGCAAATTTCCAACCGAGCGATTGTGTCAGTTGCTATGGCGACCAAGACCCAAAACTCTGCTGGCCAGCGACGAGATTAAGGTAGGCACTTTTATCATGTGCACCTCAAAGTAAACACTTTTTAATTTTGATTTTGATTTTTTTCTTTTGTGATAAATTGTTAATTGTGTTTTTTTTTTAGAAAATCCGCAAGGATCACAAAACTTACAGCAAGATCTTTGAGGCGAAAGATCGAATGTTACAAAACAGGGTTTCCAAAGATATTATCGATAAAAGACGAGCACTCATGGACAAATATTTATCGTACCGAAAGCACTGCACTGATTTGTACCAAACTAACACACCATATCGTCGTGAACTTCGTAACGGTAAAAATTGTTGTTTTATTTCAAATATATGTATACGAAATTTAAAACAGAAAATTGTTTTATTTTTGTTACTAAAAGTTCAACCCTTTTAATGAGCTGTTTCATTTATTTTTCCATGTTACCACTAGGTGGTTTTGTGGTTGACCCAAAATTTGCCTTAATAATTGCCTTAACACACAGTTTTTATTTAAAGGCACATACATTAAGCATATTCATTAATCTTCATTATCTTTAAACAGTCTCTCCTTACAGCTTAAAGCATTTAAAGTCATAGATGGCAAATATTATGAATTAATCATAACCCTAAAAACAATTTATTTAAATAGACACTTTATTATCCTTCAAGGTTTACCTAAATTTTGGTAAAATGTCGTTGTTAAAATTTTGGTTTTCCATGATCAGGCTGAGCAGTTTTAATATTTAATTGTTTGAACTATTTATTTTATAATTTATGTGTTTAGGAGTAAACACTGATGAAATAGACAGCCACACTGAGGATTGGGATGAAGTAACCGTAGAAATTTTAATTGACGAAGAAGAATCTGTTTTACCCGATAAGGAGTAATTGACCCCCTTACAACCCCCCACTACTTGCAGGTTAGTTTATCCTCAATCTTGGTGTTTTTTGGGGGAATCTTTTTTGTTTTTGTAATGCATGGGGTATGAACAAAATTTAGTGTAAGTGATTGAGATGTAAAAAAAATTTTCAGCCAAATTTAAAATAAAAGTGAAAAAAATGGAAACAAAAACTTTTTCTTTTAAGTTTTTATTTTTGGATATTATTTATCATTGTTTTCGTAGTCTGTAACGATCTTTTTTCTGTTTTGTGGTCTTTTCACATATTTTTTTAAATTTAGGATTAAATTTTAAGGCAAATTTGTAAAACTTGAAATTTTAAAAAATTTGACCTTTGTTACATTTTAGGAGTTTTCAAATTCCTGCAAGTAACTTTTACACCAGCTTTAAATACAAACCTGGTGTGGTGTTTAATTTTGTACAGTAAGAAATGGAATATACCGAAGTTTTAAACTGGAATAGATTCGAAACAAAATTTGTGTCTGCTATTTTTTTGTTTTTGTATCGCGTCAACAAAAGTTGTTCAATTTTTGGTTCCGGTTGTTTGAAAATATGAATAAAATATTTTAGAAGTAATTTTGTGAATTTGGGTTTGTTTGTTTTAGTAGGCTGGTTCTATTTAAGTCAACTTGCTTTTATTGAAAAACAAGTGTTTTTTAAAGTAGTGTTTTTCGTTTACTTTAAAAGTCTTAAAGTTTGAGTGTAAGAGAAAGTTTTTAAATAACTTGTGTTACTTTACTTCCAAGATCTTAAGAATTAGAAAACATAACCCTAATTCATACTTTTTTTCTTTGCATTTTGGTTGAAAATCCCACCGACTTTTTAAATTTTCAAAGTTTGTATATTTAATGGAGTTAAGTGGATAATATATGTCCAATTCATAGGTCAAAAAATGCAGTTTGTGGTGCACAGGTAAATTATCAAGGGCAATTATTAATTGGGAGTTGTGACCATATTACAACAATTAAAACGCCGACTGTAAGGAAAACGAGTATTTAGTAAGAAAGGAATTTATTTAACACAGAAGTAATACTTAGGTAGCATTGCAATATTGAAATAGTACAAGAACATAAACACAGTAATACAAAGATCTATGATAGAATTAATGCAGAGTACATTATTGTCATTATATAGAAACCTGATTTAAATAAAAGCTATCAAGTTAAATATAAAGAATAAAAATAATACATTTAAACATTAGTACAAACAGAAAATATGCTACATTATTGTTAAGGCAATTTTAAAGTGATATATAAAACATTATTAGAGTTTATTACAAAAAAACAAACTGTATTTGTTTTCTTATTGAGTAACCCTTTCTTCCTATATTTCTGGACTTTCTATGATTTAACCAGGGCTTTCAACAAATTCTTACAAATGGTTTTTATTTAAAAAAATTGAAAAGTTTAAAACCGTAAAAGTTTTTCACAACTAAGGCTTAAGGTACCATCACAATTTAGCTTGGGTCGATTCATCCCTGGTCAACTCAGCCCTGGACAAACCTACTTAATAACACCTTGAAGGTTATACTGTCAGTGGGCTGAATCAACCGCTTACCAAAATTTAATGTTGGGTTGCCCGTAACTTCCTTGACTCTTCCTGCTCGAGATAAACTAATTGTTCCATATCCATGGCAACGTTACGATCCGAAACAATCTCCGATAAATCCTTCATTAACTTCTCATTTTGTGTCACGAGTCGCGGGTCATCGAACTTGACCCCAAGTAATATCTGATGTGCTTCGGCGAACACTGTTTCTCCGAGAGCATTGATGCATCTCGCTTTCATGTTTGATATTCTTCGGACGAAGATATTTGAAGTAAAAAGCGATGGCTCTCTGCTTTCTCTAGTGTCCACATGTGACGTCATTGGCCTCCTGTAAAAATAATATTTTTATTTTAAAATACCAAATAATTCAACTTTTATTGCTTTTTTAAATTAAAATTTAAAGTTTTTAACTCGTACCGTGGGGTGATAGTTTTGTCCGATGTAATAGTTGAATCATCTAAGTTTAAAGCCTCTTCCATAATTCCAAACATGTCGATATATTCCGAGTCATTTAAACTTAGTTTGTCGTCAGGTAGCTCACCTATTTGAACAACAATGATAATACAATTTAAAGCAGAAAATCTAGATACATTAGCTAGTGCAAATATTAAGTTAAAAATGAGGTAAGGGAAAATAAAGGAAAGCAAAAAAAGTTGAAATCTTAAAAATAAAATGTGAAAATCGAGTTTTTTGACCTATTCTAATAAGGCACTCAAACATTGTAATAGTAAAAGAGAAAAGATCTGGTATATAATCACACATACTTTACATTAAAGCAACATACAAATACTTTTCAAAACTGGCAATAAAGTTTACCTTCACTGCTTGACGAGGACTCAAAATCATCATCGATGGAGTACAGGGTATCAGCCAACTCCCCATCCTCAGGAATAATTCCATCACTTATAAGACTTTGAATGAACTCATCTGTGCTTTCTAACGTGCTAGATGGAGTACCAGAGTCCCCTAGAGAATTGTTGTTTTCTAAATTCAATAGTTTGGGTTAAAATATTTGTTTTGTAGGTAAGTTTGTAATTTTTATTCAGTTTGATGATTAAATCTAAAAACATACAACATAACACCAAATAGGGGTTGTAACTTAAAATGACCAATGTATAAAGGGGTTACTCTTCCAGAATTTCATTAAATTAACTTTAATATAATGTTCTAGTATAAAGAATTGGTGGGGGTTAAAATAAAACCCTTTTTTCCCCTTTAAATAACACACGTCTATGTTTTTGTTACCATATTCTTTATATTTTACCCAAGATCTTGATAACGTTTTAATTAATTGCTAGTAGTGGGAATAGTAACATCAAAGTGTAAAAACTTTAAATTTTCTGAAGTTATTTACCTTCAGTTGTATGAATTGGTTTATATACCACAGTTCCATGCAATTCATTTTCATTTATTGTATTAATTGTGTTTATAATTGGGTTTAATCGATGGATTTCCTCAATCTTGGGGTCTAAGTCTTTTGATAATGAGTTTAAATGGGTGATTGAGTTTTGTTCAATTGTCTTAATGTCTTTAGGTTTTACATTTTTCTTGGGTTTGGGTTTTGGGTGATTTTTTACTTCTTCGTGAATTTGCTAAAATATAAAAATATTTTTTAATTGGGTTACTTACATATTATATCAACCTTTTACTTTTTTTTTGTATATATCTTTATCCTCAATGTGGGGAGATCGAATGCGCGACTTAAACATAGAGTAACAACCATTACTCCGACCCAGTCTTGAGTTGCCTTTGGCAGTTTGGGATATTATAGATTATAATTGCCCAATAATTATACTGCTGATTAAGTCCTGGCTCAGCAGAAGTTTACACCGTTTTTAGCGCCTCACTCAAGGGCGCTACAGCATGAGATCAGTGGGGATTGAACCCACGACCTCATTTTGGTGTAGCAAGTGTTTTTACCACTTCACCACGCTTATTTACAGTAGAATATTTCCTTACCATATTGTTTCCGAATGAAGTATGGATAAAATTCTTTTCTTTTGATTGTTTTCTAATTTTTTCGTTCTCAGCACCTTTTACTTTCATTGCTTCTCTACATTAATATAAAAGCTTTGTTTTAAATGTCAACAACAAAAATATAAAAAAAGGATCTTAAATTTATAAAAATTTTGGATTTAAAGCACACCAATATCACACTATTTGCCTTTGGCACCACTTGGCACCAACACTTCAAAGTAATAACTTTTTTTATAGAACAAGTTTGTTATTAAAGTGCTTACTTTAGTTTTTGTATCCTTTCGTCGGCTTCTTTTTGTTTTTTTATCCTCAATCGATCCCTTGCAGTAAGAAGTTTGAAAGAACTTAAAAACAAAAAATAATATTAAAGTAAATTTCAATTCTTCATAATAGTTTATTTAACTGGTATTCAAAAAAGTTCAAATTAATAATTTAGTTTAATTAGTAATATGGCCGGCAGCGTGGTGTAGTGGTAAGAACACTTGCTACACCACACATGAGGTAGTGGGTTCAATCCCCACTGATATTATGCTGTAGCACCCTTGAGTAAGGCGCTATAAACGGTATAAACTCCTGCTGAGCCAGCACTTAATCAGCAGCATAATTATCAAGCAATTATAATCAATATAATATCCCAAACTGCCACAGGCAACTCGAAACTGGGTCGGAGTAACTTATGTTACTCTATGTTTAAGTTGCGCATTCGACTTTTCCACATCGAGGATAAAGATATATACAAAAAAAAAAAAAATATGGTTTTATTAATAGCTTGGTTTAATTAGTATTTACTTGTTAGCATTTCTGTCCAATAAAATTGGATGTTGAAGTATTTTCTTCGCTGTTGCTCTTTTTTGTGGATCGCGGTCAAACATTCTTTAAATATAAAATACTTTAATTAGGCAATAGTTGATATTGATATTTTATAATATTTAAATAAACAAACTGGTTTTGAAAAGTCTTAAATTATTTTTTTATTATTATTGTAGCCCTGTTTTAAAGTATAGCAAGTGTATTACGCATATATATATTTCCTATTTATTTATAATAAGTGTTATTATAAGTGGTTTGTACTTAAAATTTTATTAAATTTTGTTTGGAAATTAGGCCTTTAGACCCTTAAGAATAGTGCAGTCCTGTTATATAGTACAACAGATTTCCTTTCAATAAAACAATGTTACAATTTTAATTTATTTATAATACATGTTATTATAAGTGGTTTGTACTTATAATTTTTATCAAGTTATGTTTTGAAAATTTGGTAAACTTTTTAAATATTTGTTCAACCGTTAAAGTTGTGGTTCACTTTACAAACTAAACCTTTAAAATTAAAATCACTAAAGTCAATTAAGAACCACATTTAAACCCTTTTAACAGGTAGGCAAGTAGGTTTTATTATCAGTTTATTATATTACTACCTTAAAAATATTGACATTAAAGAGATATGGTGTAATTGTATTCTAACAATCCACATTATTTCATCACATTGATTATATTATAACACACAATGTGGTGGTGAAGTGTTCATATTTGTTTAATGATCTTGCAAAAGCCTTTGATAAATGAACTGTAAATATTTATTTAACTTATCGCTTATTAAAAGAGCGTATTTAAATAACTGTACATACTTAATATTATAATCTACAAACCAGTTAGTTCTGTAACATAAATATAGGATATAAAGATACACAAAAAAAATTAATTTTTTTTAAGTATACACATAAATAACATAACTTATATATTAGGGGTTACTATATTGCCACAAATACTTTATTAAACTACTTATGTTAGCTTCTTTAAAAAACTAACCCAATTAACAGCTACTAACCTTCCCAATATATTGTTAAGACCTCTTGAGTAGTTCTCAGGTAATGTAGGGATATAATCGGACACTATCTTTAACATTATGTCCATTAGAGTTTTTCCATTAAAGGCATGACCTTGGCAACATATCTCGTATAATACACACCCCAATGACCTGTTAATACAAAATGAAATTAAATATTCTAAAGTAACATAATTTAGTTTATAGGTAACCCTATGGTTGGCATTTTAATTGTCATAATATGGTTGCAACTTTTAACTAATATTTGCTCGTGATAATTTACATGTGCACCAAAAACCGTTTTATTTAAATTTTAGGCCTATAAATTGGAAAACCTATTATTATAGTCCACTGTTTGAATGTTACATAATATAGGGCTATACTTCTACTATAATATGGATTTAAAGGTATATTAAAATTAATTTTTAATTAAAAGTTAATTAAATATAAGATTTGAAATTTAAAGTTTTTAGTTATCAGTAACAATATTTAATTAATTTTATTACTTATTTAATTAAACATATGTTTAATACTTTGACCAAATTACCCCTGGGCATTTTGATTGTTATTGCACATAGAGAGTAACAATTAAACAATAAAACAATTATGACATCACAATTGCACCACAAACCCCTTTGGCAATTAATTTGAGTGAAGGAAAACGTTTGTTATTCCATTGTTTACATAACAATTGAGAATTCACTTAAAGGGGGCTGACCATTTACTTTAAACAAATAGAATTGTTAAGATTATTATGACTTCACAAACATTTGATCAAACAAAATGAAGTAGCATCCAAAAAATTTAAAATTAACGACAATTTAACCTTCGTATCAGAATTTAAATATAATAATTTAAATTCAGCTTTCTTTAACAAAGATCAAAGTATAATTAACAATCAAATAAAATAAAAAAGGGGGATTTGAAATTTGATTCCCAGGAATTTTGTGCTTTAGAATAGATAGTTACAACACAATGATAAATAAAATAACAAGGACTTTGTTGTTACATTATAATATAATAATTGTTTTTAGGAATTTCTATTATTTTAAATTAAAATTAGACGAAATGTTATATTGGATTCTGTATAATTACATTTGAATAATTTACTTTTAAAGAATATAATAAAACCTAATGCCCTATAAATAAGCTGCTGATTAAGTGTTGACTCAGTAGGAGTTTATGCAGTTTATAGCGCCTTACTTAAGAATGCTACAGCATGAAAGCAGTGGGGATTGAAACCACGATCTCATGTAGTAAAGCTAAATGTTCTGACCACGACAGCATGCTATGGTGTTTAGTTTTCAAATGTAATTCATAAATAACTCTGTTAAAGTCCTGCGAACCGGTCATGGCATCGGACTACGAGCCGACAGGTTTCGGGTCCGAGCCGCACTAACGTCACACTATTCGTGCTTGAGCCCAGCGTTTACGGATAGCTCGTTCACGTCATAACAGCACACCCTTCCCCAATAAAAAATATAAAACCTATCACCTTAAGGTGATATAACGCTGTTAAAAATAAAAACAAATTACCATATGTCACATTTTTGGTCGTATTGTTCGTGTTTAAGCACTTCAGGGGACATGTAATATGGAGTGCCCACAAATGTGCTGGCCATATCTGAAGCTCCCATTAATATCCGAGATATTCCAAAGTCGCCGATCTTAACTTTGTTGTTTTTAAGGAAAATATTTCGACTTTTTAAGTCACGGTGTAACACACGACTAAAGAAAAAAGGGAATACTTTAATTGCGTAATTGAATAGAAAAATAGTATTTAAAGTTTGGTTTTTTGGGTCACTTTTGTAACCATATTGTCTTTTTCTATTTAAAATTTCATGAATACATTTTAAAGTAATTTGTATTTATTTATAAGTATAAGAATAACTTTGGTTTTTTTTAAATATCAAATATCATTTAAGCCTGGATTATTAGGTCACTTTTTATAACCATGTAGTCTTCTTTATTTAAGAAAAAAACAAGCTATAAACTTTTAAAGGTAAATTGTATTTTTAAAACCAATTTAGAGTCATAAAAAAAGGTTTTTCGCAGGCAATAAAATTTGTTTTGTTTGTTAACAAAATGTCAATGGTATTTTGATTGTCTCTTAGTACTCGAAACAATTTAACAACCTCTTAAAATATATAAAACAGTGTTAAATTTATGTGGTGTACAAAATATAAAACGTTAGGTTTAATGACCATTTAAAAATCCCATGTGTCAAAATTTAATTACTTTAGCATGTTTTAAACCAAAAATTTTCAAACTAACCTTTCGTGCATGTAACTGATTGCTTTTAACAATTGTTTGAGCCATTTTATAACCTGATCTTCTGGTACTTTTTCATTTTTATCTTTGTACTCCTGTACTTTACATTCTAAATCACCACCCTATTAAAAAACATTATTACTAAGTAAAATATTAAATAATAAATTTAGTAAAAACTAATCGATAGCTTGCCATACGATTGACTTTTTATTTGTTGTAGTATGATCGCAACTGATATTTGTGTATAATTAATAACCTGTGCACCACAAATGGCAGTTCAATTTATTTTGTAGACCACGTCCACCAAGCTCCAATATAAATAGATTAGTGTAGGTAAATATTAAAGAACAATCTCACACAATAATATTTCATGATATTGTCCTTATACAAACAAATTATTTTTACCTCACAATACTCTAAAACGATGCAAAAGAATTGACCGTCGAGAAAACTGTCGTGAAATTGGACGATGTTATCGTGCTTCATTCGAGATAAAAGTTTTGCTTCCCTCATTGCATCGACTGTTTCTCCAGGATCAACAGGGCCCACACATATTTGTTTCATCACTTTTCTATGGAGAAGAAAGTAAAAAAAGGTTATTTTGTCATTCCTTAAAATTCCGTTCTATACTTAACTAAGTTTACTTTTGCATATAAAGGGTTTATTTTAATGTTAAATATTTTAAGAACATACAGATAATACAACTTTAAGCTATTATTGTGATCAAAATATGGGTATTACTTAACTAAATGTTTAGTTAAACCAGTTTTTTTTGCCATTTTTACCATCTTGCAACCATTATTAATAATTTAATACATTATTGATTTAATATTGGTAAACTTTACTATATGGTATGTTTAATATTATTTTAGGATCAATATTTGATGAATAATTTAAATATTAATCCATTAATAATTTATATTTTAGATACTAAGTAACCAAACATGTAATACTATAGTTAGCTAAAACATAGCAATAAGAAATGATATTGTAAGCCTATATTTAAATAACTAAAATTTAAAAGTATTTTACTGTTTGTTATTCTGATGTTTATCTTCTGTAAGAAAAGCTGTCCCAAAGCTTCCAGATCCGATCTTTTTTATAACTTTATATCGGTCGACTATCGTTGTATATTTTCCACTTGACGATAATGCTTTCACATTAAAATCATTTGGTAAATTCTTCGGCAACGGCATTTTTACTTTTTAAATGTAGTTCTAAGTAGAAAATAAATTAAAGTTAATCCGACTACTAATGTAAAAATATAACATTTTGTCAATTTAATTTTTAATGCAAACATTGATTAAATTTTAACTTAGAAGCTATATTAACTGATAAATACCAACTATCTGCCTGATTGTATAAAAAATAATTATTTTTCCTTAAAAATATTGTAAAGTAACTTGTATTAAATTTAACAGGTCTACTTTATTTTTTTGTATTGTAGCTAATAACACAAACCAGTGCGTACATTTACCATACAAATTAACAATAACAAACTGTCATCTTAATACACAAACATACAAACAGAAACAACTAACTGCTGACCTCAGGGCTTTTCATTACCAATTACAGTCCGCAATCTAAGCTAAAATAAGTTTGCGCTTCTAATTTAAACTTTCTTTTATTAAGTGACAGCAAAAATATAAGTGTCGACAAATAAAAGTGATTAGAAATAAAACGTTGAATTTTAAAAGTAAGACCACCTGGAGCCTGAGTAAACATTAACAAAAAAATAATGAAAAAAGAGATTTTTGCTTTTTTTAGCGTTAGCAACCATAGACGAACTCGTGACGTAAATTAACTAAACAAAAACACAAAATGTAAATAAAACAAACAAGTGCAAATTTTAAAATAACAAAATATATTAAGAATAGAGAAATAAAAAATTTTATTTAAAAAATGTAATTTAATAATTTAAAAAATTATAAAAATGCATTAGTCAGCTGAATTTAATGAAGTATAAAATCAGTTAAATCATGCGTGAAATTAGTTTTTGTTTACGATTTGTTTTACGTAACGACGATTGAAACCAGTTTTTGCAATCTTAATTAAAGGTTTAAAGTTCATTAAATTAAAGTAAACATGGATGATATTGATGACTTATTAGATGAAGTAGAAAAAGATTTGGAAATTACAAATAAATGTGGAAACAAAAAACCTAAAAAAGGGTAAGTGCTTGACAAATTATTTTTGCATTTAAAGAATAATTGTTAAGATTGGTTTTTATTTTATAGTTTTAATCTTTTACATTTTATTTAGAAGCAAGCAAACTAAACCTACTGAATTTGATGATGATGTGGATTCAATATTAAAAGAAGACTTTAACTTTA
Source organism: Corella eumyota (assembly GCF_963082875.1). Lineage (NCBI taxonomy): Eukaryota > Metazoa > Chordata > Ascidiacea > Phlebobranchia > Corellidae > Corella > Corella eumyota. The sequence continues at coordinate 11,202,501 of NC_137496.1, forward strand.
TGAAAACTACAAAATCACAGGTTAATATATTTGTTAGAACAATTAATAAGATTTTATTTTGTTGTATTTCATAATTGTTAATGTGTTTATTTTTAGGAAAAAGAGTCATCTTTAAAATCTTCAAACAGCAGGTAAGTCTCAATATTTTAAATCCAACATGTTGTATTTTATTTTAATTAATTTTTTGAATGCTGTTATAGATGTTCAGTTTTATATATTGGTGGAAGCAATGATAAACCTGGTCTAAACACAAGTCTTAATAGATGGTAAACAAATTTAAATTCTTTACTCATGTGTATAATAAAGTACTTGGTAATTAAATTATATTCCATGTGTAAAGGTTGACTTAATGTTCTAACTCAGAATAACTTTTGTTATTAGCTTGACAAGTGTAAAAACTGTTAGTATGGGCTCTAAAATGTTTTTAAAAATAATCAGTTTTTTTTGAACCCTAAACCTAACTCAGTTATTATTTATGGAACATTACAATTATTATATCATGTTTTGTTTATACAGTCCCTGCAGTTATTTAAGATGCACAGCATGTGACTTCAAGGTTGAACAATATGATAACTTTGAGTGGAACAAATCTGTAGATTATCTCTTCTTCAGAAACAATATGCCAGATTATAACAAAGTTAATATGAAGTTAATCAAAAGACAAGGTATAATAATTTAAAACTTGTTACTAGAAATTAAGTCTGTTAAAAATGTTTTATTTATTTTTCTAGGAAGCCGTGCTTATGCTTGCCAGTGTTGTTGGAAATCAGTGAAAACTATGAACAAAGTTCAGAGTTTTGACGAGTTAAAATGGGTTTGTGGCAAGCACTGACTATTTTGTGCAATTCACAAGGCCATTGTTGCAATAAGATTACTAGAATTTATATACTTTTTTTTATTACAAGGAACTGTGATGCTCTTAAACAATTTTTTATAACAGTTTTGTAATGATTTGGTATGCTTGTGTTATAACAGGAGCATTGTATTGTTATATAAAGTTTAAAAAAACTTACAATTAATGCAGAGCAATCATTTCTTTACATTGTAACTAATTTTTGTAGTTTATAGTTATTCTTTTCACCAATCGCAATATAACACAGCTTAAAAATATTATCAGCTGTTAAATAAGATTGCACAGAAATGTTAGGCCTGTTTTATATTGCCATTTCCATTGGAAAAAGTGGTGTAATTTTTTTGCTGAAAAGATGTGTCATACTTTTTATTTTTATAAATATTTTACCAATTTTTTATTACCAGCTATATATTGTATATTTTTTAAGTTGATTTGTAATGCGTTTTTTGGCTTGTTATGTTTTATTTTTTTAATTAAATTTTAATTAAACTGAGGATAAATATTTTAAGAAATTCATGTTTTTTTCAACCTAAGTGAAAATAAAATCGGATTTGCGACCTTGTTAAAAAATTTTTTTAATGTTTTAAAAAAATTGCAGGTTAGGCTAAGTTCTACAACCTGAATAAACGTTTCTGCTGGTCAATCAATAACAAGGTATGTACGTTTAATATATTTACTCTTAATTATTTTTGTTAAAAATATTGCTAAGGTTATTTTACACAATATTTAAATGAACTAATGCTAAGCGATTGCCTGTTGTTAAAATTTCATTTTGTCTTCACGTGTCGTGTGTTTTTTTTTAAATATAAATAATAAAATGGTATATGAAATAGATGTATGAAATAAAGCGATTTTGTTTTATATTTTGGATCTCTATTAGTTACGCACGCCCTATATAAACAGGGCGTGTAACCAAAATGCGGCACATGTAATTAAACAAAGAGGTTGCATAAATTAAACCCTTACCCTAACCCTCACCTATTCAGTTTACCCATTAACACATCTGACTCGTAAAGTGAACTTAGTTATACTCATTAAAACATATTTCAACTAATTTTTAATGTCTGGTTGAACAATTGCCATACTTAGGTTATAACGCCTTGTTAAATTCGGCCGTGCGAAAGTAATAGAGATCCTATATTTTTAACACTAATTAGTTAATAATGCATCAGACTGTAGACGATAAATTTACCATGTCTGCATGTAGTGCAGTGAAAAGATAATGATAAAATCAATTTTTTGACTTAATACTTGTCAAATTTATCTAATGTTTGCATAAAGATCCTATATATAGTATATTATGGCATGATTATAAAACTCAAAAATGGTTAATTATCATGCGATGCACAATTAAATTTGATAATATCTAAAATATTATAAATTTACATTTACATTCCGTTGTTTTGCTATATCTTGAAAATGTATTGTAGCTATGGACAATATGGTCCATATGCCGTATGGTTGATTTACCCATAACATTTATTCTCGGTCGATTAATTTTTAACGTACTATCTGTTAAGTCACTGTAATAAGTCTTATAGCAGTAGTGGACAATTAGAAAGTTAGGTTATTTAAATATAAAATTGGGCCACGCTAGGTTTAATAAACATTTAAAGTTATCCCTACCCAACTTCTGCCTGCCTGTTCATGTGCGTATCAGGCATATCTACCATATGAGGCAAATCGATTATATTGGGCACATTGCACTTTTTAACTTTGTTAATTAGCAGTTTGGTGCACACCATTGTTGACTACTATCTTAATAGACTTCCAAAAACTAAATATTATGTGCATAACCAGCACACATTAGTCATATTGGGCCATATACATTTTCGAGATACCTGCAATTTAGTAGTTCTTTGAATGTTTATAGATAAATAATGTTGGGGCAGTCAGCAATGATGCTACGACGTGGTCTCTTCACATCAGCACGGCGTGCAGGTGGCCATGGACCACATACAGCTCGGGAGATGTTGCCTTTCAATCCATTCCAAAATAAATGGGTGCTTCTGGCTAAGATGGGAGTTTTTATCGGGTCTGGTTTCGGACTTCCTTTCTTTGCTGTTACCTTTCAAATGTGGAAAAAGAAGAGGAATCTTTAAATATTTATGATTTGAAATCTATGACTGTTTCTGAATAAAATTGTTTTGATGGTTTATGTTTTATGAGTTTTATTGCAGTTGTTTAGTTCAAGACAGACAAAACGAATTTTCAGTGCATAGAATAAAGCGTCGCATGATTTATCGATTATAGGTTGTATGATATATGTTTAGTTTCTGCCAATTTCTTCGGCGGGTTCGCATGAGTATGTGAACAATTGTGTTTAGAATTGCTATATGTAGCAGCTAGTCACAACTTTTCACTTGATTATACAACTTAAGGTTGTAGAAGGTTATTTGTGTTAATGTGCTGGTACATTAGGATTTAACTCAAAATAAAACTTAGCTTAATGTTTTTATCATAAAAATTGGAGTGCCAATGAAATATACTGGATTAATTGGATCAAACCCTAACCGATTTAATATTTATGCGACTATTTATTTATTTGATCCTGTCACTGTATATTTTATAGGTATCATAAATATTAGTTTTAAAATTTTGGAGTTTTTAGTACAGTTGACCCTATCGACCTAGTTAAACCCCATCTAGTTCGAATTGACTAGCAATCTTATGGTTGTACCTAATATATAAAGTCCAAACAAAATAATTTTTTTTTTTATTTTGAATTTATTACTTTATGTACAAATCCAATAATTTTGCTGATTATTTGCATACAGATTAAAAAGAAAATTTTGATTACACAAAAGATTAAACGAAACAAAGTTTTAAAATTCCAAGATTAAATGGGACCAGCCATTCCCTTATGGTATTTTTTACATCTTAACTAATGAGTTGACATCTAAACGATTAAAATATATACAGGGCAAATTAATAATACATTATATTAAAGCTAACTACAACCCCTATTTAATATTCTACATTAAGTTATGTCATTTAATTAAACACACGATTTGTTACACACGATTTGTTATGTACAGAAATAGTATTTTAGTAGTAGTTCAACTAAATGTTCTGTGTACTACAAAAGGCAATGTTAATTTTAACCACTTTGTTGTGATTTAAGGGCAACGAGACCATCTCTTATCTCCTTTAACATCTCGTAATGCTTCTTCCCCTTGATCTGAAGATTGTAAACTTCTTCCTCAGAATCACTAAGAACCTCCTTCTTGATCTTCACCTGGATGTTGTTGTTGTTGCTTGGCTTCACTCTCTTCTTTGTAATTGGGACTTTTTCGGAAGGAGACACTTGCAAGATCTTAGCTTCCTGGTTTCTTCTGTCTCGACCTGTGCACGTGCAAACTCTTACTTCAGCAACTCTTCGTCCCAAAATTTCACCCTCATTGCTCTCGAGTTGAAACACGATTAAAACCACTCTCTTGTCTATACTAGGACAGCTAGAAAGACAAGTAAATCGGTAGAGAATAGTCGCATATTCTGAGCCTTTAAGTGGAGGTTGAAACAAGACTCTTACACTCTCTCTACCTTCTACGGTTAACTCGTACTTTACATTTCTTTCATCCGGCATTTCAACTCTCACAAAGTGACCATCTGGAATGTAATTTTCCTTGTTTTCCATCCTGTGTTGATGGCATCTTGTAACCAAATGAGAAGCGAACTCTTGGCTCTTAAAGGTCGCTACAGCTCGAATTATACAGCCCTCCGGTGGTTGGAGATCACACTTGAAGTTGATTGGACACTTTGTATTTGGCATCACAAACAATCGATCTAACCCATGAGAGTAAGTGTAAGGAGCACTCTTAGGAGCTGAATTGGTTTTCATGCCAAAATTGATATGAAATCCAAAATTTCCGGGGTCATCAATTATCGGAATCAAAGGCAAACGCTTTAGATCGACTTGTGGGTAATATGGAGGTGCTGTGTTGTCATATGGTGGATTTTGAAAGTTGTTCGACGTAAGCTGAGTGTAATTGACATCATGTTGTGGTGTAAACTGATTGATTTGCCCATATACAGGTTGTGTGGGATGTGTATATTCTGGTTCGGTGCTGGAGGATGTACAAGAAGGTTTATTAAAGTTGTTCATGATCTGCTCAAGATCTTGTGATTGGATCTCATGATTCCAAATATCGGAGAACGATTGTTGAGAATTGAAAATGTCATCTTCTTCTTTATTGGTTTCCATAGTTTGGTATCTTGGCAACCAAACTAAGGTTGCATACCAAGAAATTACCTATAATTTGGCTAATTTTCTTAAACCTTTTTGATAACAACCTAGAAGACAGATAAAACATCAAAGATTAAAAAATATAGAATAATTGAACAACAATTTGAAATGATTTTTTAAGTAACGTAAGCATGTTAAAACTAATATTCAATATAAAAATTTTATAAACCTATTAAATATATGTTTATTATGAACGACAGTTTATTGATAAGTAAATGACATTTACGTGTGATTTCTGACAATTTACGTGTGTTTTTTAGAATTTAGTTTATAAACCTATTGTATATCTAGTTTTACTTTATAATTTTATTATTAACTGACAAATTGTTATCATATTAATTAATAATTTAATATCTAATCATATTAAAAACGTCTAAACACTTCACTTTCCACTTTTTTATGATTTGTTTTTATTTTCGCTTTTTAATGCTCGAGGAATGTTGTTACCTCACCCAAGGCTTAACCAATAGCAACGCAGCAATAACACGAGGTGTAAAAATACCGGGTGCTTTTTCTTTTTAAGAATTCCCTGACGTCATAGCTCGTTTTTTACAAAAAATAACCCAAAACTTAAAAATTCGGTATAAACATATTTTTATATTTATTCTGCATTATAAATAATAATATTGTGCGTTAAATTTCTTAAAAGTAAATGTTTTACAATCGGTTTCGCTTGGTTTATTTTGAAATTTCGTGACATCATGATGACGTAATAATGCAGATAAGTTTGTTTACAAACACAAGTGTTTGCTTTTCCACGTGCTGAAAGAAAATCGCTGACTTTGCAAACACAGGTTTATCTTTTAATTAATTATCGGTTGGTTTAATATTAATTACTAGAGTTGGGTCTGAGTTTTTTGCGGAAATTTTTTAAGTTTTGTATTCTATTGCTTTATTTAATTTTTTAAATTAATCTTTTTTTGTATTTATTTATCCTCGGTTTGGAGAGTCAACTTAACAGCTTAAAAATAAAGTTACATTTGTTACCCCTACTTAGTCTTAACGTGTTACCTAAAAGAATTACTCGATAATTAACTTGCTAATTGTTTCGGCCAAACGAGTGTTTATACTGTATGAAGTTTATTTTTTGTATATATCTTTATCCTCGATGTGGAAAAGCCGAATGCGCGACTTAAACATAGAGTAACATCAGTTACCCCGACCAAGTCTCGAGTTGCCTGTGGCAGTTTAGGATATTATATAGATTATAATTGCCCGGTAATTATACTGCTGATTAAGTGCTGGCTGAGCAGGAGTTTATACCGTTTATAGCACCGTACTTAAGGGCGCTACAGCATGAGATCAGCGGGGATTAAACCCACGACCCCATGTGTGGTGTAACACCACGCTGCCGGTTAAGTTTTTTGCTCAGGGTCATCGAAGATGCATGGAAGCAGTGGGGATTAAACTTATGACCCAATGTACTAAAATCAAATGTTTTTATATTTAGATTGTAGCGCCAGTGTTTTGCTAAATTATTTTATTTTTCTTTATTGTATAACTATATCTGTGGGGTTATTAGATTAACTTGTAAATTATAAAAGATGGCGGTCCGAAACTTGGGAAAATTGGGAGAAAAAACAACAAGTCTGTTCCTGTGTGACATGCAGGAAAAATTTCGACCAAATATTGGTAAGGTTAACTTCATTTAAGGGTTAATAAATGGTATCTGTTATTTATGTAAATTTTAATTTTTTTTAGCTTATTTTCCACAAATAATTGAGTGTGCAAAAAGAATGAATGAACTTGGAAAAATTATGTCTTTTCCTACAATTGTGACAGAACAATATCCCCAAGGTAGTCATTATTATTTTTTAATTTATAAAGTGTTGTAACCAGAAGGATTATGCAATTTTTTTTTAGCTACCATAAAACTTTATTAAAAATAAATTTTTATAATTGATAGAATGTTTTTTTTATTTTTGTATTTATTTATGATGTGGAAAGGTCAATTTAGTGACCTAAACATAAGTAGCATTCGTTATACGACCCAGTCTCGAGTTAACTTTGGTAGTTCTGTATATTATTAATTAAAATTGCCTAATAATGAGTCTGCTGATTTGGTTTTGGGATCTTGTGGTTTAAATTGTTAATCAGTGAAGATCAAACCCAGGAATAAATAACTTTTTTGGTAACCAATTTTTAGGTGGCTTTGTAATATTAAACATTTTAAGTAAAAATTAACCTTCAGCTTATAAATTAAATATATTTAAGGTTTAGGTCCAACTGTCCCAGAACTTGGTGATATAAGTCATGCAAAAAAGTTTGAAAAAACTTGTTTCTCGATGGTTTTACCTGAAGTTGAAAGTGAATTAATCAACAACAAAACTAAATCGGTGATTTTGTGTGGAATTGAAACTCAAGCCTGCATATTGGTAAATATTCAATTTATCTTTATTTGTTTGTAATGTGAAATAATATAGGTTATGTTATGTTACATATTTGATGTAGTTGCATAAATTTGCTTTATTTATTAGCTTGTACCACATTAGCAGCTCAATAAAGTGGTTATAACACCTGGCTTTTGGGTTTATTCTTAAAACTGTTTAGGTCTACGTTTTTTATCCTTATTAATTATGTTTTGTAATGTCATTAAGTAGTTATTAGGCAATCACAATCACCAAAGTCAACCCATAACTGGGTTACAAATGTGACTCCGTTTTTGGGCTACGAGTTTGGATTTCCCAAATCAAGGATAAATAAATATAAAAATATTATTTATACTTTTGACAGAAAACAACCACAGAGTTATTGGAGAGAGATTATGATGTTCATGTTGTTGCCGATGCTGTTTCATCCAGAAGTCAGGTTGGTTTCTAAGATACTTTTAAATTTAATGATTAATAATACTAGTTTTTTTATAAGTAAGACTTGGGCAACATGGTATTTAAACTGATATTAAAATTACCATTTGTTAGTTTCTATGTTTATTAGAGTAACAATGTGTTTAACTTGATTCTTTTTTTTAAGGTTGACCGACTGTTTGCACTTGCAACTATGAGGCAGATGGGAGCTTTTATCACGACTTCTGAAACTGTTTTACTTCAACTTTTAGGAGATGCGGCACACCCAAAATTTAGAGAAGTATAAAAACATTTTAAGCTTTTTTTAATAATAGTTTGCTTGTATGTTAAAATTACTTAGATTTTTTTATGTTTATTTATCCTCGATGTGGAAAGGTTAACTTCACAGCTTAAACATAGAGTAACATCAATTACCCCGACCTAGTCCCCAGTAGACTTTGGCAGTTAAGAATATTATTATTTATAAGTGCCCAATGAGTAATCTTTGTTAGTATTTTAGTTCAGTAGAACTTTAAATTGCTTAGTTAAGGGAGCAGTGGGGATCAAACCAAGAACCTCATGTAGTGATGCCAAGTATTCTAGTTTTAACACTATATCGTTTGTGCTATTTTTTACAATTGTATTTTGTTAATTTCAGGCTCAAAAACTGATTCGTACTTCGGCCCCAGATAGTGGATTGTTACAAGCAGTTAATGAATCAAAACTTTAACAAAAAATTGCTTTATATCTTCATATTAATTATTAATACTTGCTGTAAATTATGCAAATAAATCAAAAAATTTTATTATATATACGTAATGGTTAATTAACACATAGCGTTATATTATTAAAAAAATATATTAACTAAACATTGAAACAATTTTTATATAAAATAAGATAACAATATATATTTTAAAATCGAGGATAAACCATGTCTTGGCAAAAAATGGTGGTAACCGCCAAAACTCAAATCAGTTGAAATCTCTGCTCAAAAAATCAATAACAAATTAGCATAAACGAAAATGGAATTGTAGTAGAACGGCAAAACGGCAAAAAAACGTAAGTTTTATATTGTTACTGCTCTTTAATTTAAAAATATTTAACTACAATATGTTGGTATTAAACTAAACTAATATATAATTAATTTTTAAGCAATCTGGATAACTTAATCGATCGGGGAGGTCGTTTGTTGGGCAAAATGTCAACGAAAATGAAATTATCAGTTGGTGCCGTTTTTGTTGGATCGTCTATTTTAACAATGAAGTAAGATTTGTTTTATTTCTATTGTTAAGAAAACTAAATAGTTTGTTGAGTAACATTTGTTTTACCGACCCAGTCTTAAGCTAATTTTTGCAGTTTAGAATTTTGTTAATTATAATTGCCCAATAATAAAGCTACTGATTAAGTGTTGGCTTAGCAGGACGTCATACCATTTTACAACATCTTACTCAAGACTACAATAGCATGAAAGCATTGGGAATCAAACCCAGAATCTTATGTAGTAAAGCTAAGTGTATTAACCACTTTGCCATCTAGCTAAAAAAACAATACTGTTCAAAAATATTTAACAGGATATAAATTGTAAACTTAATTTGATTATTTGCAGCATTTTCCAGTTTATGCTTTTGTTTTGGTTCTTTTTTGCCGGGGTTGCGATTGCTAACTTTATATTAAGGTAATTTAGGTGTTTAATTTAAAATATGATTCAATGCTATTTTGTATTTGATTAACTGCGTATACTATTTGACTGATTAAATATTTATAAAATATTGATTTTATTTGAATACTATAAAAAACTGTGTTTATAAACATTAATGATATTGTGAATCATTTACTTATCAGTATTTTCAAAAAATTTTAATTTATTTTTTTATTTAGATCAAGTGACAAAGTCCCAAATTTTTTACCTAAATATTCAATACAAAAGGTAAATAAAAATGAAAATTAGAAAAATCTTGTGTTAATTAATTTGCAATTTTTTATAAGCCCCCTTTTCATATTTTTTCAAACATATTTATATTATTCTAAGCCAGCTGTTTATATTTTATTGTTTTATTTTAATTTTAGGACAACGATGTTGACTTGGTGAAAAAGAACAGGTGTTTTACTTGTGGGAAAACTGACTGCAAGAGACAAAAGTAAATTAATACTTTTTAACTTTATAAAACTTCTATTCTACATTGGTTTAAAGTTTTTGGCCAAAAACTTAGGTTATTAAAAGTCTTACTTCATTTATGAAATAGAATGCAACAAATAATTTGAGTCAATGTTAGCTATTTGTGATCATCTTTCGATAGCAATTTATTTAATTGTATATTAATTTAGGCCTGAAGATGAATTTGAATCAATTCAACCCTGGGTTGGAATAAATGTTAACGAAAAAGTTGATAAAGCTGTTACAGAGGTTTGGACTTTATATTTTTTAATTTTTAAACATCATTATATGATTGGTATCCTGAAAATGGTTAAAGTTAATATGGGTAATAGCATATCAGGCATATTGCCTATAGCAGACATAGACAATTTTAAAACATTGTGGGTTCTACTTCTGGGTTCTATCTCTTTTGATACACCATATTTAATGGCCAACTAAAAACAATTTATATTTATTACATAATTGTATTAAATTTTAATCTTTAAATTTTTATAGTTTTTTGAAGTATTGTTGGAGCAAAGAGTAAAATCATGGTATAATAACCTGAGTGAAAATGAAGCATTTTTATTTGAGTTAAAAGTTTGTTTGCGACATTGTCTCTCTGTTATTTATAGAAGGGTCAACAGGGTAAAAATTTATTTCTATTTGTTAATTGACTTTTAACTTAGCTGTGTCAATAGCTTTTTCTTTATGTGGTTATTGTTATTTTTAATGTTTTGCTACGTTTTTTTTCTATTATTTATAAACTTAGAGTAAACATCAGTTACTCCGACCCAGTTTCAAATTAACTTTGCAGTTTGGGATATCATGGATTATAATTGCCCGTCAATTGAACTACCGATTAAGTGTTAGCTTAGCAAAAGTTTATACCGTTTATAGTGCCTTACATAAGGGGGCTACAACATAAGAGCAATGGGGATTGAATCAGGATCTCATGCAGTGAAGATAACCACTACATCAGTTGCTGGTTATTTTAACTTTATTAAGTATGTGTACTTTGTCACAGTATATATTAAAGATTGTTAATTTTTTATAGGTTGACCTACCCGATATAATAATCTCAAAATTGATTAAACACGGTTTGATTCATCTTCATGCTTGTTTGATTGCCCAAGTATCTGGTAAGTCATACAAAAGTTCAAATAATTTATTTAATATTTATATTTTACATATTCATGATATAACTTTTATTAATACACAGAGTAACGCCTTACTTAGGGGTGCTATAGTGTAGGAGCAGTAGGGTTTAAACCCAGGACCTCTTGTAGTAAAAAGTCATTTGTTGATTATATATACCTTTAATTTCTAGCAAGTATTTTAAAAGCCAATACTATCTCAATAATAACAGAAATGTTATGTTAATATTTGTTTAACTTTCAGGTTGTTCAAACCAGGACGAGATATTGTTGAGTTTTGGGTCAAAGATGCACACAGCATTAAAGGGGAGGAGAAGTGAGGTGAATTATTTGCGAGCTATTTGTGATCATTTATTCCCACTTCTCTTACCTCCAACTTTAGTGAACAGCAAGTAAGTAGGACTTATATAATGTTTTGTTATTATTCTATGTAAAGCTTTGTGGAAATAATAGTTGTAAGGCAAAATATTTAAGTTTAATTATCAGGTAATTATAATGTATAACATCTTAAACTGCCAAAGTCAGTTCAAAACTGGGTTGGTGTAACAAATGTTATTCTGTGTTTGGGTCGTGAAGTTGACTTCTCTATATCGAGGATAAACAAATACAAAAATAAAATATTAACTTTGATGAAACTTCACAGGGTTGCCAAGTCATTTTTAAGAGAAGTTTTAGCATCGAATGTTTTCTTGCATGGGATAGATGTGCTCGAAGATCCTGTAAGTTGATTTTAGGGTTTTAACCTTAAATTTTTTAAAGAACTATAGCCTGCAATTTTATGAACTTAAATAATTTTTTAAATTACCCAAATCCAGTTTTTGCTTGCTCTAATCTTATGCAATTGCCAGTTGATTGATAATTTTTTTTATGTCTAAAGCAATATCAATATTTTGAATTAAAATTTTTCCTAATCTTTTGTATTTCTTTATTTTTTAGGACACTATTAACCATCTACTTCTGATCTTCTTTGACCCAACAAAGGTAAATATCAGAGTTGCCAAATATTTATTCCACCAGTGTTGTCATTTATTTATTAATCTTTATCCTCAACTTAGCCTCGCGAAGCAGATTGTCCTCCTTCACAGATGGTTCCATTTTTGCAGGAGTTTGTTTTCCAGGACAACTCTGTTAACACTTCAGTAAGAGTTAAATTTATTTGTTGTCTCCTGATACAGTTATACTTTATGTTTTAGTATTTAATAGCCTGTCTTACAGTCTAAATTTTAATGGTCGTAATATGGTTGCAACTCTTAACTAATATTTGCCAGCAATAATTTACCTGTGCACCAAAAATGCCAGTTTTAATTATCTTTAAGTTTTATAACTTTAACGAACATAAAATATCGTCTACTAGGCTCTATTATGAATAACTTATAAACATTTTATGCTGGTGATATTTAGAAAATTTGGATAAAACATAAAAAGTACCTTAAAAAGTGAAAAAAAAATATAATTTTTACACCATTTATAAAGGCAGTTAGTATAAAAAGTGTAACTTGCATTTATTTTTTAGCTTCTTCATATCGACCTTCCCAAGATAATGACAACTCAAGATCAACTTTATCAATTTATGACGTTCCTTAAAACTAGGGGAGCTGTTCACCTGCTTCAATTTTGTTTAACTGTTGGTAAGTACAACGTTACTTTAACTATGTATTATTAATATTGGTATGGGTCCACTGGCTAAGTTATATCTTTTAATATTTGTTGTTAAATTTTGAATAAGTCTCCACTGCTTTCATGCTTTAGCACTCTTGAGTACAGCGCTATAAGCAATATGAACTTCTGCTGATACAACACTTAATCAGCAGCTTATTTAGTGTGCAATTATAATCTATATTATCCCAAACTGTCAAAGGCAACTTGGGACTGGGTCGGAGTAACAAATGTCACTCTATGTTTATGCCATGTAAGCGGTAAAATTTTTTGACTTTTGGGTATGGTGTTGTCATTTCAACCTTTAAGTAAAACAATTTAATTTGAATTTGTAGATGACTTTAACCGCCGATGTTTAGCCCAAGAACAAAGTGAATCCCAGCAGAAGAAACTACACAAGGAAGCTCATGATATTTACACAACTTATTGTGTACCTGGTCCAACAACTTTTATTCATTTTGAATCTGGGATTATAAAGGAATTGAGGGATAGTAAGTTAAGATTGTTATATAACTAATTAAGTTATTCTGTTGAATATATAATGAAGCCTAGGGCACACATATATATATATATATATATATACATGTGTATACCCGATTCATATGTCCTAAAATAATAAAAACTGCTGTTTGTGGTGCTCAGGTAAATTATCGCTGGCAAACATTAATTGGAGGTTGTAACCATATTACAACAATTAAAAAGTCAACTGTATAGAAAACTATGTACTAGTTAGTATAAACCTCAAATGCTGCAAACCCTGCCAATTAAAATGTTTTCAAAATTTCAAAACCAAAAAAAAAAATTGTTTTTTAAACATAACCTTTTTTGTAGTTGCAAATGGAAACTGGTATGATGTAAGTAGATTAAGAACAAGCACTCCTCTGTTTCAAGCTTATGATCATGTTTACAATTTACTTGAACATATCTACTGTCCCCTCTTCTATCAAAGTGATATAGTAAGTGTTTTATATATTTAAAAAAATCCATTTTACATATTTACCTAAGCAAGTTATATTTTTGAATTAGTATTTTTTTGGTTTTTATTATTCTTATTTAGTAGTTTTATTTGATTCGTTTTTTTTGTGATTTTTAGTAGTTTAGGTATATTGAAATTTTAATTATTGTATTTTTTTTTGTATATATCTTTATCCTCGATGTGGGAAAGTCGAATGTGCGACTTAAACATAACATCAGTTACTCCGACCCAGTCTCGAGTTACCTTTTAGCAATTTGGAATATTATAGATTATAATTGCTCGGTAATTAAGCTGCTGATTAAGTGCTGGCTCAGCAGGAGTTCATACTGTTTATAGTGCCTTACTCAAAGGCGCTACAGCATGAGAGCAGTGGGAATTGAACCCACGACCTCATGTGTGGTGTAGCAAGAGTTCTTACCACTACACCATGCTGCTTAATATTTTAAATAAGTATTTATTATTTTTATTTTAGTATTATGAGATGGTATGTGGCAAGAGGATGCCAACGAGCAGCAAAAAAAGTTCAAGAAAAAACTCGAACAGATCGTTGGATGCAAACAATTCAGTTAAACAAATTGGGAAGAAAATTAAAGATGTTTTTAAACCTGGCATGGGTAAGTTAACAACTGTTTAAACTTAAATTTATGTAAAATTTTTCGGGCATATTTTTATTTTCAGGAGAAGTTATATTTTTGGGGGAGGGTAATATTTTTAAGGGGGAGTTACTTTTTAAATGTAATATTAGTCTAGGTAGGTTTTTTTTAAGAAGATTTGTTGTCTTAGGGGTAAATTATTTTTAGGGGGCATCATAGTGGGTAAGGTAATTTTAAAGCTTTGATATGATGTTACTTTAATTACTAAAAAAAATTATTTTAAAATCCCAATTTTTAAATTTTTTTAAATATTTTTAGATTTCGAATATTCTGAAGATTATGATGAAGAAAGCAACCCTGTAAGTTCTTATATTAAAATATTTTATGTTTATTTGTTCTTTTTATTTAAAAATATTTTTCAAAAAATAAATTTTATATTTTAGTTTGAGGATGGCGATAAGTCGTCACAACTTCTGCTCGCCGATGACATCACAGAGGACTTTAACATCACCCGCGACCTCTCCACTTGGAGGATCTCGATTCCCAAGGTCACTGTGCTCCGACCCGATGACCCTTCACGACCTCCAGTGGAAAAAATGTTTGCATATTCTGTGGAGGTCAAAAGAGTCGATATCACAGAGGGTAAGTACTTTTTGGTAGACACTTTTAACAAAAATAATTTTTGCGATTGTGACATCATTATCCTGTTGTAATTATGACATTATAGATGATGATGAGCCCACCCAGTGGCAGGTATTAAGACGCTACAGCGAGTTTTATGTCCTCGAGAGTAAGCTGGTGGAATTTCACGGATCAGTGCACCCAGCAACATTACCACCGAAGCGGATCTTGCCGAAAACTTTCGAGTATCTGGATTCAAAGAAAAATGAATTCAGTCAATTCTTAAGTGTAAGTGAAAGTAGTAAAAGCTTTAGATAATGGAGCTTAGTGGACGACATATATGTATGTCGGATTTATAAGCCTACAAAATAAATAAAACTTCCGTTAGTGGTTTGTCGGTAATTTATTGCAAGCCAATATTAGTTGAAAGTTGCGACCATTTATGACAACTTGATTCTTAACCATAAGGCAATCTTTTGGCGATTAACAATTAAATTTTAAATTATCTAAAAAAATGTAAAAAATGATTTTAATTTTTGATATTTTTTGTTTTTTATAGATTTTGATTTTAAAGCCAGCTTTCCGGCAGAGTGAGTTACTCTATGATTTTCTCCTGCCAGAAAGAGCAGGTGCAGTTTCACGATTTTACTCCAAATTGTTACCAGAAGTGAAAATTGGTCGCCTGTTTAGAGGTGTTCCTACTAAGTTAATGAAGGAAAAAGGAAGACATTTGGAAGGTTTTCTTCAATCTTTTATTCAGTCTTGTGAGCCTACCAAACCCAAGTCAGGGTAAATAGAACAAACTACCATTATTTAATTATAAACTTTTTGACCAAAAACCTTTTTTTTACTGACATTAAAACATTTTTTGTATCCCTAGCTTACCTTAACCCCTTTAACTCCCATGCTATAGCACTTTTAAATAAGGTGCTATAAACAGATGAACTCCTGCTGAGCCACCACTTAATCAGCAGCACAATTATCGGGCAATTATAATCTATAATATCCCAAACTGCAGCAGGCAACTTGAGACTGGGTCAGGGTAACAAATGTTACTCTATGTTTAGGTCAGGCATTCAACTTTCCATATCAAAGATAAAGATATATATACAAAAAAAATATATGTAATAGATTTTATCTACTATTAATTTTAAACAATTTATATTGAAATTATTATTTTTTGTAGAAATCAAATGACAACAGACAATCCTGAAGTGATCATGGACGAAAAGGTGATTTGATTTTAAACCTTTTTATTATTACTAGTCAATAGCCTGCCCTATAGTTAACATTTTAATTGGCATAATATGGTCACAACTTTTCACTAATATTTGCCTGTGATAAAAGGCAGTTTTATATATTGTGTTAGCCTAAAAATTGGACATACATTTATATATCATCCACTAAGCTCCATGATATATGGATAATAGAAACTCTATTTATTCTTTACGCAATTTTACCTTTAACATTTTTTGCTTATTATTATAACCTATTGTTTATTTAGATTCACAATGATTTGTACCCTGAACTGGATTACCAAGATGAGTTTACTCCATTTTACACCAACCAGCGTGAAGTTAAGGACAATGTTTTTCTTACTGGTGTATGTGATTATCTCATTTTCTTAGGTAATTAGTTTTATTAATCTGGTATTATTATTTAATGTCTAAGTGAGTTAGCTATATTGTGATTGATAGTTAATTTAACATGCTATATAGTGTTGTAGTTAGAACAGTTGGCTTTACTAAAACAGATTCTGGGTTCATTCCAATAATTCCATGCTGTAGCACTCTTAAATAAGTTACTATAAATAATATAACTTCTTAACCAGCAGCCTAATTATCTGGCAATTATAATCAATAATATTTCAAACTGCTAAAGTTAACTCAAGACTGGGTCAGGGTAACAAATGTTACTCTATGTTTAGGCTGTAAAGTTAGCCTTTCCACATTAATATTAATAATGTTTTTTTTAATAACATTTTATTGATTATTATGGCATAATATGTAAAAACACCCTTACTATACAATAAAACTATTATTTCCTTGATAATATTAACATTGTATTGTAACATCTACTGCCTAAAGAAAATATTTTATACAATGATATATTCTACCAAGCACAATATAAAGCTATTGCCGGGAGACTATACATGCTTTGTTTCATATTACTGCACAAACCTAAATATAACCTTTATTTAAAAGTGATTTTTTTGTTGTAGCTGTCAGGGTGTTTAAAGTTGATCTTTGGGTCCATTATGTTATGGTTGGATTTAAAATTATCTTTAGAAATACATTGGAACCATATGTTAAAAGGTAACTTAAAAAGTATATAAAACTGTAAGTTTTCATAACATTTTATATATATATCTATATAGGTACTGATATAGATTTCAAGTTATGTGTTAACCTTATATGCTAGCATTTTTTATATACATTTATTTATCCTTATTGTGAAAAAGTCGACTTCACAGCCTTAACATAGAGTAACATTTGTTGCCTCGACCCAGTCTTGAGTTGACTTTGGCAGTTTGGGATATTATTGATTATAATTGCCGGATTTTTATCTGTTGATTAAATATGGCTCAGCAAGTTATAGTTCCTTACTTTAGGGTGCTACAACATATGAGCAGTGGATATTGAACACATGACAACTTTGAATTATTTCTATTAATTATTGCTTTGTTTTTTAGTTATTTAACAAAGAAGATTGACTGCTACAAGCAGGAACATCATGTAGTTGATCTTATTCATCTTTTTCGTGATCTTCTGTTCTTTAATAAAGATAAACCTAAGTAAGATAAATGTTTACAAAAAAGCTATGATATTTTTTGAGTTTGTGTACTTATGATTTTTTACTTATGTTTTGTATTTAGAACTGAAAAAGATAAGTTGTTAAGAAAAGAAGAGACATTAAAGCAATGGGAAAAGTTTATACCACGTAAGTTATCACCGATTCTTAAATAATTTCTGGCAATATTTGAATACTTTTTATATTAATTAGTTTTTGTAAGTTTTTTTTTACGATTGGCTTTGTTTTTAGCTCAATTTAGCAAGCTGATAGGTGAAGAAAAACACAATGAAGGCTGTGAAAAAATATTTAATGTTCTACAACAACCAAAACTTAATAAACAAGTATGTTTTCTTAAACTGTTTAGTATAGTTATTGTTTAAATATAAATATGTATACTTTTATCCTGGATGTGGGATGGTCGACTTCACAACCTAAACATAGAGTAACGTTAGTTACCCTGACCCAGTCTCGAGTTGACTTTGTCAGTTTGGAATACTATAGATTATATTTGGGAATCTATAGATTATAATTGGCTGTTAATTAAGCTGCTGATTAAGTATTGGCTTAGCAGAAGTTCATACCGTTTATAGTGCCTTGCTTAGGGGTGCTACATCATAAGAGGGGATCAAACCAAGGACCTCATGTAGTTGTATAGGTTATAAAATCTAATGTTTTATTTATTTTTTAGCTTGGTTATGTTTTATTGGACGCTTTTCTGTTAGAATTATTTCCGGAATTAGGAAAAAAATCCAAAGAATTAAACCCAACTAAAAGCAAAACACTTTAAATGTAAATTTTAAAATTTTTCCTAACATAAAATTACACAATCTCACTTAATCTGTATTAAACTAAAATTCACTTTTGATTACCTTCTACCCATTATAAATTTAAAACTATAATCAACTACCTATATCCACAATGACTCAAATTTTATGTTTATTTAACTATTAAACTGATTATTGTAACTAAATTTACCTTATATTATCATCCTTTTTATGTGTTGATAATTTCATTTTGTTTGTACTCTTATTTTAGTGTTTTCACTGATTTGTTTTATGTTTGTTTTGTGCAATAGTTGATTTATATTTGTGTGTGCAATCTGTTGTAATGTCCTAGTGGTGAAAGATTTAAGTAACTGTAAAACTATAAATATAATCCACCTGTGGAATAAAACAAGTTACCAAAAATTTACACATTTTACGGTTTCAGCTTTAACATAGAGAATGCTTAACGTCAAAAAATAAATTGGTTAAGAACTGAGAACAAATCGAAGAACAATGGATTTAACATTTTAAAAACTGCAAATAGCATACACTGAGCTTTAACATAGCCCACCAAGTTTATAGGTCACCACAAATGTTAAGATATTTTTCCAACCCTGTCTTTTGATTTTCTAGTAGTTTGTTACAGTTGGTTATGGAATGGGAGGCCTCCCACTAAGTTTTGGGAGGCCCTCCATTCCAGTCTCTATGTTAAATGGAGGAGTGTTTGCTTTATTTATAAGTCCTCTCAAGTTTAACATAGATCCGCCGACCGCGGCAAAAACTGTACTGGCATTTTTCCCCATTTAAGATTTAGGCTGATTATTTTAGGGTAGTTTGGTTAAGTTTAGTTTGTTAAGTTTTTCGCTTAGTTTGGCGTGTAGTAAGGTTAGGTTTTTTGCGTGCAGTAGGTTAGGTTTTTTGCGTGCTTTTGGTTAAGGCTCTTTGTTAGGTTAGATTATTAGGTTTTCGCTTAGTTTGTAGTTAGGTTAGGTTTTTTGCGTGCCTTTGATTGAGGCTCTTTGTTAGGTTTTCGCTTAGCTTGGCGTGTAGTTAGTTTTTTTGCGTGCAGTGTTTTTTAGTTTTGCGTGCGCCGTTGTGTTGTTACGTCATATGTAGTTAAGTCATAGTTTTATTGTTTAACTGCAGTTGTGTTAGTTATCTGGTAAAAATCTTGGAAAATTGTTATTTGTGTCACTGCTGGTGACGTCATGCGTTATTAACTATGTTTGCAATGTCGTTTGTGACATCAGATAAGTTCTATATGTGTAATAATACATGTAAGTATAACGTCATAAGTACAATAGTAATATTTAAAATCTTAGAATTGTGTAATGTATTATTCTGTACAATATAAGAAATTAACTGAATTAAATGTTAAGTAAAATGTTAAAAGTAAACTTAGCTTAAGCTAGGAATGACTGCAAAAGCTTGAACATTTGTTTAAGGCAATTAGCGTGTTGTAAATACGCGGCGTCGGTTTTACAAAAAAGCGTTTTTTGCTTCTCTTTAATTTACTTTAGAAGTAGGCTAATTATTTTATATTAATACCAATTGTTGAATTGATTAAATCTGGCTGTTAATTAACTCGTTATTATGTTAAGTTACTTTTATCTTAATTAAAATAATTAGACCACACATGAGGTCGTGGGTTCAATCCCCACTGCTCTTATGCTGTAGTGCCCTTGAGTAAGGTGCTATAAACGGTATGAACTCCTCTAAGCCAGCACTTAATCAGCAGCTTAATTATCAGCTTAATTATCGGGCAATTATATTCCATATAATATTTCAAACTGCCACAGCCAACTCGAGAAGTTGTTAAAAGTGCTTTATTTTTTAAATAAAATAATTTGTTCTTAGTGATTAGTAAGTAAACCTTAATATTTTTTTATACAGTTGTAGATTAGTATTTTTTTATGTTAATTTGGAATATAAAAATGTGAATAAGTAGCTTGAAAGAAGGACTTTAAAATGTTATAAAAGTAGTATTTCAAGTTTTAAAAAAGAATTTTTTAAAATTGTTTTTTTTTTCGTTAAAGAACTTACATTGTCAATGACCTTTTATAAATTTAGGGTTAGGCTCGAGTTATCAAGAAAATTGTTGGAAATGATGCAAAAAAATAACGTTATTAAAAGTTATTATCGAAACTATATACAATTATAATATAAACTATATACAATTATAATATAAACTATATACAATTATTATAGAAACTATATACAATTATTATAGAAACTATATACAATTATTATAGAAACTATATCTGATTATAACGAAACTATATACAATTATTATAGAAACTAAATATAATTATAACAAAATCATTTACAATTATTATCGAAACTATATACAATTATAATATAAACTATATACAATTATTATAGAAACTATATACAATTATTATAGAAACTACATACAAATAATATAGAAACTATATACATAATTATTATAGAAACTATAGCCTATACAATTAATAACAAAAATAAATATAATCATAACGAAACTATATACAATTATTATCGAAACTATTTACAATTAATAACGAAAATAAATATAATTATAATAAAACTATTTACAATTAATAACGAAAATAAATTCGTTAAACTTCCAGTAGTTTTTCCTATAAATAGAAACGTTTTCGATTAATTTAGTCATTAATATTTTTATAAGTAAATATTACCAACGGTTAATTTATTATCTCTTTTAATAAAAATTTGGTTGTTAGGTTAAATTTAGTTTATTTAAATAAGTTTTAGTTTAGAGTCTTTTAGACAGTGCTTTTTAATAACAAAGTTTACCATCATCACAGCACAACTGTGTATATGTGTGTCAGCAAAAGTGTTTTTTCTAGAGTTTGATATGTTGGTATAATACATTAAGTCATTATTACTTGTGTGCTTGCTAAGTTGTTTGCCATGTTATAAAGTGCATAAGCTTTAGTTAATAAAGTTGTTAGTAAAACTAGAGTAAAATATTAAACCAGGAACCAAAGTCTATCTTCCTGCTGGGTCAGGTTTAATTCTTTCCTGTTTATTTCTACCGAGATACTCAACACTTTTTAGGGAATTTAAAACTCTTTTTGTTTACTAAAAATTTCATTAAAAACTATTTAGGCAAGTTTGCTTTGAATGTTTTAAAGGTACTGTGGCAGTAACCACCATGTCTTATATATTTAACAAAAAAAAATGGAATGAATTCTGTAAAGAAAAACAATTTGTTTTTGGTATCAGCATATCTGATGCGGAGTTTAACTATTTAGTTGCCCAGATAAAAGAAATTTGTAAAGATTCAGAAGTGGTTGTTATAAAAACTGTTATATCTGATGCAGAGTTGATTGAACTTGTTGCTGAGTTTGATCTTTGTGAAAAAGGGTATATACTGAAAAGCAATATACCTGATGCGGTATTATGCCGACTAGTTGACAATATTAAAGAATTTTGGAAAAACACACAAAATGTTGATTTAAAATCTATTATATCTGATGCAGAGTTGTACGAACTAGCTGTTGAGTGTAGACATCGTTGTAAGAATCAACAAGTTATTGCTTTAAAAACTAACATGTCTGATAAAGAGACGAAACAACTTTTTGCCAAGGTAAAACAGCTTTGTAAAGAAACACAGGTTGATGTTTTAAAAACCACCATGTCTGATGCTGATTTTAATAAATTTGTTGCCGAATTGAAACAATTTTATGTAGAATCACATATGCAAAAGAAACACATATGTGATGTTGAGTTTAATCAATTTTGTGAAGAAACTCAAGTTGTTGTTTTTAAGCCCACCATGTCTGAAACAGAGTTAAATAAGCTTGCAGAAACACTAGCTGATGAATTTAAACAATTTTGTAAAAAAGGACCAGTTGTTGGTAGAGAAACTGGCTTGTCTGATGTAGAGTTAAAAAAAATTTTTTTTCAGCAAAGACGAGTAGTTGTTTTTAAATCCACCATGTCTGTTACAGAGTTTTACCATCTTGCTGCCCAGATAAAACAAATTGATAAAGAAACAAAAGTAGTTGTTATAATAAAAACTTTTGTATCTGATGCAGAGTTAAATAAACTTGTTGCTGAGTTTAAACAATATTGTAAAGAAACACAAGTTTTTTTTGAAAAAATCACTTTACCTGATTTAAGCCAACTTATTGGCAACTTTAAAGAATTTTGGAAAAACACACAAAATGTTGCTTTAAAAGCTATTATATCTGATGCAGAGTTATACGAACTAGCTGTTGAGTGTAGACAATATTGTAAGGTACAACGAGTTATTGCTTTAGAAACTTCAATATCTTGTGAACATTTAAAAAAAATTGCTACTGAGTTTGAGCAAATTATTGTAGAAATTCAAGATAAAAATTGGAAGGAACATCAATTTGCTGCTGAGTTTAAACAATTTTGTCCCAAAACACAAGTCAGTGCTTTTAAAGAAACTAAATCTGTTGCAGAATTCAAGGAAGTTGTCGATGATTTGAAACCAGCTGGTTTAAAAACCATCATGTCTGATGCAGAGATAAAAAAACTTACTGCTGAGTTTAAACCAATTTGTAATAAAACAAAATTTGTTGTTTTAAAAACCATCATATCTGATGCAGAAATAAAAAAACTTGTTGCTGAGTTAAAACCACTTTGTAATAAAACACAGGCTGTTTTTTTAAACACCTTTATGTCTGATACAAAGCTAGATAAACTTGTTGATGAGTTAAAACAACTTAGTAATGAAACAAAGGCTATTGTTTTAAAGACCTCCATAACTGATGCTGACTTCAATAATTGTGTTGCTGAGTTAAAACCATTTTTTGTAGAACCACAAGTAAGTAAGAAATGTAGAAGTCATGATAAGTATGACCAATTTTGTAGAAACACAGAATTTATTGTTTTAAAAAAATCGTCTGATTTAAAGTTAACTAAACTCGCTGCTGAGTTAAAAAAACTTTGCGTAGAAACACAAGATTGAATGTTTCAGCATGCTCAAAATTATACCAAATAAAAATATTAAATCACAGATTGGGATACTTAAAACATGTGCATGCTCACAGAAACTTATTAACAAGCCTGAAGTAGCACTTTCAATTTACTTAAAACATTTAAAAATTAATGAGAACTTACTTTTATAATGTCAAAGTAGTATGAAAATCTTATATGAAGCTTGGTGAGTTTAAACAAGCAATACTACAAAACAACAAAGCAGAAACTTTACTAAACAAACTTGAGGTTAAGTCAACAATTTTACTATACGAAATTTATGCTGGATCACGATTTTGCTACTTAACATTGGGTAAACACGATCAGGTTTTAAAGTATTGCAAACTAGCCGCTGAAATATATCAACAATGCAGTGAAACTGAAAAACTTAAATTGAATGAAACAATTACAATTACCTCTCATAAACAATTTTAAATATATTTTTTTAAATTTCTCAACAAATGTTAAACTCATAAAAATTGTTTGTGGTTATAATATTTTGTCCAGTTTATCTTTTATTTTGAATTATTCTTATGTGTATTTTTTTAAAATATGTTTTATGATTGTTTGTTCTCGGGATATCTAACTTTTATTGGTTTATCATTTCAGCGAAGCATTTTTCTTTACAAAGGTGACACAAATTTATAGTTAACTTATACATCTTATATAAGCTTGTTTAACAAAATTATTTTTAAAACTGTTTATGTTAAACACTCATAAGGTGTTGCTTCAGCTTAAATTATTATATTTATTCTACAGCACACTGAAATATGGTTATTAAATGAGAATGACACCCTCAAATTGTGCATTTCTGCGTTGAAGGCGGTCAAGTATAAACATAACCCAAAGGTCATAACGGGGAAAGGTCAAGGACGCTGTCTTGAAATAAAGGTCATAGGAAATAAGAAAAGATAACAAAGTCAGTGTTTCCAATTTTATCTGTTAATTTAAAATTTGTGTGTTTTGTATACATTTTTATCCTTGATGTGGGAAGGCCGAAGGCGGACCTAAATATAGAGTAACAACAGTTACTCCAACCCAGTCTCAGTCATAATTAAAAGACAGTTATTTCACAATAACATTTTTTAACATCAACTTTAGAAAGCCACTTCTCCAAGCAGATTCAGGAGTTGTAACCTTTTTGGGACTCAAGGGCAGTAGAAGAACGAAAGTTGCAGGAACCCTATTAAAAGAAGCAAGGTCAGTAAGATTGTCATTATTTGCTTTACATATTTTGTGAAAGGCTTCTCAACATTTGTCATTTTTGTTTCAAAAATTACATATTTTGTGAAAGGCTTCTCAACATTTGTCATTTTTGTTTCAGGCCAACATGCTGGAGCTAGAGAAAGACTGAGCAACAAACTTCAAAACTTAATATCCATAATTAGACGGTAAATTTTGTTAATTTCAACTTTTGGTTCGTTTAAAATTAAATTTTACATGTTTCTTACTTTTCTGTCATTTAAAAGCGGAACTAAATCTTGATGTTGTTTACTTTTAACCGTCCTTTTTCGTGGACCAATAGAGAATAAAACAACAGTTGCAACTACAATTATTGGTTAGTTTAATTTGAAATTTGGTTTATTAAGCTATAGTGAAAGAATGACAAGTGTGTGTTGTAGTAATTGATGTGTTAAGCTGCATACCCTATAAATTAACTTACATCAATGTGGTGTAAGTTATACAACTAACTTCAATTTGTCTTTATTTAGAAGGCTTGTATAAGAAACTGAACAAAAATTATAAAGTTTCACAGTCCGATAACTCCACTCTTAAAACCAGTACAACCGGATTAAACTTGAGGCAGTGCCATCTGACATAAGGTAACATTAACATGGGTTTGGTTTTTTTAAACCCTTTTAAATAGTACTTACTTTCACCTAATTTAATATATTTGTTACCCTTATTCATTTTATTTATTGTTGGCGCTAATGTAATTTTACTTTTAAGAAAAAAACTCCGAATTTTATTCAACGATGTACTTTTTTAGGGTCACATCAAACTACCAGACATCCTATGGATATCACAACAGTTTCCACATAGTGCCAACCACTTCCTAAATGTGCTTGTGTTTAAGATATGTCAAGTCTTGTTGTTTAAGTGAACCAGCAGTCTTTCATTAACCACACTTGTCTGTGCTACTTATAACTGCATCACATTATTTCGTAAAGCAATAGTGCAGTGGCGCTACCAAGTGGTAGAAAGTGGCTTAAACTTTTTATAAATTAAAAAGATGTCAATACATAGAGTAACATTTATTATCACATTTCTTTTGTATCTGTTTGTTATCACATGAAGTTATTTTTTAAACAGTTTGTTCTTTTCTAATAGAGCCATACTGGGTTATATTAAATGTAATCTCTTTATTTATAATAACACTGTATTTGTTCATATCTTTTTGCTTTGGACTGTTTATTTAGTTTTTTTTAAGTAGGGTTGTCATGTTGTTTTTTAAAATAAATCCAATGTTTTACTTTTTTTTTTCAATGTTCAATTTTGTGTTGTTGTTTTAAAAATAATGCCTATGGTTGTTTTTATTCCCAATATATATATATATATATGTAAACTAAAATGTAATTGTAATTTTATTGGCATATTTATCATGTATTTTACATAGGTTTGGTAACCATGTTATATTATGCTACAATTTTTTGTATTCTTGGCATGTTTTAAATCATAGGGTTGACTTTGTTATTATTTTTCTATTGTAATAATTCTTATAGTGTGTGAATGTATTTATGTGTTATGTTTGATACAACTGTGTAACAGTAAAAGTCTTCCTATTACCCCGAGGTTGTTTTTTTTTTTAATACTAACTTCTATGTTAACATTATTTGTGAGAGTTATATATGTTTATGTGTTTCATGTAAACGTTTCTTTTATGTTTTAGACATAACAGTTTGTCTCTGTATTATGTTGTTTCTTAACGTTGTGTGGTATATAAATAACATAAAATAAGTTTTATCAAGTGATACGATTTCGAAATTTGTGCTAACGAGGATAAAGTAATTGAATAAGAAAAGTCTTGTTGGATTTTTGTATCCGGTTCTTAAACGTTACAACTTCTGCTTTTAAAGTTTCTTCGGTCTCGTGTTTTTAGAAATTCAAGTTTTAGGAATTATTTTAGCGATTTTAGGCCAAAAAAAGTTTATTTATAGAAAAAATTAGACCTTAAAGCTTTTAATTATTATATAAATTTTTAATTAAAACATTTTTTGTTTGTTTTTTTATGAAAATATTAGGTTAGGTAAATACATAAAGTTATTGTAAATTAAATAAAATGTTTCGATTCATTATTTTTGCTGCTTCAGTTTTCGTCACTTGCAATGCCTTCTCGTTTGCTTCTTATTATCAAAACAACATGGTATTACAATCTGATCACCCAGTTATATGGGGGTACGGTGAAGTTGGGGCAATTGTTAATCTATCTTTGATTCAGGACGTTTACTCAACAAAAGTAAGTTATATTCTTATTTGTGTTGAACGTTATTATCGTTTTTTTGTCCAGAGAAAGAGTAAAAAAATTTAGAATAGGAACTTTTATTAGAAAACGGGTGTATGTGTACACACATGTAGGTAGTAGACTTATAGTTAACTCTTTACCTTTATGAATATTTTAAATTTACCTTTATGAATACCTATTCACATCTAAGATGAATAAATAAATATGCAAAAAAAAATCAATCAATTTAAAAAAAATATTTTTAAGGTATTTATGGGGCCCGAAGGAAAAGGAGTTTGGAAAGTTGAAATGAGAAAGCAATCACCAGGGGGGCCTTATCAATTGCAAGGTGTCCATGACAACCAGGGAAGTCTGAATTGGATTTTATTAAAGAATGTGTTGTTTGGAGATGTATGGGTCTGTGGAGGACAAAGCAACATGCAGTTCACTGTATCAATGGTATTCAATGCCACAGAGGAAATAGCTGCAGCTTCCAATTATCCAAATATTCGAGTCATGACTGTTGCTGAGACCGTGTCATCAGAAGAACTTTACGATTTTCAATCAATTCAACAGCCATGGTCTGTGGCTTCTGCTGATTCTATTGGTGGACCTCCTTGGACATATTTCTCAGCTGTGTGTTGGTTATATGGACGATACCTTTATGATGTCATAGGAGTGCCAATCGGTCTTATATCATCGAACTGGGGTGGCACAGCAATCGAGACATGGTCATCACATAAGGCTTTAAAGGAATGTGGTCTTCAAAATAAAGCCAGGACAGATTACCCGTCAGGATTCAAGCCATCTTCTGTTAAAGGTTTAGTGGTTCCAGTTAATAACAGTCTGTTATGGAATGCTATGATCCATCCAATGTTAAACATGACAATTAAAGGGGCTATATGGTATCAGGGTGAAAGCAATACTAACTACCATTTAGCTGAATACTCTTGTTCATTCCCTGCCATGATACATGACTGGAGGAGACATTGGTACGAAGCAACGAACCATAAAACAAGCAAGGAATTTCCCTTTGGATTTGTGCAGTTATCGACAGTTGACTTTGAAGATACAGGTGTATACCCACTTCAAAGATGGCACCAAACAGCTAACATTGGGTATGTTCCCAATTCTAAACTTCCAAACACATTTATGGCTGTTGCTGTAGACTTACCTGATAACGAATCTCCATATGGAAGCATTCACCCACGAGACAAACAAGATGTGGCCCATAGACTTGTGTTAGGGGGTCTTAACATTGCTTATGGCCACAAAGATGTCAATCCTCAGGGTCCCTACCCCCTTTCTGCACAATCGACAACAGATGGTGATGTTCTAATAGAGTACCAAAAGGACCAAGTTCTAGTTGTTACTGAAGAAGGAAATTTCAAGGTTTGTTGTAGCAACAGTGTCTGTGACATCACAGAGCCAGAACCGTCACTAAATTGGAAATGGGCCCCAATATTAGAAGTTACGAAAACGTCGATTACAATCGATGCTAGGTTGTGTGGAGGAAAGGTTGAAGCAGTGAGGTATGCATGGCAACTAACTCCGTGTGATTTCAAGAAATGTTCAGTGTACAATGAACAAAAATTACCTGGGCCTCCTTTCTACTTAAAAGTGGAGGCACCCTAAACTTTAGTGAAACTTTCACTTATTTAGGTTAAAAATATTGCACTTAAATAATTTGCTTTATGTTGAAACTATAATCTTTGTTTTGATTTTTTGCTTTGCTGTTTAAAAAGTTTGAAAAGAAATTTTCAACCTTGTTATATTTTTTATTAATTAAATAATATTTGTTGCAAATAATTCTTTAAACTCTTTTTATGTTTTCTCTTGTATTTGAAATTGATTAAATATTACATTGTGTAAATTTAAGTTTGATATTTATCCTACCTATGTGCTGTTACTGTAATTTTAATCATGCAAATTTTTATTTAGGTATTAGGTTTAAAAATTAACATTAAACTTGTATTAAAATGCCTAAAGGCCGAAAACGAAATGTAAAAGGCGCTAAAAAGTCATCCCAAGAGGATGAAGGTCCGGAGCACAATGAGGAGACGGAGCAAATGGAATCCACAGAGGTGGAAGATGTTGTAGAGCCGACTGTGGAGCAACAAGATGAGGAAAAATCTCAGGTTGATCTACAAGAGGAGGATCAGAGTGAAAATAAACCTGAATCAATGGATTGTGGAGATGGAGTCAAAGTGGAGGAAAAAAGTGAAAATTTAGAAGAAGAAGAAAAGAAAGAAGAAAATGGAGGAGCTGAGAATGTTCCGGATAACTCCGAAAAAACTGAGGAGAACAGCGAAAATATTAAGGATAGAAAGGAGAGTATGGAAGATGATGACAAACAGGAGGAGGCTGTGATTGAGGGAGAATTTAACGTCGTTGATGAAATTGATTCAACGAAAGAGGAAGAAGAAGAAGAACAAGTAGAGGAACCTCCAAAAAAGAAGAAAAAAGTGAAAGTTAAAAAGCCTTACGTTATACCTGATTATGATAACAGTGATGTCATAATCGATATTGATTCGGATAGTGATGACGAAGATATCAAAGAGTCCGATGAATTCACCAAATATTGGAACCAAATTATTGAAAGTCCGCATGACTTCACAGCATGGACGTACCTGTTACAACTTGTAGAACAAGAAGATAAGTTACCACTAGCACGACGAGCTTACAACGGGTTTTTTAAGCGATATCCTCTTTGTTACGGCTACTGGAAAAAATTCTCTGAGCTTGAAAGAAAAGCTGGTAACTTAGACCGAGCGCAAAAAATTCTAGAGCGTGGGGTTCGAGCAATCCCATTGAGTATTGACCTTTGGGTTCATGCAGTTGATTTCTATATAAATCACTACAAGGGTACGGATGCTGGGGTGGAAAAAGTAAGAAGTGTTTTTGATCGCTCGATAAAGGTCGCTGGGGAAGAGTTTAGGTCCGAAAAACTTTGGAATAAATATTTAAGTTGGGAAAAGCAAAACAAACAATGGAAAAATGTGATGCAGATTTACTCGAAAGCATTATCAACTCTAACTCAGAATTACTCAATTTTTTTTAATGATTTAAATAAGTTTGTAAACAAGCACTCACCAAAAGATCTTTTAGATGAGGAAACTTTTAAAGAATATTTAACTGAGGTTCGGAAGCAGATTGCTGAGTCAAAAAAGACTGAGGACAAAAAAGAAACAATAAAATCTGATGCAGATGACGCTGAGGAATTTGATGCCGAGCTGGATGAGGCTCCACCCGGTGACGAAGATCATGAAAAACCAACGACAAGCGAGGAACTAAAAGCAATACAGGCTTATATAATTGAAGCAAAGAAAAAAATATTTCACACAACTGAGCAAGCTGTGACTAAAATCTGGGCCTATGAAGAGGGGATTAAAAGACCTTATTTCCATGTTAAACAACTGGAAAGAGCTCAGTTAAAGAACTGGAGGGAATATCTTGATTCAGAGATAGCTATAAGAGGTGATCATCACAGGACTGTGCTTTTATTTGAACGCTGTTTAATCGCATGTGCTTTGTATGAAGATTTCTGGTTGAAATACGCTAAGTATATGACTAAGTTTGATAACGAGAAAGCCTTGAAAATATACAAGCGTGCCTGCCAGATTCATTTGCCCAAAAAACCCAACATTCATATGCAGTGGGCGGCACATGAAGAGCTACAAGGCAATTCTGAATCTGCGGCAAAGATATTAGAAAGTCTGGATCATATTGTACCCGGCATGGCATCTATTAAGATGAGAAGAGTTGCTGTTGAGCGAAGGGCAGGACATCTTGATGTTGCGGAGGGTTTGTTGCGATGTTACGTTGCCTCTGCAGCTAAGGACAAAGAGGAGGTGTTCTACACTAGAAAGCTTGCTTGGTTTTTAGTTAAAATCGCAAACCAACAAGAGGAGGGAAAAAAGTTGATCAAGGATCTTCTTTCCAAATATAAAGCTGATGTAAGGTTGTATAACGACCTCATTGAAATGGAATTCCAGATGGCTTCAGCAAGTTATCCGAGCACTGAAATGGAGGAACAATCTGCAATGGATTCATTTAATCTTGCTCTTGTGGCTGAGAAACTGACAGAGGATGAAAAATATGCGTTCTCGCAGAAAAAGCTCGAATTTCTTGAGGACTTTGGTTGTGATGTTAAGAGGTTGCAGAAAGTTCACGCCGAGCACCAGAAAATGATCAGGCACAAAAAACGAAACCAATCGGAAACTGGGGTCGACGTTACCGGACAATCTGCTAAAAAATCAAAGACCGACAACGCAAGTATTTCAGTAGTTGGAACATCTAGTATCACCAACGGTTCCACCGCAATTCCTACTGCAACTTATACTGCTCCATCAACAGGTTATGATGCAACAGCTGCCTATTATCAACAGCAACAACAATACTGGAATTACCAACAGCAAGCTCCACAACAGAATTACGCTCAATGGCAACAATATTATCCTCGTTAATTAAAAATTTTTAGTTGAAAAGTTGGACCAAAACAACATATTGAATTTGAGAACAAAAATCTAATAACTTTTAATGAACATTTTTTTGCTAACGGACTTTTAAGTATTGTGTTTATTTTTTGTAAGTGTAATTTGTTAATTTTAGATTTAAAAAACGAAATTGTGTTATTTGAATTTTTGACTCTGTTTTTTTTTTTACATCCGCAAACGATTAAACCTTAACAATGTGTAATGGTATTAATTTGTAAATTGTAAACCCCTAAAATTTTTGCCTGTTTTTTTATTGTAAAATACGCACCGTCGCTTAATTTTGTTTAATTTTTGAGTTACGCTTAATAATTTTACTTTCAGTTTTCAGTTGTGCATGGAAAATAAACTTTTGCGTTCCGCAATTAATAGAAACTAAAATTTAAATTTGCCAACCAATTTGTAAATAATATTTGAACTTAATTTTAGATTCAATGATAAATTGGTTAAATTGCTTTTTTTAAATGGATTTTTATAATAAATAAAACAAAGAAGAAGAAAAAATAAAGAAAATATGGATGTACTGCCCATCAATTGGTAAGATTATATTTACTCATAAAACAATTTTTTCTTTAACTAGATTATTTAATTTGACTTTTGTTTTTCCTATCTTCATTGCATAAATCAACATGCAATAGACTTGGTTTAAAAATTTTATTTCTTTTTAGGTTTGTTATATTCTGATTCTGGGGTATGGTTATGGTGGTTTTCTATAACATCTTTGTGAAGTTAGCATTCTCACAACAACAAAGGTAAATTTTGTAGCATTAATTCGCATATTTAAATATTTAAAATCTTTTAAAATTCTGTCAAAAATATTTTTTGGTCACCTTGACATTTTTAGAGAAACTATCGCCTATTTTTTGTCTAATTGTACGCCAATGTGAAGTAATTTAGTGCAGTAGTAATGATTAAATTGTTAAATAACTTTATTTTAAGGCATCTAATATAAAATATATTTTGCGGGATTGTGATTGATTACTTTGACCCCTGGTTACTTATTTGTTAGTAAATTATTGTCAATTTAAATCAACTTTTTTTATAAAAGATCTTATGTAAAAACCTAATGTTAATATTTCCCTTTTTTCACTAAATCTAATTTTTAATTCGAAAACAGACTAAAGACTGTAAAGTTATTTACAAAATACCAAACCATTTTTTTTTTAATTATATTATCTGATTATATAATATACACATTAACATACAACAGACGAAATATTACATTAAATTATTAGTTTACAAACATAAAAGCAATAAATCCCCTTAAAATCACTGATAATATATAAAACCAAGTAATATATTGTAGTATGGCAAGCATATAGTTTATGTACAAACCCCGCATGATAGCTTGCAGTTGTTGTTCATATAAATCATGTAAGTTCTAGAAGTACAGAATCCTAGACCTGCCCAGTTTGGGCAAGCAGTATATACATCAACACAAGCTAAAAATATATTAAAGTTTTACTTTATAAATAACTGAAATATTGGTATAAAGTATTAACGCTGTTATTTAAGGTATGAGACACTTTGACTTCTCTTATGCCATATTGTTTGATGGTGAGATTTCTACAGTCCCTAGTTGTGCTATGACCACATAGTTTGCTGGGTTTAATTCAACTTGCCACAAGGTTAATTAATAACTCTATAGATTGTCAAATGTCTTTTTCTTAACTAGATCATTATGCACACAAAACCTTAATTTTATATAACCAGTAAAAATCCATACCTTCTGTGGTTCCAGTTACTGGTGGTTGGGTGGTTTCCATTGCCATAGTTGTTTCCATTGCCATGGTTGTTTCCATTGCCATGGTTGTTTCCATTGCCATGGTTGTTTCCATTGCCATGGTTGTAACTGGTTGTGGTGTAGTTGGTACAAAAATGGTTATATTGGGGCATGTATCTGGTTGATTTTCAGGAGTTGGTTCTTGGGGTTGGTTCGGGTTAACGTTGCATTGGTACAATAAATTTAATTGGTTAATATCTTCAGGGGATAAACCGTTTCTCTAAATAAAATTTAAGTTATTTGGGGGGTCTAATCAAGGGGTCCCCTTAAATGTTGGGATTTTAATTGTCGTAATATGGTCACAAATCTAATATTTGCCTGTGATAATTTACCTACACACCACAAATGGCAGTTTTATTTATTTTTGGGGCATATAAGTTGGACTTACACCTATATTTTCTGCCAAGCTACATTATGTATAGATGGCAAGGCTACTATCTGGGCTGCATTTTCACTTATTTGGACAATTGCTTAAGTCGCATAAATATGACTGCAAACAGCAATTTCATGAAGGATAAACAGACATGCATCTGTATATTGTCCACTAAGCTATCATATATATATATGTATGAACTTCACTTGCCAAACAAGTTTTAATCATAAAAACAAACCTGTGCTATAATCCTTGTGTTATCCTTTCTAGTGAGCACTACATTACGGTCCCCTTGAGCATTTATGGTGCCAAAATCTGAACTACCATAATGCATAATTGAATCAAAGTCATAAGGTGAACCCAAGGAATTGGTACTACTTTGAGTATAAAAGTTGTGTCGATGCACTAAATTAAAAAATTTGGTGAAATTAAATTTAAGTTAACTTTTCTAACAAACAAATGTTTTTATACTTTGGTGAACATTGTCAAAATTGAGGTTGACGAATGCGTTGCGATCTGGTCGATTTTGCTCGTGGTAAAAACCAACGGTGTGCATCATTTCATGGAGAATTATCCCCTCAGTCCAACAACAAACATCCAGAATAATCTAAGCAAAAAAAATGGCCAAGACAAAATTAAAAAAAAGGAAGACCATGTTAAGATTGTGTTGCAGTCAGATTTTTAATACTTTTCCACAATGATTCACCCACACACTACAACTAAAAGTTTTATTTTTTGCCTGCATGACCCTGTCTTAAGTTTTTAGTCATAAAGTCATCTAAATAAGTTGCCGATTGGTTCTTTGCTTAGCACAAATAACTTTTGCTTAAAGAGCATACATTGAGGATAAAAAAATAAAATATAAACCTGTTGTTTTCCTTCCTGTCTCCCAACAGAGGATCTGCATCCACATCCTCTCACAAACTCGACATAATCATGTTCTGCAGCTCGAGCCACAAACTTAACGCAGGAATGTTTGTTAAAAGTATGAATAGCTTGTCTGACTGCATCACTTCCTCGAACTAAAATGCATAGAATATAAATTATAAAAAACGACATAATATAAATTCTTTTTGCTGCTTTCATTCCTTAGTGCCCTACTTTACGGCACTATAAACAGCATAGAAACTCCTGCTAGCCAAAGAATTAATCGGAAGAGTAATCGAGCAACTGTAACATTATTATCCCAAACTTTTAGGATTCAGTTAAGCTTGGGTCAAGGTTACAAATAACAAACTTTATGTTCAGGTCATGAAGCTCAATTTCCCCCATTAAGGATAAATAAAAACAAAAAAAAAAAGTAATTACTCAAATTTCCGACAAAGTCTAGCAATGGTGAGATGACATAAGGAACATTAATTATTGGATCATTATGAAGTGCCACATTTTGCCATAAAAGTCCCATGTCATTAGTTGCCCCTCTTTTCACAATATTTGGTGTGATTTGAGATCCAATCTGTTCAGAAACTTGAAATAAAAATAATTTTGTAGTCATCAGTCTAACTTTTTAAAGACAGTTTTCGCTACGGCAGTAAAACCGGCAGCGTGATGTAGTGGTAAGAACACTTGCTATACCGCCATAAGGTTGTGGGTTTAATTCCCATTGTTCTCATGCCGTAGCACCCTTTAGTAAGGCGCTATAAACGGCATAAACTTCTGCTGAGTCAGCACTTAATCAGCAGCATAATTACTGGGCAATTATAATTTATATAGGTCGAGCATTCGACCTTCCCACATCAAGATATATACAAAAAAACACTTTTATAAATTGAAAAGTGTTTGATAAAAATTAACCAAAACAGGGTACAATAACTTCGAAACATAAGAACCATTTTTCCATTCGTTGTAGTCGTTCTCGTTGTATTGGGAAGACCTGGAACAATTCCTTGTAAGAACAGGGCATATCTGATCTGGTACGCTATACACTTGTGACACAGTTAACATACAAACCAACCCTAAACATTAACACAGAATTTATGCATTATATCAAACATGATGAAATTATTGAGTACGTACCACTTAATATGTTGATAACATGAGCCATACTTCTTTATTCAGTGATTTGTTTTCACTATTTTGGACTCTAAATATTTATTTATTAACTAACCCTAGACCATAAGATGTTCTGTAAAATAAAACAGATATGACTAAGTGTCTGTATATTTAATATATACTGTTAAGGAATATCGGAAACGGATTAAATGATACGGGTTGCTTTGAAATGCATTGTGTTACTTGAATTGGTATTCTTTAGTTGTTTTATTGAGTTCCTGTTGTTTTGGATTGCATCGTCTTACAAGAAACGTTATTCTTTTATTGTTTTATGAGTTTCCTGAAA
Organism: Corella eumyota; assembly: GCF_963082875.1. Classification (NCBI taxonomy): domain Eukaryota; kingdom Metazoa; phylum Chordata; class Ascidiacea; order Phlebobranchia; family Corellidae; genus Corella; species Corella eumyota. The sequence goes on from NC_137496.1 coordinate 11,238,459, forward strand.
TATTGTATCAACGTTTATATCTTCTTAGAAAGAATGTTCATATTTCTGATATTGCTAAAGTCTATTAAAATTCCAATAAAAAAGCCAATTTTTATATTGCATTTTTATTTACAAATTTATGAAACCAATGCTAATTATCCAATACAACACAATTAAAAGTAGATCTATTAAAAATTGTACTACAAGTTTCAGATACAAGATTTAAGAAAATTTATGTGAAAATTGCATAATTTTGTAAACGAAACTTCAAATTAAAGCGTGATGTTGATGATGATGTTTATGTTGAGTAATAAAATCTATAAAAAAGTGCCAGGGCAACTGCAATTAGTCCAGGAACAAATAGGCTACCAAATCCACTAAAAATAATAATTTAATTTAATATTTTTAAAACAATATTAAACCAATTAAAGATTTACGTTAAAACAATGTTATGAAACACTGTTATTCTATTCATAACACATTTTTACAGTAATTTTATAAGTTATATTAACACTACAACAATTATGTTAGTAATTGAACAGGCATGCATTAATTTACACTCTGTAACCCTCATACAAACCACCATTAGGGCTTTCAGTAATACGACTTACATTTTTGCGATCACAAAATTGTACAAGACCAACTGCAAAATATTGACAATAATTTAAGCAACAAAAATTAGCCAAAAGGGCAGTTTCGAACAAATTGACTTAAAATTTACGGAGCTATATTTACGATCCACTAAAATTAAATGTATTTTTTAAAGTTAATATGATCCGGAAAAACGTGATTCATGCAAATTAGTGTTAAACAACAACATTTATAACAAAGCATGCAGTTAACAATTTTCTTTTACCTAAAAAATTGCTAATTAGTGTGGAATTATTTTGTACTACTATGTAACTAATCAAATTTGTTTTTTACCTTGATTTAGGTGCTTGGTCGCCTCCTAGTGTTACAAAATTAGGTCGAGATGGGTCTGGAAAATGATCCTCCTGTCAACAAAAACTTTGTGAAAATTTCGCCCAAAAAATTAAAATCCAAAAAAAAATTGTTCTTACGGGATGAAGATCGCCGATGTAGAAGTCCTCCCGCATCTTTCTTGCATCCGTCGAATGTCCTACATCCTCAAAAGATTCAGTTGCATTTCCACCTGTGATGTCATAATAACCACGTGTGATGTCATAATAATTAATCATTTTGTCAAAAGTGATGTTAAAAAATTGACTTTAGAGATTTATGATACATGATGTAATAGTTGTGCTTGTGATGTCATAATAATAATTTATAAACATCTATTATGTATACAGGTTGTTTAAGTCACTGCAAATGACAGCTCGTTAATTAATTAATTAAACAAACTGACCAGCTTGCTCCAATAGGACTTCCTCCCCACCAGGATGCTAAAAAACAAAAAATTATAAATTTAAGAAAAATAGACGGTGGTGTTATATCGATTATAGCATCGGGTTTTAAGTTGAAAGTTTTTGGGTTCGGGCCAAACTAATGCCACCCTATTTGCCTTTGAGCCTGGCAGTTTAAGCTACCCTTTAAATGGGTTTTGGGTTCGGGCCAAACTAATGCCACCCTATTTGCCTTTGAGCCTGGCATTTAAAGGGTAGCTTAAACTGCACACCCTTACCCAACAAAAATACAAAACAATAAAAATGTTGAAAAGACTTTTTTTTAAAGTATTTTAAAAATTGTAAACTTATGACGATTTAATAACAATTAAAAAGAAAACAATTGTTAACCTCTTCTAAGAACTTTGTGATGTCATAAACCTTGTTGTCAATAACAACCCATGCTTCTTTAACATTGTTTTTGTCCTTTACTTCTTCGAATCGAATAATTCTTTTTTCTTCCGACATTTTAGAAATTTAATTTAAATTTACAATAAATTTATAATAATCTGTAACACAATTATAATTAAAATCTACTTGTAATGGAAAAAAAACTCAATTTTAAATATAAAACATGCAATACGTTTTTAGTTTAATAATAGCAATAACTGTTTTGCGGTATAACGTTTTTTACCCTTTAATAAAATAGAAATAATTTAACAATATGACAAGAGTTAGCATAAAAGCGAATGCAGGAAAATATATAATTTGATTTATATAGACTTGCAAAGTAATTTTAAAAAAAATATAAGAATTGTAGCAAATGTAATATTTATGTTTCCCAATAATGTATAGTAAAAAAATAATAATTTTAAACATATTTGTCTACAAAGAACGTATCAAAAGTGTGCACACAAATAAGCATTATACAATATCTTTTACAAAAACAAAACATTTTCCAGTATATATATCACATATTTATTGTGAACTTATTTTGATGTATAGATTCGATAAATTATGGCCACGCCAAGGATAATCAAACCAGGAATCAAAAAATTTTTCACATTTCTGTGAACATAAAAACATAGTTAAAAAAATCTGAATTTAAAAAAAAATTTTTTATTAATTTTATATTAAAAAAAGGGTAGGGTAAGTTGAAAAAAATGTTTAATCACCAAACAGACTCTTTGTTTTCACATAAAACTTATTTTACTTTTATATAACTCATTTACAGTAAACAATAAACCCAAGGTTACTTAATAATTACCTTGGAAATTCAAAACCATTTACACAATCACTTTTTTCTTCGGCAGGCTTTGAAGAAATGTCATCCTAAAAAAAAACAATTTATAATCAAGTTAAAGATTTAAATGAATATAAAAAAATATACTACATAAAAACATCATTAAAATTTTGATATAGCAACAATAAACAGGAAAATGATTAAATTTTAAAACCATAACATTACATCATTGTGCTTAAATACAATAACCAAATTATTAACAATAAAATAAATCTGCTACCTAATTTAACCCTTTATTTTATAAAGTAAATAACTTTAACTTGAAATTTACGCTTATATTAGCCTATCTTAATGCTTTGCTATAAATTTTATTTGTCCAACTTAACTTACAGGATGAAGATCACCAATATAATAAGTTTTTAGCATATCCCTGGCTGTTGTGGAGTGACCAATGTCTTCAAATGCAGTCGTAGAATCTTGACCTGTGGTAATTCAACAAAATTAAACTAAGTGCAGCTTGGTGTAAGGGTAAGACCACTTGGCTTCACTATATGAGGTTTTAGGTTCGATCCCCACTGCTCTCATGCTTGAGTAAGGATCTAAACGCTGTATAACTTTTGCTCAGTCAACAGAACTTTAAGTATTGGGCAATTAAAATCTATAATATCCCGAGCTGCCAGAGGCAACTCGAGACTTGGTCGAAGTAACGGTTGTTACTCTATGTTCAGATCATGAAATCAACCTTTCTACATTGAGGATAAAATTATATAAAAAGTAAATGTTTCATAAATTAAAAAATTGGCTTTTGTTTTGTAGAAACACAAATGATTCTAACCTGCATGTTCCATTAAAATCTCCTCCCCTCCAGGATGCTAAAAACATTGTCAAAAATTTACAAGTAAATAAAACGTAAGACATGATAATTCCCGAAAACTCCCAAAAAAACTTTAGTTAACGTGTTTGCATCAAATTATAACATACTGAATGTTTACAGAACTCTAAAAAAGCGCATTTAAAATTTTTGAAGCCCCATTTTACCCCAGCCAGATTAAATTTCGACCCACCTCTTCTAAAAACCCAGTGACGTCATAAACCTTATTGTTAAGAACAATCCAGGTAGCTTTAGACGAATCTACAGCTTGCACTTCGCTCATTCGAAATAATTTTGGTTCGTCGCACATTTTTAGACAATTTTTAATTAATTACAAACTAATTATCAAAATTTGACCTATTCTCCTATGACTTAAAACGTGACAATCACCATAGAGCAAACACAATTGTTGAATATTATTTCATCATAATCGCGAGGTTCAAAGTTCATTTTCGCCTTGATGATGTCATAAACCCGAGTCCCCTTAAGCTGTTTTGGCCGCGCGCTTACATTTAAAATGATTTTGGGCCGCGAGCTTACATTTAAACTTTACTCTTTGTTAAAAAATCAACACAGTTAAACATTTCATTTTTTTTAAAGGTATTTTAAACTTTTTAATATTTAATAAAAATATTAAAATTACGCGTGACGTTTTATTTACCGTACGTACGTTAATAAAGTTTTAAACTTTATAGTCGTATATACAGTTGTGCTGTTCCATAGACTATTTCACTTTATCTTCAAATTAAATGTTTCAGTATAAGAAATTTATTGTTATTTTAATTTGGAGAAACATATTTAAAATTATGTTATTACATGAATTTGTATGTTGGCTTGTGGCCTAGTACATTATTAATGGGTATAAACGTCGGAACGCTTTAAAAAAGCATTAGTAACATATTTATAAACAAACTAAGACTATTTTATTATTAAATTATTGATTTACTTTTTGATTTTTAAAGTCACGGTTGCGTTAACGGTATATACGCCTATCGTTTTTTTATATTAAGAAAATAATTTAGTGAAATTCACTTCCGCGCGTGGGCGCTTTTAAGTAGTAACGCACGTGCGTTGCACCAGACGTAAACAAAATAGAGCGTGTTTAAGATGAATCAAACCAAAAGCTATATAGAGAGGCTTGTAGTGCTTTAGAGCGATCGATAATGGGTTTTTAGACATCTGGATGTTATGTTTAGTGGATTCTATTCAGTCTTTGTATTCAGAATTAACAAAGAAAGTCGGCAGAACCGAAAGAAATACGAAAATAAAATTTCAACGGAATTTTAAGGGCGAAGGATTTATCGGTTTAATATAGGCTTAATTTAAGCTTAAAGCTGCGTTAAATATTTAGTTTTAAGTATTCTAAGATTTAAGATGGTGTTAAGGGCTATAAACAACTTTAATAAACAAGAATGTTAGACAATAGATTGAGATATTTAATAAAATATAAGCACGATAAGTGTTAAAATTGACGCGCGATTTTTTAATAATCAAACGTAGATTTTAAACCGCAATTTCGCAACATTTTTCACATAAATATGAAGTTATAATAACATGGTTACAACACAAAGCTTAATAACATGATCTGTGTTATAATTGGCACCTTTAAACCTTAATCTACTTTTTGATTTAAGTGGTTAATTAGCGCTTCGACGACTTCTATTTTAAAGTTTATTTAGCGCGATTGTTTATATTTAGGGTAACTGTAAACAAAATTAAACTTGTTAATATTGTTTATTAGAACGTTAGGGTAAATTTTTCATTAGTTTGTTGGTATATATATTTTAAAAGTAATTTTAATTGTATAAAATTAATAAAATTATTGGCAAAAAATTTTAAAAAGTGACTTTTTTGTTATGATATACAAATATACAGAATTTTTAATTTAATTAGTAAACATTGCAAGTTTTAATATAAATTACTCGCTTTATTTAGGCATAAAGATTAGTATTAGTGATAAGCATTCTACTTATAATGCATACAGTTATCCCTGGGGTTTAACATTCATGAATTTGTCTGCTTAATATTAGCAAGGGACAATTGTGGTTCAAATGTAAATGTCTATAATCAATATTTGGTAAAATTGCAGTTTCTTGCATTAATTATTTATTGGAGACCTTCTGTTCAAGAAAGAATATTAATTAAAATTTAAAATCGAAATAGTTAATTATTTATAATATGTAGAATAGTTTTTTATTGGGTAATTATTACAATCTGTAAAAGTTTAAAAATATGTCTAAAATATACTTTAACTACTGTAAAAATTTAAATTAAATTGATAAAATTTTGTTGTTTAGTCGATTTTTTTCTAAAAATTATTTGTTTTTAGTTTTAGGATTAGATTTGTTTTCGTGGGTAGGATTTTTACGCTTAATTTAAAATTCAATGGAGCACGACCAAACAACTCATCCCGATGACCCCTCGGAGTCAATTCAAGGTCAAGTCAGCGGAACTGATGACATCACAATCCATGACATTATTGAAATTAAAGAAAATAATTTAAGTGTTGAAGAAAAATTAGGAAGTGTAAAAACAAAAGGGGAGGTAAAAGACTTGGATAATTATGACATCACAATTAAAGCGTTATTGGATTCCTTACTTTGTTCTATTGAGAATGAAAACAAAGAAGATATTGTGACATCACATTCAGGGGATTGTTTAAACAAACAGTTTAACGATTCAATCGAAAACAATTCAGCGGAAAGTTTTGTTAACTTCACACACACTCGTGTTAACGATGAAAGTTTAATGAATCAGTGTGTAAATACTGATTTAAACAAAAATGAAAAATGTGATGAATTAAATAATAACAACTTTGAACATTCCAATACTTTGTCTTGTGCTGACGATTTTTCAAAACTTAAAATTGATGAAAAAAAATTAAATTTAACTGAATCGGAAAATGACAATGAATTTTCAAATCTCGAAATTTCTGATTTAAAGAATGGAAATCATATAAATTTAATCGAAGACCAACTAGAAAATAACAATATTAACTTTAAAGAAAACAACAAAACTGACAAAATTTTAACTGAAACAAAAGAGTTTCAAGAAACAAATAAATCAATCCTAACGGAATTAAATGAAACTGAAATAAAGTCGCAAGAACAGGTTATGTCGCAAAGCGAAAGTACTGACAGCATACTGGATGATAATAGCTACCCTTCATGTAACTGTATGGATATACAGAACGTAATCTTCCCCAAATCTTGGGTGGAATCGAGACAGAATAAGAAGCAAAGAAATTATTCAGTAATGTCGAGACAAGATAGTCGGAAACATGATTTTGTTTATTGTGGACTCGAGAAAATTATTAAACCAGCAACTAAAGACAAAGGTATTTTAAATTTTTATTAATTGGCATTTAATAGTCGATAGCCTGCTCTATGTTGGGCATTTTAATTGTTGTGATATGGTCACAACTCTTAATATATGACCATGATAATTTACCCGTGCGCCACAAACTTTAGTTTAATCAATTTTGTATGCCTATAAATATGTATTGTTCACTAAGCCCCATTATATATAGATTTAATTAATTCTAACGCAATTAAAAAAAAAATTAAAAATCTTTTATCTCAGCAATTTTACTCAATTACATCATTGTCATCTTGTTGTTTTAGCAGATTGTTTAATAACGTACTTGAAATCTTAATTGACCTATTAATTGATTTGTTTTGGCAACCAATAAAACACTTGTACAAGTTTTAAATGACAGTTGTTTTAAGTGTTATGTTAAGCCCTAAACCTAATTTCGCAATATGCAATAAAATTATATATCACTTGATTTAAATCATATATTGTTATACATTTGTAGAAATGTAAATCTTTTTTTTGTTTTAGATATTTCGATGACTTCTTGCATTAAAGTAGAAACCCCTAAGCAAGCAGCTGACATTCCACAAGATATTCTTTATTCTGGAGTTATTGAATTTCCAGGTAAACACCCATTTGTAATAAGTCAATATTTAATTATCCTCGATGTGGGAAGGTTGACTTCATGACCTAAACATTGAGTAACATCAGTTACCCCAACCCAGTCTCGAGTTGATTTTTGATTGATTATATTTGCTTGATAATTAAGCTGCCAATTGTTTTTTTGCTTAGCAGGAGTTCAAACCGTTTAAACCGTCTAACTGAAGGGTGCTACAGCATAAAAGCAGTGGTGATCGAACACATGTTCCCATGTAGTTATTGGCCTAGCATGCGTTCATACTATTTATAGCGTCTTACTTATCTTAAATAAAAATCTATAAATATTTTATATATATACATAAAACAAACAACATTGTTTTTGTTTAGGTACTGAGGATTTGGAAGGATATCGGTTGATTATCTTATACTCTGACCCCCACTTGTGGCAACATTACAGCATAGGATGCATTGCGTTAGCCCGATTTCTACTATATACCGTGTAAGTTAAAACTGGAATAAAGACTTTTTTGTGGATTATTTGCAAATGCCACCGAATCTTATTTTATTTGCATCAAAATTTAAAATTTTTGGCATTTTTACATCTTAAGCTTTTGTTTATAAAATAAACAGATTAATTTTTATAAATAAATATTCTTTTGTTTAACTTTTACTATTTGGTTTTACCAAAATCCCATGCCTGAAGCATTGTTATGACTAGTTAAGTTATTAATTGTTAATCTGAACTTTAAATATTTAAATTATTTAGGTCAGGGTTGCCAAAAGTTTTGTTGTTAATTGATGCAAGAACTACTGATGTTGTATCATCTGAAAATATTTTGGAATCACTGGCTATATTCAAGGTAAAAATAAAATTTTTAATAATTCTTACAAAAAATATTCCAGGAAAATCACAATTTTTAGACATCAAAAATGAAAATGTTTTTTTTTCAATTTTTCGTGTTGGAATTTTTTATTTAATGGAAAAGTAATTGTTAAAACTAACAAGCACCACTTGACCTATTACATGTTAGTTACACCTTCCATGTTTGCTTAACTTTCATGTTAATGTATGTTCAGTGTTAGAACTTAGTGAGTAAATATTTAACTTTAACAAACTTCTGTTTGTTCAAGAAGTTGTTTTCACATATTTTCGACACTTTTTGTTTGATTTTAACACTTTTTAAAATGGGAATTTTATCCGAAAAAATGTTAATTTTTTTTATATTTGAATAAGTTAGGATTAAAAGTAAAAAATATTTAAATGAAGTTTTTTTAATTGTATTTTTGCTTCAGAAAATAACTAACCAATTTTTTCTTATTTTAATTTAGGCAAACTTGGAAAATTTGGATTTCAAAATTCTCCTCCTATCGGAAGAAAACGAATCTTTTGAAGAAAACATTTCATCTATTTTCCAACCAAAGGTTCATATTATAAAATAATTAAAAATTAAGTCATTTAGTTTGTTAATATATTTTTGATTATATTAAAAATTTAATTTTTTCAGTGTTGCCAAATTATTCGAAGTTTAGACGAGCTTGGCAACTATTTTTCAAAGGAAAATCTTCCGAATAAATTTGGGGGAAACTTTGTATTTTCGAATGCTGAATGGATACAGAATAGACTGGTAACATGCTTATACATTTGTCTAATAATGGAGCTTTGTGGACGATATATAAATATGTCCAATTTATAAGCCTACAAAATAAATAAAACTATCATTTGTGGCGCATATGTTATTGTGGGCGAATATTAGTTAAGAGCTGTAATTATTTTACGACAATTAAAATGTTGGCTGAAAGGCTATGGACTGGTAATACTTTTAAATTTTTTTTAATTTTAAACTTAATTAAAAAATTATTTTTAGGTTGTTGATGCGTTTGTGCTCTTCTGCGAAAATGTTCAACATAATTTCGAACGTGAAACTCTGCATATGACATCACAATCACTACCCGACAATGCTATGGCAACCAGGTCCTTATTGGTTGATCACCATGACGATATGCATCGATTGTTAGATGACAAACAACTACAAAATCTCCAGAATCGAGGGCAGAGAATTCTTCAACAATTGTTAGAAGACTCTGGAACGGATGCTCGGTAATATTTAAAACTTTTTTTGTCAAAAACTAAAAATATTTAAATTTTTGTTGAATGTTATTGTCAATTTTAAGTGAAAACACTAAATTATTTATCTTGAAAATTTAATCTCTTTTAAATAAGTTTTACTCTAAAAACAATACAAGCTTGTAAATTATTTATTAACGGTTTTGTGTTACTGAATAATTGGAATTTTTGAATTTAAAAATTGTTTTTTTTTTATTTAAAAATTTTTAATTTAAAAATTGTTTTTTATAGATTTTAACAATTTTCTATTAAATTTGAATTGTTTATTATGACATCATAGAACTTGTGCGGAGAAAGTGCATTCCAGTTATACTTCAGCCAATCAGGCGGTCTCCCAGTTTGTGCATGTCGCTGACGAGAGACTTTTATCACTAGAGCGACATCTACTGGTGAAAGAGTTTGAGCAATCGTGTGAAAAAGTAAATCAACTTTTTTTTGTACTTTTAAGCTAAAGATAATATTTTGGATATTAAAAAAATCGGGGAGGAACAATTTTTTTAATTCTTGACAATTTTTTGACATTTTTTTTAATTATTGGGAAATTTTTTACAATTTTTGGGGAAATTTTTGTCATTTTTTTATCGTTTTGTTGCCTTTTTTTTTAAACTGGTGACCTATTATAATTACCTGTTTTTAAAAACCTATTTTTTTTGAAATTAAGTTCCTGATTTTTTTAATCAGTTTTTCATTTTAAATCAATTTTTTGTATTTTTTCCAGATATTAAAGTGGTCAAATTCTTGTTCAACAAAACTGGACAACTTTCAAGTCGAGGACGATTCTTTTGAACTTCTTAAATCCCAGCAAGAAAACTTTGAAATATTTTACTACGATGTCATTGTAAGTTGAAATATTTAAATTATTTATACACCAATAATGGTTAAAATTTGAACCATACAATAACCGATATAATGGTGCAATGGTAAAAATGGTTTAACCATTTTTATGGTTAAAAGGAACCATATTTTTAACCATAGGAACCATATTTTATTTTTAACCATAGGAACCATATCCATTTTTTTAATCATAGGAACCATATTTTAAAAGGAACCAAAGGAACCATATATTTTAATCAATTTAAAAATATAAATATTTTCTCTATGACCTAATAAAGGAAGTAGTTGTGATTTAATAATTTCAATTATGATGATCTCGAATTATCGTAACGTTCATATCTCGTTCTACAACTTTTCACCATTATGACGTCATAATAGAAAAGCGCGACAACGCGTCGTTAAATTTCGATATTGAACTTCGCAGTTGTTAACAACCGCGTTATGTTTTATTCGCAAACAATCGCCCCATTGTTGCGTGGTAATAAAACCCCGAATTCGAGCGATTTCATCATAATTCGCTTGCTCTGTTACGTCATTCCAGATTATGACGTCGTAAACTGAAGGTCAAGGTTATTAACCCCAGCTTAGCAAAGTTTAATGTTTTGGCAAAAACATCGAAATTTCTTGAGCGGAAATTTTCGATGTTTTTGACATAAATTGCTCGACAGCATCGTCTAGCGGTAATATTTTTTAAATTTTAAAGGCAAAGTTTGTCTTGGTTGAGAGAGATATTTGTTAACACTTGTAGCGCTGTAGAGTAAATATATTTTTTAGATTGACGATAAAAAATTGTTTTTTTTAATTATTGGTAAATATTCAATTTAATAAAAACAACTAAATTTTGAAAAAAGGTAGTAAAAAAATTAATATTTTAAAAATTCAATTTACTCAAATTTTAATTAAAATCTAGTTTGTCCTTTTTCAAATTAAATTGTTAAATGAATTGTTTTGTAACAAACAACTTAATTTCCTATTGTATTGTTGTTTGATTTGTTTAATAACAAAACTTATTGTCCACTTCTTCCTAATTTCTTGAGAAAATTAAAATTGTTTTTCACAGATTATGATCTTAGTTTGTTAAAATTAAAAAAAATGTAAATTTAAATTGTTTTTGAATTATTAAAAGTTTGATGTAGGTAAATTAATCTTATCCACAAGTTTGTGTATTCTCATACTTAATACATGTATCTATAACGTCATAATGCGATTTAATTGTTATTAATATAAACAATAAGAATTTCTCAATAAAAACCGAAAAACACAATTTTGTCTCAAAAAATATAAATTTAAAAAAAAAATTATTACAATCACGTGACTTTTGACGTCATAGCCAACCATTGTGATGTAATAGTAGGTAAGAGCATGTTTAAAATTACGTGATGCATTTGAATTAATAGAGATTTTCGAGAATTGGAAAAAATTGTAAAAGTTTTAATTGTTAAAACATTTCCTTACTTTATTGTTTGGTGGAATGTTAACAATGTTGTCCAACAATTGGTTTTATGACATCACAATACCTATTGTCGAGCAATGATGTTTTAGGGAGGATTTGTTTGTTTTTCTCTTTTGACGTCAGTAGTTTTAGAAGAAATAATTACTCTCTAGGTAAACGTTCATAATAAACATGACTTTGGGGACTTTATTTTGCATTATGACGTAATAAACAATAATTGGAGGCAATTGTTAGGTTACAGGGAGTAACAATCAATTAGTGTTTACGTAACAATGAAAGTAGACGCTGTGTCTATGACGTAGGCGCCCCAGAGTCGCGTTGTTGTCGTTTTATCACACTTTCAAGCTCTGGAAAGTAACATTTTAGTCGTTATCAGCTACTTGAGTGAAATTTAAATTCTGATTTAACCTCATTTGAGTTCTGTTAAATTTTGTCCGTTGTACTCGTATCTGTAAGATCAAAGGAAAAATAGGCCGTAACGTATTCATCCGCGCCCATAAAACACCTTTATTAGATTAAAAACTTTAATTTAAAAGGTTACAAAAAGTCAATTTTTATTTCTCGTGTTACATAATTTTTTTATTGTCGCATCACCTCGAGTTACAATACTGTTTATGACGTCATTTACAACTATTATGACATAAACAATAAGTTGATTGTGGTTGAAATCGAGATGGGGTTTGTGGCTCGGAAAACGGAAACGTCGACTTTCACACACTATCGCGTCGTTTATTAGGTCATAGTCGATTTTTGAGTTTTAAATGTTACGTCACAGTCAATTTTTGAAATTTAATTATTACGTCACAGTTGATTTTTAAAATTTTAATTATCACGTCACAGTCAATTTTTGATTTTTAATTATTACGTCACAGTTGATTTTTAAAGTTGAATTTTTACGTAACAGTCGTTTACTAGGTGTTTATTGTGACGTCATAAGCAAAAGTGTGAGTAAATGTTTAAATACTGTGACATTGTGTTAACTATTATTTACCCAACAATGATCGATATTGTGACGTCATAATCAGCGTCAAATAGTCACGAAGTACTTTGTTAAACCAGGTTTGAAATCCTGGGTTAATTCTGGGACTGTAAACTAATATTTAATCAACTTAAGGAAGTTAAATATGTGATTATAAGCTAAAGTTTAAATCAATATTAGGTCTTTGTTAGTAATTATGTAGTAGCATGTGATATTATCTTGTTAAATGATGAGAATTAAAAGTTTTTGTAACTTTATTAATTTAATTAGTTTAATGGTCAAGTTAAAATTTTATTAATTTAAAAAAATATTAAAATTTATTTTAGAAATCGAATAAATTATTCTGTTTTATCTGAGTTTTATTATTTTGTTAAATTTTGCACCTGAATTTCACTAAAATAGGAAAGGTTAAAATTATCTCAAACCGCACGCAACGCCGACCTTAACAATAAAATATCACGAGCGTCCTTTTATTGTGTTTATTTGTCCATAACCACTTCAAAGCGACGACTATTTGTTCTATTTGTGCCGTTTTTGGGCAATTTTACTTAGGTTTTGTTACAAATTTTTTTTTTTTTGTGCGAAAACACAGCCTTAATTAAATTTTATGCTTGGCCATTCACGTGACCAACTTTTTATGACGTAACAATCAATTAGTGACGATTGACTTAACGTTCGTGACGTCATAATCAATAAAGCGCAAAGTTCTTCGGAAATAAAAGCTTAACTTTAGAAAAACTTTTGCAAAAAGTTGTTTTAATTCACAAAAAATGGCGATTATGACGTAATAAGTGACCATTGTTGACCGAACAAACAAAGATTGTGGTTAGTGAATGACCGATTATTAAATTCAAAAACACGTGTTTTAAAATGTTACATGTTGTAACCATAGAAACCGATTTCCGCTTGTATTAATCTATTTACATTTGTATTAATGTAAACTTATGATTCAACATAATGTTGAATTACTATTTATCAGTATATTAACATTATAGGAAGATTAATAATCTTTAAAATAAAAATTAAGTCAGTTTTTGAAATAGAATTTCTGATTTAAAGTTTTTAGTTTTAAAGTTTTTTTTTTTTTTAGTTTTAAACTTTTTGTTTTTTTAGAAAGTGTCTTTTTTAAATCCTTGTATTTTAATCTTTTAATTCTAGTACTGACGTCATAATCTTTGTTTTTAAAATAAGCAGATTTTTAGATGAAAGAAAAATTAGAAATTTGATATTTTTGTCAATTTATTTAATTACTTTTATTACTTTTATCATATTTTTGCAAAATTGTTTAAGGTTTTAAATTAAATATTTAGAATTATAAGATTTTAATTATTATTTACATAATTTACTTTAAAATTTAAAATTGCATTTTTTTGTAACTTTTAAAAACAAAAAAAATTTTTAAATTTGTTTTTTTTGGCCGCAAAGTTCAACTAAGTACAAACTTAAGTATCAATTGTGACGTCACGGTCGGATATTTTTGACGTGGTTTGATGTTGAGTGTTGAGATCGTGAGTTAACAACTTGGAGTATGTTTCGAGTCGAAACTCAAGAGTCTTAAACTATTTGTTCTAATTTCGGAAACTTTTAGGGGTTCAAACGATTTTGCGTCGAAGGGTTCTGGGTTCGAATCTCGTTGTGAGCATTTTTTTAAATAATAATTTTACTAAAGATTTTAAATTTTCTTAATGTTTTGAGTTCAAATCTCGTTGCGGACATTTTTTTTATAAAATAACTTTAAATTTTTTTAATATTTCAAGTTCGAGTCCCGAAAGTTTCAAGTTCAATTCCCGTTGTAGACATTTTTTCCCGTTGTAGACAATTTAAACTTCACTTAAAATTTAAATTTTTTTTTTGTAATTTCATTTATTAATATTTAAAATGTAAACTTAATGGTCTTGTATTTAGTTTGTTTAACATTAGATCACGTGACGCAGATGTGTAATCGCTGAATCATTGCCAGACATTCTTGTTGAATATTTTATAGGTTTTCGTTCAACTTAACATTGTAGAAAGATAAATCATTCTTAGATGTGAGGGTAGTTTATGGGGATTTATGTAGATTTAAGATGAAATAAGAAGCAGTAAAACCTGTTTTCAGTTACTTTTTTATTGAAGTTAATGTATAATATTGATATGTTTAAATAAGTATTTCACATAACCGAAAACTAGTTTACTAAATTTGCTCGGAAGCCAAAATTTGAAAACAAAATTTTACCGAAAACTTTATTTTAAATTAAATGGCATTTTTCGAGTAGGGTAAGGGTGAACTGGGGTTAATAGAAAATGCCCCATTTTTTCGGTAAAATTCTGTTTTCGGGCATTTACTTTTCGTTCAAATAAGAGTAATCCATTTTCATATCCTAACTTCTAAGGTATTATAATACTTTAAATATAAGGTTAGCAGTTTTAATTAAATTTATTTTTTATAACACGGCAAGCCTAATAAATGTTAATGACAAGTTTAAGCCATCTTATGTTTCTAATAATAAAACTAATTAGTTTTTAAGTAGTGGAAGCGGCTTAACTGCCATTTTCTTTAACTTTATAGTTGTATTAAAATACTGTTAACATTTTAATTGTATTTAGAACCAGTCGTAAATTTGTTTGTTAATTTTTAGAATGATTTTAAATTAATTAACGAGTATTTTAATGGTATATAGTAAGATATATTAAAATATTTTGTGAATATATGTTATCTAGTTTTCTAAATATAGATTCCAGTTATCGAGTTGTGTTTGTAAATATTTGAAAACTGTTATATTATGACGTAATGCTTGTACCGTGAGAAAATGACTGGTTACAAGTTGTTATGAAAATGTGCAGAACTTTTTAAAGTGGATTTTAATATTTTAAATATATATATGTAGTTAGTTTAACTGATATTTAGTTTTAGTTTTTTATGTAGTTTTTGACATGCGTTCTTTTGTTAGATGCCCTTAATTAGTTAAACATATAATAAAGTGTCAGACTAGTTTGTATATTAAAAAAAATCATTTTTATTTTTGTTAAAGTTGTTAAAATTTTACATTCTTCGGGTGTTTTTAAAACTAGATGTTAAAAGCATGTTAATTTATTCGAAATCCGGTAATTATGCTTAAATTTTAACAGTTTTATGCTAATTATAATCTAATTATCAACAACGATTAATTAATTGTCTAACTTGTCAGCAAATATAGTTGATCAAACTTATTATTCAGTTAAGAGTGCTTCAGTTTAAACGGTTGTATTGATTTATTGATTTCAATTCGAAGAGTTTTTATTTATTGTAAATTCAAAGTTTTAACAATTTGTTAAACTATTTTTACGAGAAATATTTATTGTCGTCGATTTTTATTTTTTCGTTGTTCTCTGAAGTGAAAACGCGGTCATTGCTCCCCGTGCGAATGCAGCGATTGTTTTACGACAATTACGTCATAAAGGAATTTTTTTACGGCACAATGTTATATTTGATCTTGTAGTATTAGCATAGGAACGTTAACTACAGAGTAACATCTGCTAAGTAAGGTTAAGTTTTAGAAAGAAGTTGTTAAAATTTAGAAAGAGAATATTTTTTTTATTTTTTAGTTATCAATATTTTTGTTTGTGGGTTTATTTGTATTTCAATTAATCTTATCTATATTAAGATAAATATTTCAATGTCATTTGAACCAATATTAGCTCAGTTTTAAAACTTCAAAAAGGTTTTTAATAAAATAATAAATATTTGGAGTTTCAGTTTCAGATTGTTTGCTTAAGATTTTGACTTTTTGCAAATGATTTTTTAGTTTAAAGAAAAATTTTAAATATCACAGACTTGATATTTAATTGTTAAAATTAATGGCATTGTTATTTGTTATTCATAGATGTAGTTAATTAGTCAATTATACCCAAGTTAGTTCTTATAAAGGAAATATTATTTGCTTATAATGACCTTATAAGTCGCGCAGTTGCTTGTAATTAAGAATGGCGCCGCAAAATGTGAAAACTTACAATAATTCTTTAATTAAAATGTTGAAGACTTTAATTTAATTATGGTCTGGTGTCGGCGGCATTTTTTCGGTTAAATTTTTTCATTTTTTTTCGACGTGTTGTTTGAAATATTAATGCGATAATGACGTAATAGACAGGATATTTATTGCGGCATAAAACCAACAATAAACTCGGAGCAGCCTCGTTAAAACATGGAATATTTTATTTTGTTTAAAAAATGTTTAACAAAAAATTTAAATTAAAATTATAAAAAAAAATGTCATATATTTAAATAAAATTTTACAAATGTCAGTATATGTAATTTAAAATCCAATTTTTGCCCAATTTTACGTAATGTAAATGTTACATTTGAAATAGATCCAATAATAACATAATTTCGTCCAAACTTACGATTGAAATAAAATCTCTGAATTTAAAATGTTATTGAAATTAAATCCTTACCTTAGGAATGCGATATCGTCAATACGAGTAAGGTGTGGTGTTTAATAACTAACTATCTCGCGTTATTAGCTGGCTACATTCTAGAGTTCAAATTTAATCGAAAAAAAAAACGAAAAATGAAAAAAAAATTTTTTTGTTTTTTTGTTATTTTAAAAAACGGTCGAAAAATGACAAATTTCATATTTTTTCTTTTTTTTTTTTTTTTTTTTTTAGAGACTTAATATTATATATTATGTTAATATTATATATTAGTCAATTTTTATAGTGGGCGTTTAAGAGAAATAAGTTTTTAAATTTTCTTTCTTTTCTCTTATCTTACAACATTTTGATTTTACATTATTACGGTTAGTTATGACATCATAATCACTTCACCAATCGTGATTAATTACTCCACAGTCGAGGTTAAAGTAATATATTAAATACATTGATCTTGTTAAAGTTGTTTTTTTATTTTACCGTTTTTGTTGAAAATGTTATTCAAATTTAAATAACCTTTTAGTGTAAATATTAAGAGATAGAGTTTAAATATTGACTTGGAATTCCGATTTTAATGGAGAAATTGCCTTTTTTTAACGATTTCTGCAAACTGTTAACTTTGTTTTTTAAGTTTTAGTTTAGCTAGATTAAATTTAAAGTTAAAAATGTGGTGTTTTAATAATTAAATTAATTAACAAACTTGTGTAATTTTGGTGTTAAATTAATAAACTTAAAGGTGTAAAAATTCAAGCAACTTATTTTTTCTTGTGCAGCAGCATAAATAAAACATTTTAACACACCATTACTAGTGAAATAAAAGGGTTTTTGTGTAAGTTGTTGGTCATAAGTTTAGCATTGTTCTTTAAATTGTTAAACAAATATTACAAAGTTTTAAAAATCAACAATTATTTATTTTTGCGAAGTTCACATGGTTGTTTTGTTTACATTTTGGTTCTTTTCACAATTTTAACAAGTATGAGATTGTGGGAACTCAAAATTTGACCTCAAGTTTTTATTTTAATTAATTTTTTGTTTAGTTTTTGTAACTTTCCGTGGTTTTATATTTTATTTGAATTTAAATAAGGTATAAAGTTCATCAAATACTTCTAGATTTTAGGTTAATTTTTAAGCATTTTCTGGTCTTAAAATGCACTCAAAAACTTTAAAAGTTTACAGAAAATAAATCTTTAAATTGAGAAGTTTGTTGATATAGGAAATCGACTTCCTTTATTTTTACGTCTCCTTAAAACCCGCTGCGATATTTTCCGCTCTAGTGATCGCCATTGTTTGAATTTGCCTTTTTTGTGACGACACAGAGAAGCGCCGAAGGGCTTTTTCAGCGCTCGGTAATTCGCGTTGTCTCGCGCTCTGAGATAGTTCGTGTTAGGAAAAGTAAAATCTAGTCAAAACTCAGACAGGCGTTGTTTTAAAAATTAAACTAATTAAACAAGTTCTAGAATGTTTTTATTTAAATTTATCCTCGATGTGGAATTATCAAATAAGTTATTAGTTGATAGATGAATTCCTATTATTACGTCACATACGTGGTTATTATTCGTTTTAAGTTTTTTGCTTGTGAGGTAGCAAGTGGTCAGTTTTTTTCGCTGTAAAATTTGAAGTATTTTTGTTAGCAAAACAGGAGCACAAATTAAAGGTTATAAGGTTAAAGATATATTACCTTATAAGGATATATTTGTATCGCTTTAGATGTTAGTTAACTTTAAGATTTGTCGAAAAGTTAATCCCTTATACTTTAATGTTGATTAAATAATGATAATGTGTGAAACTAGATATTTAGATCTTTGATATAACAAAGTTCAAACGAATCTGAAATAATTAATTTAAAATTTAATTAGGTTTTAACAAAAAAAAAATTTATACGTTTTATATTTACTTTAAATAATTTTTATTTTTTGTAATTTTTGCTAAACTTTTACTCAATTTAAAAACGCTTTATCTAAATAGCACGGACAACCCTTGTTGAAAATATGTTTTTAATCAAAATTGCCGATAAGATAAACAGGATATTTATATCCATACAAGTTAAAACTCCGTAACTTGAACTAAGTATACTGATTGATAACAAAAATTCGGGGTCACTCGACGGTGGGATTTGATTGAAATAAGTTAATTACTGGCTATTGTGTGATGACAATGGGGTGATTGTGACGTGTTGTGTGATTTATTGTTGCGTAGTTGCCACGCCATATGTTTGTAATTACGGGATTCTAGAAATGTTGCAAATTGAGATTTTAAACATAGAAGTACAGACTGTATTGCAGTTTAGTTATTTAAACTAATATATAATAAGATTTATCGCGTTTATTTACAAATTAAATTGGAATAATTGTCCTAAGACTAGGTTGGGATAATTTTATAAATTTTGGTTGGTAACCGAATCACCCAAATCGAGGATAAAGCAAAAATACCCAAGAAAATGTTTTTTTTATTTATAGTTAGTAATTTACGTGGATTATAGTTTAAAAAAAGGTGAATCAGAATTAGTTCTGATTCGCTGATTTTCACGGGAATTACACCGGTTATGACGTAACATTGCTTTGATTGTTTGCAAACAAGCGATTTTCTCACTAGAAAAGGAAGCGCGAAAATTGTAGTTTGTTTAAATGACGTCATAATTACATTTCCTGCATTCGCCCGTTTAGTGATTATTACGCCACAGTACGACAACGCGACCAGGTGTGGGGTGCGAGATAATCGCCAACACCTTAAATGTGGTACAACGCGGTACTATTTACGCTTAAAATAGTATTCATCCGCTGTGAAAATTAATTGCAATTAAAAAAATATTTTTTTGGTATTTATCCGCGATAACAATTAACATTTTCTTGTATTCATCCGCAGACTCAGTATGCAAAGTGTAATAGTGTGTTAAGCGACGCCGAACATTTGAACGATCTCGGATACTTAAACCAAGGATTATT
This sequence comes from Corella eumyota, assembly GCF_963082875.1. Lineage (NCBI taxonomy): Eukaryota > Metazoa > Chordata > Ascidiacea > Phlebobranchia > Corellidae > Corella > Corella eumyota. The sequence continues at coordinate 11,258,529 of NC_137496.1, forward strand.
ATTATCACAACGATCCAAACTTACTAAAGAAGAAATCAGAAACTTGGTCGAAAAAATGGACGCGAAGAAAATTGAGATTGAGACAGCCACGCAAATGTACAAGTTTATTGACCAGGTTGGGTTTATTTTTAATATTTCTGGGTATTTTGGTCAATTTTTGTGTTTGACTTGCAACGTGGTGTTGTCGCCAAAACATTTGGCTTCACTACATTATGTTAAGGGTTCGATCCCCACTGCTTTCATGCTGTAGTGCCCTTGAGTAAGGCACTATAAACGGTATAAACTTTTGCTGAGCCAGCACTTAATCAGCAGCTTAATTATTGGGCAATTATATTCTATATTATCCCAAACTGCCACAGGCAATTCGAGACTGGGTCGGGGTAACTGATGTTACTTTATGTTCAGGGCGTGCAGTTAACCTTTAAACATCAAGAATGGGATATTATTAAATTTTTCATTTTTCCTAATTTAACTTTTTATCCAAAATAATGAAATTTTTTTTAATTTAAATAAATATTAACTTTCTGGTAAATTCCCGTAGAGTGTAAATATTTATAAATATAAATTCACGTCACAAATAGAAAGATTGTGATGCAATAAAGTGGAACAAAATGATTGTGGCTTTTATAGCGGTTTTGGCACGCAATAATTTCGTCCAATTTTCGGTCTCAAATCTCAAGTGTCGTCCACTCTAATTATGATGTCATAAGTTTAAATTGAGTGACGTTAATTTGTAAATCTTTGCAAAAATTAAATCGAAATGCATGTAGTTACTTATCAAAAAAATGCCGTTGCTTGAATATTTACTCCACCGCGCCATCGAGTGTTGGAAATAAAATCTTAAAATAGAAATGAACTTTGTTGTCTCAACAACATAGCACAGCGCCTTTTAAGGACCACTTTTACGCCGAAAACGCGAAAATAAATCGCTGTTGTGACGTCATAGATGTAATCTAAAAAGTTTTAGGAAAGTTCGGATCGGGTTTGTGGTCGACGAAAGCGTTTTAAGCGAACCACCGCGTTTAGAACAATCGATCAATTGTGACGTAATAATGACTAACCGTATTTACATCTTTTTGACATTGATTAGAATCTAGAACGTCTTGTAATTTCTATTTTTAAAATATTGCGTAAAAATAATAAACATTTTTTGTAATTTAATTTAAATTTATTAAAATTTATTTTTTTCTTTGGCAATATTTATTTTTTTAAAAACTTAATTAAATAAACAAATATTTTTATTTAAATTGACCTTTTTATTGCAACAAAAAGCTAAGATAAACAAATTACATTTAATTTAATATGAAATAAAAAATTTACAAGATTTTTTTATATCGTTGCATCTTTTGATTTTTACCCAAATTAAAGTAAATATAATTTATCAAACAAATAATCTAAACTTTATATTTTAGGCTTACTCCTGGGCTTTGAATGGAATGAAGTTTGTGGCAATGTTAAACATGGATTCCTGTTTAACTGTAGACGCTTGTTCTAATATGTTGGAACAGTTTGATATTTATATGGAGCAGCATCCCCCAATACAGCAGGTAAATATTAAAAAAAAAATTTTTTTATTTATTTAAAAAATTTTTATTCAACATTTTTTCAACTTTTTCCTAAATTTTTTTTTTTTAATAATTAATCTTTTACTTTTATTGAACTTTTATTTTTTTATTTTATTTTTTGCCATTCCCTTTTCTTACTTTTTAAACTACTTCTAAAAATGAGTTTTCAAATTTTTTATATTTGTAGTGTGAGTTCAACAAAATGTTAGAAATGGCGGCCAAATACAACAACATCAAATGTTTGCGACAATGTGAATTTGCTCAACAAAAATGTTCTGAAACTTCTCAGCTATTTTTTAAAAGAAGAGATTTATTGGCTAAGGTAAGAAATCTTTTAACAAATTAAAATATCTTTAATATTAAATAAATTAAATATGTTTATTTCAATAAAGTTTTTAGGATATTGCATTGATGCTTTACTTTATTAGTTGATTTTTTTATCATTATTACACTTTTCTATAGTTACAAAGACATTTTATTTAAATTTTAACAATTTATTTTAGGCCAAATCTCAACTAAAAAACCACAAAAAACGGTCGACATTTCGCATGAAAAATCGTGAAAAACTCGACAAAAATCCTCGCAATGACTCAGCAGAAAGTTCTCGTCGAACAAGTGTTCTCAGCGAAGAGTTCACCAGCGAGGGCGCTATTTCCAATGACTCGGCGATCGGAACAATGTCAAGCGAAGAAACTAGTGACTTTAACACCACCTCAGAGTCCAATTTTGAATCTCGGTCATCTCCATTATTACATCACAATCTTACTTCTCAATCCTCGCCGACGTTTCAGAGTCCACCACTTAACCACTCGGTGTCACTGTTGTCCCGACACTCGAGGAAAATCTTGAAGAAATCAGTAACCATGCCGACCAACCAAATGACTCGAACTCTCAACCAATCACAGTCTGGGACAACTTTAACAATCGGATCACCGGTTCGAAGAGAAGAAATTAAAGATACAAGCGGAAAATCGTATGTATTGTGCTGTCATAGTACACAATGTTGTAGTTAAAATTATTGAAAAAAAAATTGTCTTAATATATCTAACATTTATAAGGAGCTTAGTGGATGACATAAAAATCTAATTTATAAACCTACAAAATAAATAAAACTGCTGTTTGTGGTGCATCGGTAAATTAGCGCAGGCAAATATTTATTAAAAACCATATTACAACAATTAAAATGAAGACCTTAGGGCAGGCTATTATAATTTCAGTTAAAAATAATTTTTTGTGTTTACAGAAAAGTTGATTTAGCGATTGAAGAATTGATTTTTACTGAAAGAGAATATGTTAAATCATTGAACTATGTTATAGAGGTATAATATATTTTAAGCCTAATTTATTTATAAATTGTCAACTGTTTAACTTTAGCCAGTGATATCTGGAATTTAAATTTATTCATTTTGTAATTTTTTGGTCTATATTATTTTAAATTTTAAATTAATTTTTAATATAAAGGTCTGTTAAAAATATTTAACTTTTTGTGCTTATTTTTAATTATTTGTTTTCTATTTAAACAGAATTATTTTCCTGAGATGTGCAGACTTGATATTCCAGAAGCACTTCGTTGTAAAAGAAATATCATCTTCGGAAATCTGGAAAAAATCCACGATTTTCATTCACATTTTTTTCTTAAAGATTTGGAAAAATGTTACGGCAACCCTGCCCTGGTGGCAAAAACTTTTCAGGCACATGTAAGTGTTTCCAAATATTTTTAGTCAGATCCCCAAAAAAGATTTGATTTAAAAAGAATGTTAATTACTAATTAGCAAACCGGCAGCATGGTGTAGCTGTTGGTCCACTTGGCTTTACTACAGAAGGTCCCGGGTTCGACCACCATTGCTCTCATGCTGTAGCGACCTTAATTTGAGTGCTATAAACAATATAATATACCCAAACTGGCAAGGTCAACTTAAGACTGGGTCGGGGTAACAAATGTTACTCTATGTTTAGGTTGTGAAGTCGACCTTCCCACATCAAGGAAAAATAAATGTCAAAAAATGGATTTATTTAAAAACGTATTTTAATTAAGATTATTTTTCCAGAGAGAAAGTTTTGGGTTGTACGCTCTCTACAGTAAAAACAAACCACAAAGTGACATATTATTGTTTGAACATGGAAACTTGTTCTTTAAAACCAAACAAATTGAGCTCGGTGATAAGATGGACTTAGCTTCGTATTTATTAAAACCTGTGCAGAGAATGGGTAAGTTTAGTTTGGGTTATCAATATTTTAAGTTTAAATCACAGGAATTTATATGTTTTTTTTTAATCTAAAAGCTTAGGAAAATGACAGCCATTTAATTTGTGTTACATTTAAAGTGTTAAAATGTAACTTTTAAAAGTTTTTTCTTACTTTTATTAATTTTCTTTTTTGAAATAGTTGTCTTTAATATTTGGATTACATTTTTAACCTTATTAAATTTGTTAAAATTTCGTAATTTTCTTTAAAATTTAGAAATCATAGCTCCAGGCGATTGACGTAAAATTGATTTTGTGTTTGATAACTATATTTATAGAACAACACGCATCAAATCAACATTTACTTTTATCTATAGGTAAATATGCTCTCTTGCTCCACGCGATGGCTAAACGCTCCATCGGAAGTGAAGAACGTAGTCTTAGAACAGCAGAGGACCTTGTCAAGTTTCAACTTCGTCATGGCAACGACCTGTTAACAATGGACTCCATTCAAGATTGTGACGTCAATTTAAAAGAGCAGGGAAATTTATTACGACAGGACGAGTTTGTGATTTATTCCGGCAGAAGGAAGTTAATCCGCAGAGTGTTTTTATTCGAAGAAATGATCTTGTTTAGTAAACCAATCAGAGTGCATGGAGGTCATGATGTTTATCAGTGCAAAACTTCTTACAAGGTAAATATTTTAATATTTTAACCTGTTGTTGTTTTAACTCACTTAACAAGTATGTAAACAAGTCAAAAGCCTGCCCTACTGTTAAGATTTTAATGGTTGTAATATGGTTGCAACTCTTAACTAATATTTGCCTGCGATAACTTATCCATGCACCACAAACAGCAGTTTTATTTACTCTGACTTATAAATTAGACATACACTTATATATTGTTTATATTATTGTTAACCAAGTTCACTATATATCTAATGAAATTATTTTTCCAGACTGCCGAAATAGGAATGACGGAAAACATCGGAGACTCGGGATTTCGATTCGAAATCTGGTTCCGTCGTCGACGACAACAAGATACCTTTGTCCTCCAAAGCTCCAACAAGTCCATCAAGTGGCAGTGGGTGGAAGAGATCAAGGGGTTGTTATGGAAACAAGCTCTTAAGAACAGAGGTAGGTTTTTATCTTACTTAGAAGTTTTTTTGGGTAATTATAAAAAAGGGAGTTAAGGGAAGACTTGCAAGGAGGCACTAAAAGGGGAAAGTGGAAAGAAGGGGCTGAAAAAAGGTGTTTTGCAGTCATTTTTAGCAAAGCAGAAATTGTCAATGGTAAAAGGCATTGGGAAAGCTCTGACAATTTTTGCTGCCCTTTAAAAATTACTGCCAAACACTTTTCCTTGAGCCCATTTATTTGGCCTTCCTTTTTTAGTGTTCCCCTAACTGCCACCTTTTAGTATTGCCCGTATTTTTAATTTTAAAATGATTTAATTTATTCAGATCATCGTAAACATGAGATGTCAAGCATGGGAGTTGGAAACAAACCTCATTTGGACCTCGTCAACTCGAGTCCGAACACAATTCTTAATCGATCCGTCCTCTCAAACTTTGCTCGAAGTCGTGCCTCCGTAGCAACCACTGATTTTGAGCAAAACTCCATGTTTAACAGCAAACGGCCACACTCAGCAATATCCACGTCCTCTAGTGCTTCTAGTGGTGGGTCAGGTGGTAACCTGGCATCTGCATTGGCACTCGCTGGCTTTGACTCACGCCCCCCGATGGCGTATCGAACAATTAACGAGGACACAGAAAGTATCGAGTCGTCACAAAATGACGACTCGTCATCACAAGATATTAACGAGGATAGCCAATCAAATTCGTCAAGTCACAATGCTGGTCAATATGTGACTTCGGTAGGTTACGATTCGTTGCAGGTCGTTAGTAATATTCCATCTTAATTTTGCATGAATCATAGATATCTTAAGATTTCAATACCTGAAATTTTCTAGTCTTATTTGCCAAGTTCATTATTCCTTCATTAAGAATATATCAATAAAATCTCTTTAACTAAAATTTGCATGGCCCTTAAATGGATTAGAAATTTAAACCATTTTTTCATCTTTACAGGTTTGATTCACCAGCGCTTCTGCATTCTTGCTTTATTTATTATGTTCCTCTATGGTGCCTAAATACAAATGCATGATTTTCTGCATGTGTTCTACTGTGTTATTTCTTATCGTACTGCCATTCTCTGCTTTACTGTAAAGCTTAAATAAATAATTTAAATATTTATATCGGACATTTATAAAATGTATAAAACTTGTATTGCAACACCATCACATATCAGTTACAACAGCAGACATAAAATGAACACAATATTAAAGAATCCAAATTTGAAGAACAAAGTAGTATAGAAGTACATAATAGTGTAGTTTAGTATTCAGTTAGGTTGAGTACAATAAGACTGCAACAAGTGCAAAAACTAGACACAATTAATCGATTCTGAGACCAGGTCTCAGCACCTTTTCCCCATTTGTGAACCTGGAAGTCCGATGAAAAAATTAAAAACATATAAAAGATTAAAGCGAACCGTTTTGCTTGCTTTAAGCTTTTGCCCATTGTTAGAAACATCGCACTACACATACTTGTACATATTACAATAGTTGGGAAAATAAAAGAAGTTCCTAAGCTTGTTAAAAACTGGTGTGGTAGTGAGAACTTTAAAATATTTCTTTCATAATCTGAGGTTGCAATCAGATAAGATTGAATTAGAAATATTAAACCAAATATAAAAAATATTGCTTGTATTGTTTTGGTATGTTTTGCCTTTCTTTCACCTATATTTGAAGCAAGTAATAGATAGCAAGTTAAAACACCAAAATTCCTTAGCAACCCATGAAGCAGAAAGTCTAGTTGTAAATTGTGGACATTATACTCCACAAGACTTCTGAAAACAAGGTGACTAGCTGCTGTTATTGCAAAAACCCTGCGATAACTTTGGAAAAAAGACATAAATGTTCCACAACTGAATAACAATCCACAATCTGCGTAAAGTGCAAATGTTGGCAACTTGATTTTAGTATTTGACGTGCTTTCGATTTCTGCGAACAACATCATTGTTGAGATTCCCTCCCAGAACGGATATCGTGCCAAGAAAAACAAAATTCCTTGAACTAAAGACCTTTTCCATTTTTCAAGTGACATATTAATAAATTACAATCCTTAAAATTGGTCAGCTATTCAATTAGAGTGATCTGCCGGTTGCAAGTTTTATTAAAATTAACAAAAAAACAACTTAATGCAGTGTCAGCCTTCTAAAGCAAAAAAAGTTTTTATTTTTTTAACCCCTAAATTAATAATATATTTTCCTCCCTAATATTTAACAATAATAGTACAGCATGTTTTTATGTTTCACTGCAAAGCTTATGAGAATATAGTTCAATACAGGATGCATACAAACGATCCATTATATAACAGTTGTCAGTTTGTTATAGGAAATAACAAAACTATAAAAAATAAAATGCTTTTACATTAAAATATATATAAAAAATGATATTGTTTCACAAAATTGTTTTTATGTGTAAAACATTTAAGTTATTTTAATTTTGAAGTTTGTTCATGAGTTTTGTTTTGCACTTTGAGGATAAAGTTAATTATTTAACAAAAATTCGACTCTGTGTACCATAAAAAAGTGGAAAAACTTTTTTACATTACGTAGGATGATAAATTCGTCATCGATATTTGAAATATTTTTACTTTTGTGTAGGCTTGTAAGTTAAAAGGTCGTTTACACTTAGCTAGGCTTCGCGCAAATGCTGTAGCGATGTTGATATAGAAATTTTCTTGGGATTACACGCAGAAAGTCGACATTATCTGGGCAGGATTCTTGCAGTTGAGCGAGTTTTTGAGTTTAGATTTGCGTAACTGCTAAACTTAGAGTGTTGTTATGGTAACGAGTGAAGCGGAAAATTTTGAATAGTTAGTTCCAAGTTTGTTTAACATAAAAACACGATTTTCCTTTTTTTTTAAACAAAATTACCGTCACGCAGTTATACACACATACAAAATTGCAAAATAAGTGACATTTAGTTGGTCTGTATGTATTGTTACTAAAAATATGCAGATTGTATAACGGGGTTAAATTTTTATAAATTTTAAAAGTCAATCCTGCTTTATTTTCTCTGCATTTACCATTTTCCATATCTCTTAGCAATGTACAAGCATGGTGTAGTGGTCAGAACACTTCTTACACTACATGAGGTTTTGAGTTTGATCCTCTCTGTCTCTATGCTGTAGCACTCTTAAGTAAGGTGCTATTAACGGTGTGAACTCTGCAGTTTAGTTATCTGACAACTCGAAGTCGACCTTCACACCATCGAGGATAAAGGTATAGGCTATATAAAAAAAGGAATTATAGTGAGGCGTTACGTAAAAGTTAACAACAATTGCAAAAAGAGACAGAATTTTTAAACATTGTCTGCATTATTATTTGCACTTTACAGTCGATCCCGCATCACCTTTTAGCATTGAAAGTTAATACTGTATTTCTCCACATCAAGCAGCAAAGTATCAAAATTGTGTCCCACATTCAACAATTTTTATCAAAGTTTACAACAGCTTAGTCAACTATGGATGTAAGTGCATATATGTTATATTTAATATATATACTTTTTTAATTTAAATTAAAAGTTGATAAAATTTTAAAGGTTTTTTATGCCATTATCATAGTGGTGGCCAATATTAAATAAATTGGGTCTAATAATATAACGCAAAAAAACTATTGCATAGGCTATTCTTTTTATGATTGAACACTTCCTATACTACATAAGATCCTGAGTTCGATTCCCACTGCTCTCATGCTGAAGTGCCCTTGAGTAAGGCGTTGTAAACGGTATGAACTCCTGCTAAGCAAGCACTTAATCAGTAGCTTAGTTATTGGGTAATTATATTCTATATTATTCCAAACTGCCAAAGTCAACTCGAGACTGGGTCAGGGTAACTGATGTTACTCTATGTTTAAATCGTGCATTTAACCTTTCCACATCGAGGATGAGATATATACAAAAAATAAAATAAACTTATAGTTTTGTTATTTTATTAAACAGATTTCTTCACATTCTCTTTCTGATTTGTCCAAAAATTCAAGTGAAAGTGAAGATGAGGTAAGGACACAAACTGAAATGTTTTGATTGCTTAAAATAATTTTTTCTTTTTTAAGTGTTGTGTTAATTATAACAATATTTGACACCATTAGGAAAAATTTAGTTTTAAAAAGTTGAAAATATTATTAAACTTCTTGTTTTTAATGAAATGTTTTTAAAATTATCAGTTTTCATAATTATTTTTTTAATGTGGCATATATGTTTATATATTTTTTAATATTTGATTTTTTTATATTTAAGGTGCTGTAACAAGTGCAATAGTTTGTTTTTGTTGTATATTAGACTCTGTTAAAAATTAAATTTTTTATTATGTGTAAAGAACATCGTGAAACCACCAAAAAAAAAAGGTTTTTTTCGACGAATTCGGCAGTTTTTTAAACCTAAAGCGGAATCTTCTTCCATGCAAACAACACGTCGATCAAATGTAAGCTCTTAAGAACTACACTCTTAGTAACTATCATGTTTATCTTATTAAAGATCATGTTAATTAAAATTGAAAATTGGGATAAAACTTAAACTAAATCTCTAACATGAAAAAAGAATTGGTAAGAAAAAAGTTAAAACACAGCAACAAATAACAAGTCAAAACACAAATAGTTTCCTGCAACTGAAAAAACAGAAAGTCTTGTGTTAAAATGTAGACATTACAAGACTTGCTGCTGGTATTGCGAAATTCTGCGTTGAGTTTAAAATTAGGAACATAAATGTTACGCAAGGTAGGTGGACGAAGTTAACTGAAAAAGTAACTTTGTTAAACAAAAATTTGTTACACAATACATAAACTATGTTTAAAATATTTTATTAAATTAGCAGAAATGTAGTCTTAGATATGGATAGTTGTTGTTGTTTATTAATTATACACAAAGAGATATATTTAAAATTTTTAAACATGCTTTTTTTTTACCATTACACACACACATAAATAAAGTCTTGTAAATCATGTAAATTATCATTTATTGTAAAAACTCGGTTGTAGTTGTAAGTAAAATGGCATTTTAGATCTATTTTTGCATGAAAAATTAATTAGTTTTAGGCACTAAATAATAAACTAGAGTCTGCGGGAACCGTGTAAGAGCGATATGGCAATAATTGTAAATAATAGTTTGTGAGTGCACTTATTTCTTAATGGTATGTTTAGCTATGCCTAACAACTTATGTTAAAGTGCATAATGTTCATTATCAAGTAAACTGGGGCAAAAAATATTAAATTATGCTTGTGAAAAATTAAATTTCAATTATTACAATATAGATGTTATCGTTAATAATTGTTTTAATTTCTAAATAGATTTTAGAAAGTTCTTCATTTATATCTTCAAGGCAAACACTTAATGTAAGAACAACAATAAAAATGTTTTAATAAATAAAATAATATTTAAAATAAATTGTTTATACAGTAACTTTGAACTATTCTTATTAATAACAGCTTTGTTTTTATTGCTTATTGTTTCAATGTTTTAGATTTTAAATACAAGTTAAGTGTGACTTTAGTAGTAAAGTCGTATTTTAAAAACTAACCAAATGTATGTTTGTTATTATTTTCTTATAAATGTTTTATTTTTACAAAATCCCCTTTTTTCTAAGTTTGTAGGATTTATTAATGTTGTTGTTTTTATAATTTAAAAAAACAACAACTATTACATGAAGTAAATTTATAGGTTGCTTGTGAGCAACCTTTTTATACTAACAAAATCCTTTAAAGCTCTTAGTACAATAAGGGTCAAAATATAAAAACTATAAAACATTTATATTTTTATTAGAGTCCACCACAACGAAGTAGACAAATGTCAATGGTAAGAACTATACATTAAGAATAAGAGCAATTTGTTTAAAACTAACAAAATCCTTTAAAGCTCTTAGTACAATAAGGGTCAAAATATAAAAACTATAAAACATTTATATTTTTATTAGAGTCCACCACAACGAAGTAGACAAATGTCAATGGTAAGAACTACACATTAAGAATAAAAGCAATTTGTTTAAAACTAACAAAATTTTGAAGAGCTTTCGGTATAAGTATAATAAGGGCGTAAACTGATAAATTATAATTTATTTATATTTTTAATTAGACTGATCCCTTTCCTTCTACTTCCATCTACATAATATCAACTGAATTAGAAGTAAGAACTACATATTTAAAATTTAACTTGCTTATTTATTTAAATTTTTTACATTTTGTGTTTATTTTTAACTTAGTTTTTCTATAACCAATAGAAAATTAAGAGTTTTTTGCTATACCCAATAAAATTTTTTTTTATACTAACTATTTACTTAAATAATTTTAACTTTATTAGAAAATATATTGCTTACAACATATTATACTTTTATAGTTTGAAACTAAAGGAAGTATTTATCCCAAAGATATTGATAAACTTGTTGACAAATTAAAAAAGTCAACCAAACCAGTTGAGTTAAATAAATATTTATCACAATTTGAAGATGGCAGTTTAACAATGTTTACTCACCAAGTTCTTCCAATAATAAAAGAAAAATCAAACATAACGGTGATTAATATTTTTTTTTATCTGTATCATGTAAAATCTATAATAAAGTTGTATATATTACTTAAAAGCATTAAAAAGATGATGTGTTGTGTTTTATATTAGTGCTTGCAAACATCTATTTTTTACTTACTATAACATTAGCACACCATAACCTCTTACATACACTGGCATCGAACCTGAGGGTGCAAAAAGTGCATGCCATGCACTCCCATTTATAATTTTAATATGAGTCGAATATATGTGGCACCTCTAGAATGCAAAATGTTGCATTTTTGGCATCAACTTTGATAATTATTTATGTGGTCTAAAAAACTTTACCATAACAAATGCTTGAAATGTAGTTTTGTTGTCGCAAAAAAAATAATTTTGCGTGCCACGTTGTAGATTGCCTAAAACCGGCAATATTACAACCCAAATAACGATTGTAAGCCGCCTTATTTAACGTAATATGTACTTTAGTTTGTAAAAGACTAAAGTTGTCTGCCATCTTTGCAAATTTTAAATTTAAGACTGTTTAGAGTTAAATCAAATATAAATATTTCTAAAGGCAAAATTCAACGAAGATTTTGCTATTTGTTGGCACCCCTAAATTTATTTAAAATATTTTTGGGGAAATGACGCCCATGCTTACATATGTATTTAACCCAGGCCAAGTGTCAAATATAACAAAAAAGTACAGCATTTCAACAGGTTGTTACAATCTACTTCTAAAATGTCCTTTAGCATGAGACCTCTTCCAGGACTTCAAAGCACTTAAATAGATAGCATCGAGACATATAATAACAAAATTATTTATGTGTAATAATAACAATTAGTTTTTGTAATGCATTAAATAAAATGAATTATTAAATCTTAGGTTCGAATTATGAACCTAGTTCATAACAAGCTTTCACTTGATGACATCACAAAGTTGTGTGATTGTTTGCACAAAATTGAATACTTGGATCTTTGTGATTGTGAAGTTGATTCTGTAGGACGAGAATTACTGAGAGCTGCAAGATATAACAACGCAAAAGTTTGTAAATGTGCAAAAAAAACTTAATGGAAGATTTTATCTTCACAAGACTTTATGTTTTTTGCAAATATGTAAACAAATTTAGTGCAAAATACTTGCTATTAGATTTGAATAAACTTTTTTAGGCTCAATTTTAAATAATCAATAATTTTCTGTTAAAAAACAACTAAATCTATAATTACATAAACAAATTTTGAAATTACATTTACCACATATCAGGTTAATTATAATTTACCTTTAAATTAAAACTAAAGTGTTTTAGGAAGCTGAGATTGTAGGCGTTTATGGATTACCTTGGAAATATCTAAACCTACAAAAACAAGCTGATCAATTAACTTTAGATGTACTTAAGCTAACATCAACTCAGGTAATATAAATTTTTTTAAAGACCGTAACACAATATTGTACTATGCCAACATTTGTACCATTTTATTTTAATATCATACCTCTATTTTATATTTAAAAAAATGCCAAAAAGTGGAAGATATGGAGGTTAAGATTAGGATCATTTGTGGTGATCACTTTAATCTTAATCACTTTTGTCTTATGTTGCTTCTATATTTGGATCTGTACCTTAACTCTTGTTATGTTACTTTTAATCATAAGCAGATTTACTATAGCATTATTTAAAGTTAATTTTTTTTTGTTTTAAAGCTTAAAGAATAATTTAACTTTTTTATTCAGGCAGTTGAAACTGAAGTTTTTTTCTTAACCACAACAATGACGAGTGAAATGTTGGCCTTTCTTCAAGATAGCCTAAAATCTGGGCAGCATAGCAGTGAAGAGTTGACCAAGTTGACTAAACTAGCATACAACGGAATAATGGAAAAAGAAATTGTATTTGAAAACTTTGGACCTGAAAATGTTAGATATTCTCACGGATATTCGGTATTTAAAGATGGTATGACCAAACAAAACCTATTTAAAGGAGTTGAACAGAAAAAATTTTCAAGCTTTGATTGGCAAGAATTTCTTTCTGCAGTTTTCATGGTTCAACATCTTTCCACGGATGAATTTGAACTTAACTTTACCTGGTTGATTGAAAATGTTGAAATCTCAACTTTCAAGTTTAATGTGTGCAAATTTCTTTATGGTTTGTGTAACGAACAGAACTCAAAGACAGTTAAGAAGATGTTGGGTTTAGATACTGACTTAATCCAAAAAAGAAATATTTTGTTTAACTACCTTAGTTATTATATGAAGCTTAAGTATTCAACATATCCCCTCATTTTGTATGGGCTAACAAAAGAATTTGGACAAGAACTTCAAGTTTGGTTTGTTGAACATTTACCTTCCAACGTAAAGCTTAATTATAGTCTTTATCCCAGTGATGTTACAGATCTTGTTGAAATTCTACAACTTTTAACCAAACCAATGAAAGTGGATGTTGATCCATTCTATAGGGAAAACAGTTCAACAATGTTTATTCACCAAGTTCTTCCAATAATAAAAGAAAAATCTAACATAAAGGTAAACAAATATTGCTTTGTAGGTAGTTGTTAATTCAATTTTTTATATTTATTTAAAATATTTTTAGAAAAAAAAATTAGTTTAAAACATTGTTATTTGGTTTTGGATGTAAACATGTTTTTTATATCTTTATTTTTGATGTGGCAAAGTCGCCTTTACTACCTAAACATAGAGTAACGACTGTTACTCCACCCAGTCTTGAGTTGCCTTTGGCAGTTTGGGATATTATTAAATATTATTGCCCAAAAATTAGGCTGCTGATAAAGTGCAGTTGAATAAAAGCTTACAACCCAAATTTAATCTTTTACCAATGACCACTCTTGGTATTGTATTAATGGGAATTAAACCCTTAACCTCATGTGGTGTAGCAAGTGTTCTGACTACTCACACAATGCTGCCGATCTTAATATTTGTGATAAAATTTATTGAATATTAGATAAAAGCCATACATCTATGCAACAAAAATCTCTCCTTTGATGACATCACAAAGCTATGTGATTGTTTGCACAAAATCAAAAGTCTGAATCTTAATGGTTGTAATGTTGACTCTGAGGGACGAGAATTACTAAGAGTTGCAAGAAATAAAAACACAATGGTTTGTAAATATGTTTTGAAATACTTAACATAATATTATATCTTTATTTAATATCAGGTAGTTTTTAATAAATGTTATGAGAAAATGTGATATGTTTTGCATAATATTTTATGCAGTTAAATTTACCAACAACTAAAATATGTGGAGTTTCTGGATTGCCAGAAGAGTGTTCCAAATCTGATAAGTTAGACTCCGATGGAGCTGATGAATCTGATAAATCTGTAAAGTCAGACTCCGATGAAGCTGATGAATCTGATGAGTCAGACTCCGATGAAGCTAATGAATTTGATGAGTCAGACTCCGATGAAGCTAATGAATTTGATGAGTCAGACTCCGATGAAGCCAATGAATCTGATAAATCTGTAGAATCAGGCTCCGATGGAGCTGATAAATCTTATAGATTTGATGAGTCAGATCCTGATCAATCTTCAATCATTTCACAAGATGATTCGGATCAATCTCTGGTAACTTAAAAATCTAACCAGTTTATAAAATATCTTAATGCTTTTTTTTAATAATATTTTTTTAATTGCAACAAAAAAATTTAAATAAGCATATTTTGAAAAAATTATGTTTTATTAAAGGAAGAAAATATGTCTATATTAGGAATAAAAGAAGTTGCAGAAAATTTATCTGGTAAGTTTGCTTTCTCATTCTTTAATTTTAGTATGATTGTTTTTAGTTTAAATATGTTTTTTTATATTATTTTTATATTGCTTACCATATCATTTTTAATCTAATAGTGGTAAAAGTAATTATAATTTATAGATACTGAAAGCAAAGTGATCGGTGTTAAAGGAGGTAGAGTTGAAGTATCGGGATGTTACATTGATATTCCTGAAGGTGCACTTGATGAGGATGTTCAAATTACTGTCCATGTTGATCGTTGTCATGATATTACTCCTCCCACCAAGGTGTTTGCTTTTGCAAAGTTGTTTAACATATACTTAACATACAAAAAAGCATTTGCTTCTGTTTAGTTAATTAATTACTTTGTTTACACCAATAATATTTGTTTAGGAAAACCCAACATATTTATTGACTCCACAATTTGCATGCTTGCCACATGGATTAAAGTTTAAGGTTCCAGTACAAATAACTCTATCCACCCCATTTTACTCAAAAAATAAATCTTGTGTTGTCATGGTAATTTTTGATTTAGTTTCATCATAACTTATATAGAATGTTATTTCTGATTTTAAACAAATTAAAGTTGATTAAAATGTTATTTTAAGCCTCAAGTAAGTAAAGACAAAGTAGTTTGGGAAGATCTTGATGAACTTATTTTGGGAAAATCTCACACAGTTCGGTTTCAAGTTGACCATTTATCTTGGTAAATAGTTTAACTAACTATTAAAGTAGCACTTTAATAAATAATGTTTAGGGTTTAGGTTATAACAGTTCGGTTACTATTGTATAGTTACTATGTTATAAAATTCTCAAGGTTTCAAGTTATAACGTCTTGGCTGTTTGGAGTGTCCCAGTATCTTAGGAATCCTGAAAAGAAACAGATTTTTCACTGCTTTAACGAAAAGGAAAAGGCCTTTTTAACTTTAAATATTATTGACTTTGACATGCAGAATTTACTCAAACAAAATGAAACTCAAGCCTTTATGGCAATTGTGTCTTCAAGGTTAGAAAAAATAAGATTTTTTCTTCCTGTATTGTAAGAAAATTATTTTTAATCTTTTTAATATTTTTAGAATGAATGACAGAGTGGAGGTCAAGATTGAACATCAGGAGTTTGAAACAGTTTCTAAGATCTATGATGGTAAAGCCTTTATATCCGATGTCATTGAAATAAAACCAAAACCAGAGTTTGAGAACAAAACTCCTCCACATGAAATATTTCATTTTTCCGTTACAAATCTTTCAACTCAAATTTATCAAGAAGGAAGATTTGAATATCCTAGATACACAGGACCAAGTATGTATCTTGTATAAAATAATTATCTACCAGTTTTCTTAACAATTTAATATGTATAAGATTGTTGTCTATTAGATTATTGATGTAATATAAGTTAACCTGTGACTTTCTATTATCACCATATTGATATAAAAGAGTTTCAACACTATACTCTTTAATATGTGGTAATAAACATATTGATAAGGTTATGTAGGAAAAAACAAAAAAGTTTCATTTAAATTGTTGGTTTATAAAGTATTTTCTACAGTAAACCTTGTTGTTGGAGGAACTATGGTTCAAAATCAAGGAACACCTGAGACACAGAATCAAGAAATACAGGAGGTCCAAAATCCAGGTCCTAATATACAACTTGGAGATGCATTTGGTAAGCATATTTATACCGGAAATTGACTTTGTATGGTTCTTAGGTGGTATTATTTTTGTATCCTATATCTTTATCCTCGATGTGGAAAGGTCGAATGCGCGACCTAAACATAGAGTAACATTAGTTACTCCGACCCAGTCTTGAGTTACTTTAGCAGATTGGGATTTTATAAAATATAATTGCCCGGTAATTATGCTGCTGATTTAGTGTTGGCTTAACAGGAGTTTGTACCGTTTATAGCACCTTACTCAAGAGCACTACAGCATGAGGTCAGTGGTAATTAAACCCACGATTGTTTTTTTTTTTTTCTATATGTTTATAATTTGTGGATAACTCCTTAAACTTATATTTTAAAAGATCCTAACCAACCATCTTCAAGCAATTAAACCTGAACTAACTGGATCCTGGGTTGATATGAGTCCTTAAATGTTTGTTATATTTTTTAACTTGTACATAATGCTTGAAAGTTTATGTAAATTGAAGGTATGTTATATTGTGTAGTTTAATATTTCATATTTTAATGGGTATTTTTTATTAGCTCTCACTGTGAAATGGACTCACTTTTAATTAAAAATGACATTATTATACCCTTTTAACTTAACACCCTTATTCTTGCCTTATTTTTTATATATTATCTTTTATACCAAAAGATTATGCAATTTTACAGTTATGTCAAATTCATATTTAAATTTTGCCTTTTTTATTTAACTTTTGTAAGCAACTATGCTCCAGGTAAATTTAACACTTTTCTTCATATTTTTATATTTTATCCATAGCACTTATAACATGTTTTCGTTCCCCTTAATCTTGCTGTAAGAAAAATTTTGTGACTTGCCTTTTTTAGTTAATTCTTTAAGATTGTATGCCTTGTTTTTTTAGTTAATTTTTTAAGATTGTATGCCTTGCTTTTTTTAGTTGGTTATTTTGTAGGTGTTTATGATTTGTGTTTTGTGTTTTTTTCGATAGATTTTTAGCTTTGTTTTCTAGTTTGTTTTTATTTCCTAGGATTTTAGGCCTTGCCTTTTGGTTATTTTATGAGATTTTTGGACCTTGTCTTTTCAAGTTCTCTTTTCGTATAATCAAATTTATGCCCCTATTTATTGAATTTTTTATGGCAAAATTGTGCTTATTGAAATAGTTGCATACATTTTTGTAAACATTTTATATTAACGTTTTTTTCTATTTGCACTGATAGTTTTTTTGTTAGTTTTTAGAACTTTTTAAAATTGTACATGTTTTAATAGATTTTTGAAGTTAATTTTGTTTTAAAAACTATACTTAGAAAAGAATGAATTTAATTGTGATAGGGTAGCCATTATTAATATGCTCTCTTTTGCCTTATTAACGAAATATGGGAGGTTATTTATAGGCTTTAGTCACGCGTAGCTAATATTAAACTATTGCAATTTGCAATACCTGTATTTGGCCAAAATAACTGGTAGCAACCCATTATTGCGATACTTCGTACCTAAGTTAATTGTAAATGTTATCATAAGTTAACCGTCGGCATAGTGCAATGATCGAAACACTTTGCTTTACTACAGCCTCTACAGGTGCCTATGCGCTTCCACGTTGTAGCATCTAAGTCAATATAAATGATGTAAATTCTTGAGTCAAAGCCCATTGACAAATTATTTATCGAACATTAGGTTAAGATAAAAAAAAATTGGTAAAGATTTTTTTTATTTGTTTCGTTAATTATATTAAGTTAATTTAAATCTAAGTTCGATATTATTATTTATTTCTATGAAAAACAGAGGTTATGAATTCTGTCACAAATCGGTTACTGGAAACACGCCAAAACAAGTAGTTGTAAAACGTCATAAACAGGAACTTAGTGATGTCAGAATTGAAAGTTAGATATTATTTAAACGTTGTGACGTTATATAGAAAGAATTATAGTTTTTGTTCGCTTAAATAAGTGTATTATTATGTAATAAGTTTTTGTTCGGCCAAATAAGTGTATTATTATGCGATTTTTTTTTTCGTATAATCAAACTTATGCCCCTATTTATTGACGTTTTTTCATGGCAAAACCGTGCTTATTAAAATAGTTGCATACATTTTTGTAAACATTTTATATTAACGGTTTTTTTCTATTTGCACTGATAGATTTTTTGTTAGTTTTTAGAACTTAAAATGTTGCATGTTTTAATAGATTTTGAAGTTTAATTTCGTTGTGAAAACTATAATTAGAAAAAAATGAATTGATTTGTGATAGGGTAGAACAACACACATTAGTAATATGCTCTGTTTTGTCTTATTAACGAAATATAGAAGGTTATTTATAGGCTTTAGTCAGGCGTCGCTATTATTAAACTATTGCAATACCTGTATTTGGCCAAAAAAACAGGTAGCAACCCATTAATGCGATACTTCGTACCTAAATTAATTGTAAATGTTGTAGTAAAGTTAACCGTCGGCATAGTGCAATGATCGAAACACTTTGCTTTACTACAGCCTCTAGGTGCCTATGCGCTTCCACGTTGTAGCATTTAAGTCAATATAAATGATGTAAATTCTTGAGTCAAAGCTCATTGGCAAATTATTTATCGAACATTAGGTTAAGATGATAAAAATTGGTAAGATTTTTTTTATTTGTTACGTTAATTATATTAAGTTAATTTAAATCTAAGTTTGATATTATTATTTATTTCTATGAAAAACAGAGGTTATGAATTCTGTCACAAATCGGTTACTGGAAACACGCCAAAACAAATAGTTGTAAAACGTCATAAACAGGAACTTAGTGATGTCAGAATTGAAAGTTAGATATTAATTAAACTTTGTGACGTTATATAGAAAGAATTATAGTTTTTGTTTGTTTTAAATAATTGTATTATTATGTAATAACCGTAGTAGTTAGACAAACGCAACGCCTACGATTGATCTGATGATTGTTTTTTAATTAAAATAATTCCAACAATATTTTATTTTTTATCTTTATAAGTTTATCTAGGTAACAGGAGTTTGGTTGTTAGAAAATTTAACTTAAAATATCTTTGATTTTCATCGAGAAAAACCTTAAAGTATATCAGTCGACGAACGAATAGCTTCTTAAATCATGGATGTAAGTTGATTCTTAATAAAAATTTGATATTAATTGAATTTAAAATAGTGACACCAATACGAACAATACTAAAATACGGGATGCGGGACAAAATGTAAACATTAACAAAAATTCGCGGAATGAGGGTCGCAACGAAATTATTTTGTATGGGATAAATTCGGTATTTACCTAAAAAGCTAAGGGATGATGTGGGATTCACTATGAAGGTTGAGCAATCATGCAAAATCGATTATAAGACACAAGAAAAGATTAGGGAGAAAAACTCCACCCATTTCTGCGTTGAGCGATTTTTTTTCTATTTTATTACTACCCCGTAATACAAAGGTCGTTAACACTTAGCTAGGCTCAGCGCAATTGCTGTAGCGATGTTGATATAGACATTTTTTGGGAATTACATGCAGAAAGTCGACATTATGGTTGCCAGAAGCTTCGGTCGTGAGAAGCTTCGGCCAGAAGGTTCGGCCTGCAAAAAACGCGGGGGGTCGGTGACGAAATTGCCACGTAAAATGTCAGTTTAAGACCATATTTTACTGATATTCAAAACAAAATTTAACAAAAAGTATTATACATAAAAAAAATTGAAAAAGTTGTTACGAAAAATGTATATGTTAGTTTTTAGAATATTTATTTTTTTTAAATTTTTGTTTCACAAATGTATTTTTAAAACGGATTGATGACGGGCGCTTATGGCCTGCACAATTTTTCATCAAACTGCGGGAAGTCCACGGCGTAAAGCCCGCGTTTGATGTTAACGTAAGGCCGTATTTTATCAAAACTGAAAATAAAATTTGACGAAAAGTAAAATATATAAAAAAAATTTAATTGGTTGGCACGATAAATATATATGTTAGTTTTTAAAATATTTATTGTTTTAAAGATTTTTTCCCAAAAACGTATTTTTAAAATAGATTAAAGACGGGCGCTTATGGCTTGCAAAATTTACATTCGACCTGTAAAATCTTCGATCGAACTGCGGGAAGTCCGCGGCATAAAGCCCGCATATACCTTTAACGCAAGACCATATTTTACCAATATTTAAAATAAAATTTGGCAAAAAGTACAATAGGTAAAAAAGTTTAAACTAATTGTTAAGATAAATATATATGTTTGTTTTTGAATATTTATTTTTTTTAAGAATTTTTTTTTTCGAAAACGTAATTTTAAAACGGATTAAAGACGGATGCTTTTGAGGTAAAAAATTTGTCCTAGCGTACATCACATTGATTTTAAATTTTAAAACAAAATTACGAAAAAGTATTTAAAACAAAATTACGAAAAAGTTAAATTATAATTTCAATCCTACTGGAATAAAACGCATTTCTAAAAAATAAAAAAAAACTTAAAAAACACATAAGCCTAAAATTTTAGGAAAAAAGGGAAATCGCTTTAAAACAATTATTTAAAAGATAAACTTTATTTTTTTGTACCAAATCCACCATATAAAAAAATCCATGTTTATTTAATATACAATCCCAGATTTAATATACAAAGCAATATTAACCCCCGGATTCAAACTATTGTTTATTAATTACCCCCAGTTTAAAACTTTTGTTTATTATTTAGCCCCAACAACATAAAAAATGTTATTAAATCCCAAGTTTTTTCAATTAACAGCCCCAAATTTAAAATACAATTCATTAGATTTAAATTTTAGTTTATTATTTACCCCCAGATTTAATCTTTAGTTTATTAATTAACACCAGCTATAAACTTTAATTTATTAAAAACCACTAGTTTTAAACTTCAGTTTATAATTTAAAATAGACTAAAAATTCAGCTTATACCAGCTTTATATTTTAAATTTGGTGCTAAATAGCAAACCAAAAACTCTTAAACCATTAAAACTAAAAACAAACAAAAAATCCTAAATTTGTTTTATATAAACCAAAATTTAATTTAAAAAAAATACAATTACTTAACAAAAAACAAACTTTATTTACAAAAAAACAACCTTGTTTTAAAAAAAACTAAAACTTAAAATTATATTAAAAAAAAAAAAAATACTAATTTACAAATACCAAAATTTGATTTATTGAAAACAATTTTTACTTGTTGAAAATTAATAACTTAGGGCAAAATCTTCTCCGTTCTAAATTTAGTTTTTGATATATAAATCATTAAAGGAACAGTTAAACTAAGATAAATCTTAAGTTTTAAAACCACACAAAATTTGTTTATAGATTGTACTTATTGCAAAATTATATTTTAAATATCTGTAAAATATTGTAAATCAGTAAAATTAAAATTTCGCAGCCCAAGAGCGCGTTAAATTTTGAAGGTCTTAAGAACTTGTCTTTAATCCGGTTTAAAATTAGTTTTTGAAACATCAGCCTTAAAAAAATATTCTTAAAACTAACATATGTCATTAAGGTAACAACCAATTAAAATTTTTACATATATTATACTTTTTGTCAAATTTTATTTTCGATAAAATACGGTCTTACGTTGACATCAAACGCAGGGATTATGTCGTGGATTCCCGCATATAGATAAAAATTACGCAGGCCGAAAGTACATTTTGCAAGCCATAAGCGGCCTGTCTTTAATTCGTTTTAAAATTACGTTTTTAAGACAATAATCTTTAAAAAAATAAATATTCTAAAAACTAACATATAAATTTATCGTAACTACCAATTAAATTTTTTTTATATAATATACTTTTTGTCAAATTTTATTTTGAAATTTGATGAAATACGGTCTTACGTTGACTTCAAACGCGGGCTTTACGCCGTGGACTTCCCGCAGTTAGATGAAAAATTGTGCAGGCCATAAGCGCCCGTCATCAATCCGTTTTAAAAATACATTTGTGAAACAAAAATTTAAAAAAAAATAAATATTATAAAAACTAACATATATATTTATCGGAACAACTTATTAAAATTTTTTTATGTATTATACTTTTTGTCAAATTTTGTTTTGAATATCGGTAAAATATGGTCTTAAACTGACATTTTACGCGGCAATTTCGTCACCGACCCCCCGCGTTTTTTGCAGGCCGAACCTTCTGGCCGAAGCTTCTCACGGCCGAAGCTTCTGGTCCCCGACATTATCTGGGCCGGATTCTTGCAGTTGAGCGAGTTTTTGAGTTTAGATTTGCGTAACTGCTAAACTTAGAGTGTTGGTAACGAGTGAAGCGGAAAAATTTGAATAGTTAGTTCCAAGTTTGTTTAACATAAAAACCCGATTTTCGTTTTTTTTTAACAATTTTATCATCAGACAGTTACACACATATACAAAGGGGATAGAGCTAAGGTGCTAGGTGTGGGATAGTGCTAAAAGCTGACATTAAACTGCAAAAAAGGGGGTCATATAGTTGGTCCGTATGGAATTGTTACCAAAAATACGCAGATTGCATAACGGGGTGGAATTTTTATAAATTTTAAAAGTCAATCCTGCTTTATTTGTTCTGCATTTCCCATTTTCCATATCTCTTAGCAATGTAAAAGCATGGTGTAGCAGTCAGAACACTTCCTATACTACATAAGGTCCTGTGTTCGATCCCCACTGCTATCATGCTGAAGTGCCCTTGAGTAAGGCGTTGTAAACGGTATAAACTTCTGCTAAGCAAGCACTTAATCAGCAGCATAATTATCGGGCAATTATAATCTATATTATTCCAAACTGCCAAAGTCAACTCGAGACTTGGTCAGGGTAACTGTTGTTACTTTATGTTTAAATCGCGCATTTAACTTCTCCACATCGAGGATGAGATATATACAAAAAATAAAATAAACTTATAGTTTTGTTATTTTATTAAACAGATTTCTTCACATTCTCTTTCCGATTTGTCCAAAAATTCAAGTGAAAGTGAAGATGAGGTAAGGACAGTGGACACAAACTGAAATATTTTGATTGCTTAAAATAAATTGTTTGTTATTTAGGTGTTGTGTTAATTATAACAATATTTGACACCACCATGTTTTTAAAATTACCAATTCTCATAATTATTTTTTTAATGTGGCATATATGTTTATATATTTTTTAATATTTGATTTTTTTATATTTAAGGTGCTGTAACAAGTGCAATAGTTTGTTTTTGTTGTATATTAGACTCTATTAATAATTAATTTTTTTATTATGTTTAAAGAACATCGTGAAACCACCAAAAAAAAAAGGTTTTTTTCAACGAATTCGGGAGTTTTTTAAACCGAAAGCGGAATCTTCTTCCATACAAACAACAAGTCAATCAAACGTAAGGTCTTAAGAACTACACTCTTAGTAACTATTAGGGATGGGCTGAAAACCAAATTACTCGGATTCGACGAGCCCGAGTAATTTGTCGCGATACTCGGCCGAGTCCGAGTACTCGGTTATGACGTCATCTAAACGTATGACTACTCACGAAAATCTTTTTCGCATAGTAATAAAAATTAAAAAGATTTTTAAAAAAATCGCATTTATTGATTATAAAGTGTTTAACGTTGCCAAAACTATGATAAAGTGTTTAACGTTGCCAATAAAGTGTTTAACGTTGCCAAAACTGCTGATAGCGATATGCTTTTATGTCCAAACCAAAATGTAAAAGTCTCAAATTTATTAGGCGTAAAACATTGGTACAAAGAGGCTGAAAAAGACAGTTTTTAACAGGAACACAAGATAAGCATTATATTACAAATCAAAATACAATGGACGTTATTATAAAAACACTTAAAAACGAACAGTCTGCATTAAATTTGTTTTTATTAAATCAATAATTAAAATTGAGATTTTTTAAATTAACATGTAAAAAGGTTAGCATTTCTACGTGCTTTGGTTTTAAACGGTTGCGCAAAGGGGAAACGACTACCCCAGAAGAGCTAAACAATCTTTCTGATGAGACGCTTGTGGGTGGGCATGATAAAAATGAAACTGCCAGCGAAAACAAAGCAGGGCGATCATTTCGAAATTTAGTTCAAAATTGAAAAGGACACTTGTTGTATTTAATGCGTGGCGCGGACATGTACTGCGAAACATGTGTTTTAATCAGTTGTTCCCAAGATTTATCATGTGTCCTCGGTTGGGAGAGCTGCTCATCACCACCAATTTCATCAAAAATTAAACTCCGCAAATCTTCTTCCGATGACGATGAACTTTCGTTTGGTTCTTCCGGCACTACAACAACCCTGCCCTTCTCAATAGCAGCTTCTTCAATAAGCATAGTGAAATACAAAACGTCTTCATTATTCGAGATCCATGATGTTTTGATGCGCGGATCTAGTATAGATGAAAGAGCACATGCTTTATAAATATTTCCGTCATAGAAATATGCGTCGCGAGGTTGATCAATACCATGTTGCGGTTTTGAAAACCTACGTTCAATATTGGATTTTAAGTTATCCAAAAAACTGCCAATACCATAAAGATGTTTTTTTTCGTCCATAAACGAATTAATTTTCTTAAGCAAGTTGTTCTTCAGCGGCAACACACTTGCTATTGTTGCCTTCTCACTGCTTAGCTCGAGTGTTGCTGCGTCGAACATTTTTAATACTACTACAAGGGAACTAGCAATCTTCCATTGATTAAACGACAAAATTTCACATTGGCCGTGAGTGTAGTGCATAAAATTGAGAGCTTCTTTTTGTTCAAGAATTCTTTCAAGCATATGGTAAGTTGAGTTCCATCTAGTAGAAATATCTTGGACTAGTTTGTGTTCGGGCAACCCATTTTGTAATTGATATTCCTTTAATTTTCCACAGGCGCGTTGAGAATGGTGAAAGTGTGAAACAATTTTGCGTGATATAGCGACGGTGTCAATAACTGAACGCTGGCCATTTTTTAGCGCGTTTTGAACAATAAGGTTTAAAGTGTGTGCCATACATCGTATCCCAGTAATGTTGCCCTCTCGCAAGGCCTTGACTACATTTGTCGCATTATCACTTACAACGTAGTCGAAATTAACTCCCCAGTTTAGCTCTTGTTTTCGTATTTCATCAAGAATCGCATTGTATGTATGGGAGCCTTCCAATTCATTGCAAGCAAGAACGTATGCAAACTGGCAAAGATCACCTTTGACCCATGATAAAAAATTTATTGTTATACTCATGTATGCTATATTTTGAAGGCTTGTCCACACGTCGGTGGTTGCACTTACAGTGCCCACTTTGTTAGCTAAAGTTGTCATAATTTTTTTCTTAACCTGGTTAAAAATATTTGGTAAGGCTTGTTTTGTTACGAATTTGCGTGATGGCATATTGAATCGTGGTTGAATTTCGGCAATTAAACGCCGAAATCCCTGATTATCAACAACGGATAAAGGTAGGAAATCGACTGCGATCATTTCGCATATTAACCTTGTTATGGTTTTTGCTGTTGGATGTGTTTGCGGGTAACATTGCTTTTTCGAAATAACTTCTTCCAAAGTTTGTTGAGAAGTTCGCTTTGCACCTGACGTGCCTGCGTTGGGAGGAACTTGAGTATCCTGATCTTGCTTAGCTTTAATGTCAATGTTGTGTCTCAGTAAAAGATGCCTTATCATTGAAGTTGTAGTAAAACTTGCCTGACTATTGCCGCGACTAATTAAGCAATTACACATACTACATATTGCCTTTGTGTTGTCATTGGCACTTTCATCAAAATACGACCATACCTTGGATGATTTAGAAGACATATTCTTGGCTTATAAAGTTTTGACAGTGAACAATACTACTTTAAATAACATAGAATTAAATAACAAAATATGGCAAGCAAATTGCGCAACAATCAAATTGACAAACAAATAAGAAAAAAAACGTTATTGCGAAACAAGAGCACTTTTTATTAAGTAAAAAGTGTATTTGTTGCGCAATCGTTGCTTAAATAACGTAATATAATTGAGAGTAATTTATAATTTATTAGAAGAAGGCAAACTTCGTGTATTTTTATGTAAAGAAAATCGTATACTATCTTAAATGACAAATTATTACTCGGTGTCCGAGTACCAAATAATGCTCGACGAGCACGAGTATTAAAATATTCCTAATACTCGGGCCGAGTACTCGGACTCGGATTCGATTGGCCCATCCCTAGTAACTATCATGTTTATCTTATTAAAGATCATGTTAATTAAAATTGAAAATTGGGATAAAACTTAAACTAAATCTTTAACATGAAAAAAGAAAAACTTAAAAAGTTAATCCAATTTGGAATAACTTTTCTGTTAGATTTTCTCATTATAACAATAAATTATTAAACTCCCAATAACAACAAACCACCCTTCTACATGTTTTAATAACCTTATTGTTGGATTGTAATTCAAACTACTGTCAATAATGTAACACTATTTCTTTTTAAATTAAATAATCTTTAAAAGTTTTTGCAAAATGTTATCTAAACCTAGTTTTCTTTGACATGTTATTTTTCTTTGACATAAGTCAAAATTAAGTATAAGACGCAAGGGATAAATAAAATCATCATTTCTACATTCAGCGATTTTTTGTTAACAATTACATATGGCTTCGATATTACGCACTTCTAACTTTCCATATTTCTTATTTTAGTACTACCCCCGAAATAGAAGCTCGCATGAGTTACTGTGTAAATGTACATCATGCAAAAACAACAGCTTATTTCAAATAATTTTAATTAACGAAGTGTGTTAAAATGTTAGTCAAATTTTATGATTTTGCAGGACTTGGACGAAAATGATCCAGGTACTTTAAAGGGTAAGAAATTGGATGAAGCTGGAACAACAGAACCGATAAAGCAAAAAGGGAAGTTTAGTCAAAAAACATATGAACCTGAAGCTTCTGTGAGTTTTATGTTAATTGCAAAATAAATTTATTAAAAAAAAACAGCATGGTTTAATAGTTTTAAAACTGGGCTCTTTTATGGCACTATAAACATTACAACTTTTTGTATGAAGAATTACTTGTCCATTTACACTTAATGTACAAATAAAATAATATAAATCAAGTTAAAAATTATTTTAAAAAATGTTATATTCTGTTTTTTTTATGATGTATAGGATTTAAAGACAATAAAAAAGTTGGACGAAACTAAAACAACTCAACCCACAAAGTGGAAAAAAGAATTTGTTGAAAAAACCCCTGACCCAAAATCTTCAGTAGGTTTATTAACATTACTTGTAATAAAAATTAACAAAAAATTTAAAATAAATGAAATTTCACTAGCAAAATCTTGTAATTATTAATTTTACCAATCATTTTATTAAATTTTTTTTTTTTTTTGCTAATAAACAATGTATAAAGGTTGCCAATATAGAATGAAATTTGGCAAAACAATATTAAGTAAAAAAAATATTGCATTGTTTCTGACATTAACTTTATTGTATAAATTAAAACAAATTCTTGTTATTTTTTAAAGTAAAATTAAATTATCTATAATTTCCTTAGTGTAGTTTTATGTTGAATTCTATGGTTGTATCAAATTACATAAGTTTCTTTGTTTTAGAAATTATCAGGTGTTTTGTCTTTAGTAGTTAAGTTGTGTTTTTAAGTCTAAAGCTAATTCTCTTTTAGCACTAACAACAGCTCATTTTAAATAATTTTATTTAAAGTGTATAAAAAATGTTAATTCAATTTTATAATTTTGCAGGCATTGGACGAAAATGTTCCAGGTATTTTAAAGGGTAAGATTTCAGATGAAGCTGGAACAACTGAACCGATAAAGCAAAGAAAGGAATTTAGTCAAAAAACATCTGAACTTGAAGCTTCTGTGAGTTTTATGTTAATTGCAGATTAAATTTATTAAAGAATGACGGCATGGTGTAGGAGTTGGAAAACTCGGCTCTTTTATGGCACTATAAACATTACAAACTTTTGTATGAAGAATTACCATTTACACTTAATGTACAAATAAAATAATATAAATCAATTTAAAATTTATTTTAAAAATGTTATATTCTGTTTTTTTATGGTGTATAGGACTTAAAGACAATAAAAAAGTTGGATGAAACTAAAACAACTGAACCCGCAAAGTGGGAGGAAGAATTTGATAAATCTTCCTTAAGTTTAAATAAATTTTTTAAGACAAAGTAGGACTAAAAAACGAAAAAAACATTTCTTTGCAATCTTCTAAAATATTAATTTATGTTAACAACACCAATCCAAAAGATGTAGATAATTAAAAATTTTTGTCTGGCATTATTTATTACTTTTAAACAGCTTGATCTGTTTTTAAAAAAGTTTAAACCGTATAGAGCAGGGGTCAGCAACTTTTTCGCATTGCGAAACGATTTAAAACTGAATATTTTTTTGCGGAACAGACTTTAAAAAATCCAAATGTTCACCAATAAAAATGTATCAAGTTTAAAGTATTTAATTCCTATATCAAATCGATGATTAACATTTTTTAATGTTTTAAAGACAAAATAAGCTTACAAATCGCAAACTAATCACCTTTCTGTTGTAAAGCATTTTAACTCGAAAAAGTATGTGGCTCGATAACGTACGGCTGACAAACTGGCACTGGGCGTGGGCCTGGTGGTTGTGACCACTAGTATAATGTATATACTAATTTTTTTGCATTTAATTATTGCAATAACATGTGGTTCAAAATTATTTGTTTAATTTTAATTAATAAAAAATAATTCGATATATATTTCTTAAATTTATACAAATGACTTTGTTTATAAATCTATATTTAAGCTAGCTTGAACTAATAAAAAAAAATTTAAAGGTTTTACTATAATGAAAGCTTTTATACATACATATATAATTAATATTTATAATTTAGATCTATCATGGTTATACCCATTCTCCTATACGAATAACATCAAGTGAAAAGGGATTTGATGTAAGAACTACAACATCACTTTTTTTTCCTGTTTTTATAATTAAATTTATTAAAATTATATTCTTTGTCTTTTTAAGAGGCGTTATTTCATAAATCAAGTTTTTTTGTTATAGTAAATTCAAAATTTAAAGCAAACTTAAAAAATTAATCCAAATTGGAATAACTTTTCTGTTAGATTTTATATTTATAGCAATAAATTATTAAACTTCCAATAACAACAAACCACCCTTCTACTTGTTTTAATAATTAAATTCAAGTTGGTTATTAAATAAAAGTTAAATTTGTTAAAAGTATTAAACTAATTATTACAAAATATATTACTAACATGTTATACTTTTATAGATTAAAATTAATGGAGTTGTTTATCCAAAAGATGTCGATAAACTTGTTGACAAATTACAAAGTTCAACCAAACCAGTTGAGTTATGGGTGTGTCCAACTTTTAAGAATGGCAGTTTAACAATGTTTACTCACCAAGTTCTTCCAATAATAAAAGAAAAATCAAACATAAAGGTAAACAATATTTGTTATTGTTTGTAGCATTGGAAGTTCAATTAAACTCTGTTATTTAAATGTATTTTAATAAATTTATTAATGTAAATAGAGTTTTGTATTTTATTTATTTGTTTAAAAATCAATATATTCGTTAAAATATTTAAAAATGAAAAAACTGATATTTATTGTAATTCTCTGTTTTGAATGAAGTATTAAATATTAGGTTAGTTTTATGAACCTAGGGCGCAACAAACTCTCAATTGATGACATCACAAAGCTGTGTGATTGTTTACACAAAATAAAAGATTTATGGCTTTATGGTTGTGATATTGATTCTAAAGGGCAAGAATTACTGAGAGTTGCAAGATATAAGAATGCAAAGGTTTGTAAATATGTAAACAAATTTAGGCAAACTAATTCAATTTTACAAAAAACCTTATTTATTTTGTTTAGTATTAGCTTTAAATAACAATTTTTGTGCCGAATTTCATTTAATTTATTAAACGTATGCTGATAAAACAACTTATTTTGAAGTTACATGCAACATACACATATAAGATCAATGTTATTAAAATGCTAATTTTTTTAGAAAACTAAAATTATAGGTGTTCATGGTTTACCTGAAGATTATTTAAACCTACAAAAACCATCTGATCAACTAACTACAGATATAGTCAAACTAACATCTACTCAGGTAATATAAAATTTTGCTGAACTTCTATGTAGAGAGAGAGCATGGAACAATAATTTACCAGTTTATCATACCAGTTTATTTACAACTTTTATTTTGATACCACTTTACTTATTATATTAAATATTTGAAATGTAATAGGGTTCAAACCCAAGATTTTAACAAAAGAAACAAAAAGCTAAGTAACTTACATCATTAGTAATAAAAAATACAGTGTGCAACATAATGTCATGATGTTAATATTAACAATAGCAACACAGCAGATAATAAATTACTCGAAGGTGCCTTACTTACTTATTAAAATTCAATTTAACTTTCTTGTCAAAATTTGAGTCAAAATTCAATTTTATGTCTTAAAACTGCAAATCTGATTATTTTATTCAGGCAAATAAAGCTGATGATCCTTCTGTAACCACAACAATGACATGTAAAATGTTGACATTTACCCAAGACTGCTTTAAATCTGGGCAGACTAGCAGTGAAGAGTTGACCAAGTTGACTAAACTAGCCTACAACGGAATAATGGAAAAAGAAATTGTATTTGAAAACTATGGATCTAAAAAAATTGATCACTGGGAAAGATTGATAGGATTTAAAAATGCTAAAACTAGACAAAACCTATTTAAAGGGGTAGAACACATGAAATATTCAAATTTAGATTGGCAAGACTTTCTCTGTGCAGTTTACATGATTCAACCTCTTTCTCTGGATGAGTTTGAATCCACATTTACCTGGTTAATGGAAAATTTAAGAACAAAAACTTTTCAGTTTAATGTGTGCAAATTTCTTTATGGTTTGTGTAATGAACAAAACTCAAAGAAAGTAAAGAAGATGTTGGATCTAGAAACTGATTTAACACAAAAGAGAAATATTTTGTTCAACTACCTTAGTTATTACTTAGAACATCGGTATTTTCCAAATCTTCTTTTTTTGTATAAATTAACAAAAGAATATGGAAGAGAACTTGCAGATTGGGTTATTAAACATTTACCTTTAGAAGTGTATATCAGTGACGATATTTATCCCAATGATGTTACAAGTCTCGTCGAAATCCTTCAACTTTCAATTACACCATTGGAGTTAGATGTACTTCATCCAACTTTTGAGGATGGCAGTTTAACAATGTTTTCTCACCAAGTTCTTCCGATAATAAAAGAAAAATCAAGCATAAAGGTAAACAAATACTTTTTTGTTCTTGTACAATTTTTGTTTTAAATTAGTTAAGATATTTAAAAATTAGTTTTAAACAATCCTTTATTTTATAGATTTAGTTGATTCTAGTAAGTACTTGTAATAAAACAATTTTACAAATTTACTAAATATTAGGTTAGTTTTATGAACCTAAGTGACAACAAACTCTCACTTGATGACATCACAAAGCTGTGTGATTGTTTGCACAAAATTAAAATATTGGACCTTTATGATTGTGAAGTTGATTCTGAAGGACGAGAATTACTGAGAGTTGCAAGAAATAAGAATGCAAAGGTTTGTAAATATGTTTTGTATACTGTAGCTTAATTTTATGATTTTTAGGTTTTTGATACAATTTGGCATTTCTGAATATTGTTATGAGAAATGTGATATGTTTTGTATAATATTTAATGCAGTTAAAATTACCAACAACTAAAATATTTGGAGTTTCTGGTTTGCCAGAAGAATATTCCACTGCACAAGATCAATCTGATCAATCATTAACCAAACCAGTAACACTAAAAACTAGCCAGGTAACTAAAAAACTAGGTGATTTTTATGTGTAAAATTATTGACTAAATCATTGAAAAATTCAAATATGATTTAAATGTTTTTTTTTCGTTTATAGGCTGAAAATTTAACTGCATCAGGAATTGAAGTTATATATGAGGATAAATCTGGTAAGTTTGCCATAATACTTTATTTAATTTTTATCTTTAGTTTTATTGATTTAATCAATTTTGTTAATTTGGGTTTTCATTGATTGTTTACAGCTTTTTTTTGATAAACTAAGATTAAAATATATCATATTGCTATTAAGACACTGTAACCAAGGTGATCGGTGTAAAAGGAGGCAGAGTTGAAGTATCGGGATGTTACATTGATATTCCTGAAGGTGCACTTGATGAGGATGTTCAAATTACTGTCCATGTTGTTCGTTGTCATGATATTACTCTCCCCACCAAGGTATTTGCTTTTACAAAGTTGTTTAACATATACTTAACATACAAAAAAGCATTTGCTTTTGTTTAGTTATCTAATTACTTTGTTTAAACCAATAATATTTTTTTTAGGAAAACCCAACATATTTGTTGACTCCACAATTAGAATGCTTGCCACATGGATTGAAGTTTAATGTTCCAGTTACAATATCTCTTTCCACCCCATTTTACTCAACTACTGGAACCTGTGTTGTTACGGTAATTCTTAATTTGATTTTATCATTTTTATATAGAATGTTATTTCTGATTTTAAACAAATTAAAGTAGATTAAACTGTTATTTTAAGCCTCAAGTAAGTAAAGACAAAGTAGTTT
Organism: Corella eumyota; assembly: GCF_963082875.1. Taxonomy (NCBI): domain Eukaryota; kingdom Metazoa; phylum Chordata; class Ascidiacea; order Phlebobranchia; family Corellidae; genus Corella; species Corella eumyota. Next base: position 11,291,743 of record NC_137496.1, read on the forward strand.
GGGAAGATCTTGATGAACTTATTTTGGGAAAATCTCACACAGTTCGGTTTCAAGTTGACCATTTATCTTGGTAAATAGTTTAACTAATTATTAAAGCACCATTTTAATAAGTAATGTTTAAGGTTTAGGACATAACAGTTCGGTTACTATTGTATGGTTACTATGTTATAAAATCTTTAAGGTTTCAAGTTATAGCGTCTTGGCTGTTTGGAGTGTCCCAGTATCTTAGGAATCCTGAAAAGAAACAGATTTTTCACTGCTTTAACGAAAAGGAAAAGGCCTTTTTAACTTTAAATATTATTGACTTTGACATGCAGAATTTACTCAAACAAAATGAAACTCAAGCTTTTATGGCAATTGTGTCTTCAAGGTTAGAAAAAATAAGATTTTTTCTTCCTGTATTGTAAGAAAATTATTTTTAATCTTTTTAATATTTTTAGAATGAATGACAGAGTAGAGGTCAAGATTGAACATCAGGAGTTTGAAACAGTTTCTAAAATCTATGCTGGTAAAGCCTTTATATCCGATGTGATTGAAATAAAACCAAAACCAGAGTTTGAGAACAAAACTCCTCCACATGAAATATTTCATTTTTCCGTTACAAATCTTTCAACTCAAATTTATCAAGAAGGAAGATTTGAATATCCTAGATACACAGGACCAAGTATATATCTTGTATAAAATAACAACCCACCAGTTTTCTTAACAATTAAATATGTATAAGATTGTTGGCTATAAGATTATTGATGTAATATAAGTTAACCATTGACTTTCTATTATCACCATATTGATATAAAGGACTATACTCTTTCAACACTATACTCTTTAATATATGGTAATAAACATATTGATAAGGTTATGTAGGAAAATACAAAAAAGTTTCATTTAAATTGTTGGTTTATAAAGTATTTTCTACAGTAAACCTTGTTGTTGGAGGAACTATGGTTCAAAATCAAGGAACACCTGAGACACAGAATCAAGAAATACAGGAGGTCCAAAATCCAGGTCCTAATATACAACTTGAAGATGCATTTGGTAAGCATATTTATACCGGAAATTGACTTTCTATAGTTCTTGGGTGGTATTTTTTTGTATCCTATATCTTTATTCTCAATGTGGAAAGGTCGAATGCGCGACCTAAACATAGAATAACATTAGTTACTCCGACCCAGTCTTGAGTTACTTTAGCAGATTGGGATTTTATAAATTATAATTGCCCGGTAATTATGCTGCTGATTTAGTGTTGGCTTAACAGAAGTTTGTACCGTTTATAGCACCTTACTCAAGAGCACTACAGCATGAGGTCAGTGGTAATTAAACCCACGACTTCATGGTGGTGTAGCAAGTGTTCTTACTACTACACCACTCTACCGGTTGTTTTTATATGTTTATAATTTGTGGATAACTCTTTAAACTTTTAATTTAAAAGATCCTAACCAACCATCTTCCAGCAATTTAACCTAAACTAACTGGATCCTGGGTTGATATGAGTCCTTAAATGTTTGTTATATTTTTTAACTTGTACATAATGCTTGAAAGTTTATATAAATTGAAGGTATGTTATATTGTGAAGTGTAATGACTTGTTTTGGTTGCGACTCTTGCGGCTTTGGTCTACTTAATTTAAATAAGTCAACTGTCCCTGTAAAAACTTTAATTTGTAATTGGGATCAAAATGCATATTCTGTATGTAAAAATAGTTTAATATTTCATATTTTAATGGGCATTTTTTATTAGCTCTCACTGTAAAATGGACTCACTTTTAATTAAAAATGACATTATTATACCTTTTTAACTTAACACCCTTATTCTTGCCTTATTTTTTATATATTATCTTTTATACCAAAAGATTATGCAATCTTACAGTTATGTCAAATTCATATTTGAATTTTGTCTTTTTTTAATTAACTTTTGTAAGCAACTATGGTCCAGGTAAATTTAACACCTTTCTTTATATTTTTATATTTTACCCATAGCACTTATAACATGTTTTCGTTCCCCTTAATCTTGCTATAAGAAAAATTTTGTGACTTGCTTTTTTTAGTTAATTCTTTAAGATTGTAGCCTATGCCTTGTTTTTTTTAGTTGTTTATTTTGTAAGTGTTTATGATTTGTGTTTTGGGGTCTTTTATCACATTTTCCGCTTTGTGTTTCGGGTGTTTTTTATTTCCTAGGATTTTATGCCTTGCTTTTTTTGGTTATTTTATGAGATTTTTGGATCTTGTCTTTTCGAGTTCTCTTTTCGTATAATCAAACTTATGCCCCTATTTATTGACGTTTTTTTATGGCAAAACTGTGCTTATTGAAATAGTTGCATACATTTTTGTAAACATTTTATATTAACGGTTTTTTTTCTATTTGCACTGATAGTTTTTTGTTAGTTTTTAGAACTTAAAATTGTGCATGTTTTAATAGATTTCTAAAGTTTAATTTCGTTTTAAAAACTATAATTAGAAAGAATGAATTTAATTGTGATAGGGTAGCCATTATTAATATGCTCTATTTTGCCTTATTAATCGAATATGGAAGGTTATCCATAGGCTTTAGTCAGGCGTCGCTATTATTAAACTATTGCAATACCTGTATTTGGCCAAAACAACTGGTAGCAACCCATTAATGCGATACTTCGTACCTAAATTAATTGTAAATGTTATCGTAGGTTAACCGTCGGCATAGTGCAATGATCGAAATACTTTGCTTTACTACAGCCCCTACAGGTGCCTATGCGCTTCCACGTTGTAGCATCTAAGTCAATATAAATGATGTGAATTCTTGAGTCAAAGCTCATTGACAAATTATTTATCGAACATTAGATAATAAAAAATTGTTAAGATTTTTTATTTGTTACGTTAATTATATTAAGTTAATTAAAATCTAAGTTCAATATTATTATTTATTTCTATAAAAAACAGAGGTTATAAATTCTGTCACAAATCGGTTACTGGAGACACGCCAAAACAAATAGTTGTAAAACTTCATAAACAGAAACTTAGTGATGTCAGAATTGAAAGTTAAATATTAATTAATCGTTGTGACGTTAAAGAATAATAGTTTTTGTTCGCTTAAATAAGTGTATTATTATGTAAGAATCATCGAATAATCGTAGTAGTTCGACAAACGCAACGCCTACGATTGATCTGATAATTGTTTTTTAATTATATTAATTTTAACAATATTTGACTTTTTATCTTTATAAGTTGATCTAGGAAACAGGAGTTTGGTTGTTAGAAAATTTAACTCAAAATATCTTTGATTTTAAGCAAGAAAAACTTTGAAGTATATCAGTCGATGAACGAATAATTTCTTAAATCATGGATGTAAGTTTTTGCTACATAAAAATTTGATATTAATTCAATTTAAAATAGTGACATCAATACGAACAATACTAAAATAGGGGATTTGGGACCAAATGTAAACATTAACAAAAATTGGCAGAATGAGGGACGCAACGAAATTATTTTGTATGGGATAAATTCTATATTTACCTAAAAAGCTAAGGGATGATGTGGGATTTACTATAAAGGTTGAGCAATCATGCAAAATCGATTATAAGACACAAGGAAAGATTAGGGAAAAAATTCCACCCATTTCTGCATTAAGCGATTTTTTTTCTATTTTATTACTACCCCGTAATACAAAGGTCGTTTACACTTAGCTAGGCTCAGCGCAATTGCTGTAGCGATGTTGATATAGACATTTTTTGGGGATAACACGCAGAAAGTCGACATTATCTGGGCAGCATTCTTGCAGTTGAGCGAGTTTTTGAGTTTAGATTTGCGTAACTGCTAAACTTAGAGTGTTGTTATGGTAACGAGTGAAGCGGAAAAGTTTGAATAGTTAGTTATAAGTTCGTTAAACATAAAAATCCAATTTTCGTTTTTTTAAACAAAATTACCGTCACGCAGTTATACACACATACAAAATGGATAGTACTAAGACGCAGTATGCAGGATAATGCTGAAAGCTGACATTAAACTGTAAAATAAGTGACATTTAGTTGGTCCGTATGTATTGTTACTAAAAATACGCAGATTGATAACGGGGTTAAATTTTTATAAATTTTAAAAGTCAATCCTGCTTTATTTCCTCTGCATTTACCATTTTCCATATCTCTCAGCAATGTACAAACATGGTGGAGTGGTCAGAACACTTCTTACACTACATGAGGTTTTAAGTTTGTTCCTCTCTGTCTCTATGCTGTAGCACTCTTAAGTAAGGTGCTATTAACGGTGTGAACCTTGCAGTTTAGTTATCTGACAACTCGAAGTCGACCTTCACACCATTGAGGTATATATAAAAAAAAGAATTATAGTGAGGCGTTACGTAAAAGTTAACAACAATTGCAAAAAGAAACAGAATTTTTAAACATTGTCTGCATTAATATTTGCACTTTACAGTCGATCCCGCATCCCTTTTGGCATTGAAAGTTAATACTGTATTTCTCCACATCAAGCAGCAAAGTATCAAAATTGTGTCCCACATTCAACAATTTTTTATCAAAGTTTACAACACCTTAGTCAACTATGGATGTAAGTGCATATATGTTATATTTAATATATATACTTTTTTAACTTAAATTAAAAGTTGATAAAATTTTAAAGGTTTTTTATGCCATTATCATAGTGGTGGCCAATATTAAATAAATTGGGTCTAATAATGTAACGCAAAAAAACTATTGCATAGGCTATTCTTTTTTGTAATTGAACACTTCCTATACTACATAAGGTCCTGTGTTCAATTCCCACTGCTCTCATGCTGAAGTGTCCTTGAGTAAGGCGTTGTAACTGGTATAAACTCCTGCTAAGCAAAGCAAGCACTTAATCAGTAGCGTAGTTTTTGGGTAATTATATTCTATATTGTTCCAAACTGCCAAAGTCAACTCGAGACCGGGTCAGGGTAACTGATGTTACTCTATGTTTAAATCGCGCATTTAACCTTTCCACATCGAGGATGAGATATATACAAAAAATAAAATAAACTTATAGTTTTGTTATTTTATTAAACAGATTTCTTCACATTCTCTTTCTGATTTGTCCAAAAATTCAAGTGAAAGTGAAGATGAGGTAAGGACACAAACTGAAATGTTTTGATTGCTTAAAATAATTTTTTTTTTTTTAAGTGTTGTGTTAATTATAACAATATTTGACACTATTAGGAAAAATTTAGTTTTAAAAAGTTGAAAATATTATTAAACTTCTTGTTTTTAATGAAATGTTTTTAAAATTATCAGTTCTCATAATTATTTTTTAATGTGGCATATATGTTTATATATTTTTTAATATTTGATTTTTTTATATTTAAGGTGCTGTAACAAGTGCAATAGTATGTTTTTGTTGTATATTAGACTCTGTTAAAAATTAAATTTTTTATTATGTTTAAAGAACATCGTGAAACCACCAAATGAAAAAGGTTTTTTTCAACGAATTTGGGAGTTTTTTAAACCGAAAGCAGAATCTTCTTCCATGCAAACAACACGTCGATCAAATGTAAGCTCTTAAGAACTACACTCTTGGTAACTATCATGTTTATCTTATTAAAGATCATGTTAATTAAAATTGAAAATTGGGATAAAACTAAATCTTTAACATGAAAAAAGAAAAACTTAAAAAGTTAATCCAATTTGGAATAACTTTTCTGTTAGATTTTCTCATTATAACAATAAATTATTAAACTCCCAATAGCAACAAACCACCCTTCTACTTGTTTTAATAACCTTATTGTTGGATTGTAATTTAAACTACTGTCAATAATGTAACACTATTTATTTTTAAATTAAATAATCTTTAAAAGTTTTTGCAAAATGTTATCTAAACCTATTTTTCTTTGACATGTTATTTTTCTTTGACATAAGTCAAAATTAAGTATGAGACGCAAGGGATAAATAAAATCATCATTTCTACATTCAGCGATTTTTTGTTAACAATTACATATGGCTTCAATATTTACCGCACCTCTAACTTTCCACATTTCATATTTTAGTACATCCCTGTAATACAAGCTCGCATGAGTTACTGTGTAAATATACATTATGCAATAACAACAGCTTATTTCAAATAATTTTAATTAACAAAGTGTGTTAAAATGTTAATCAAATTTTATGATTTTGCAGGACTTGGACGAAAATGTTCCAGTTACTTTAAAGGGTAAAATTTTGGATGAAGCTGGAACAACTGAACCGATAAAGCGAAAAGGGAAATTTAGTCACAAAACATTTGAACCTAGAGCTTATGTATGTTTTATGTTAATTGCAAAATAAATTTATTAAAGAAAGACAGCATGGTGTAATAGTTTTAAAACTAGGCTCTTTTATGGCACTATAAACAATACAAACTTTGTATGAAGAATTACCATTTACACTTAATGTACAAATAAAATAATATAAATCAAGTTGAAAATTATTTTAAAAATGTTATATTCTGTTTTTTTATGGTGTATAGGAATTAAAGACAATAAAAAAGTTGGATGAAACTAAAACAACTGAACCCACAAAGTGGGAGAAAGAATTTGATATATCTTCCGTAAGTTTAGATAAAACTTTTAAGACAAAGTTAATAAACAAAAAAAACATATTTCTTTGCAATCTTCTAAAATATTAATTTATGTGAACAACACCACTCCAAAAATGTAAATAATTAAAATTTTTTGTCTGTCATTATTTATTACTTTCAAACAGCTTGACAGTTTGATCTGTTTTTAAAAAAGTTTTTTTTTAATTGAATTTAAATAACGAGACACCAATATTAACAATACTAAAATAGGGGATGGGGACCAAATGTAAACATTAACAAAAATTTGCGGAATGCGGAACAGAATGAAATTATTTTGTATGGGATAAATTTGGTATTTACCTAAAGAGCTAAGGGATGATGTAGGATTCACTATAAAGGTTGAGCAATCATGTAAAATCGATTATAAGACGCAAGGGAAGATTAGGGAAAAAAAATTCCACCCATTTCTGCATTAAGCGATTTTTTGATAACCTTTACAAATGGCCTCGATCTTTACCGCACCTCTAACTTCCCACATCTCGTAGTTTACTACTACCTGTAGTACAAGCTCGCATGAGTTTTTGTGTAAATATACATCATGCAATAACAACTGTTTACTTTAAATAATTTTAATTAACAAAGTATATTAAAATGTTAATCAAATTTTATGATTTTGCAGGACTTGGACGAAAATGTTTCAGTTACTTTAAAGGAGAAGATTTTGGATGAAGCTGGAACAACTGAACCTATGGAACAAAGAAAGGAATTTAGTCACAAAACATTTGAACCTGAAGCTTATGTGAGTTTTATGTTAATTGCAGAATAAAATTATTAAAGAATGACGGCATGGTGTAGGAGTTGGAAAACTCGGCTCTTTTATGGCACTATAAACATTACAAACTTTTGTATGAAGAATTACCATTTACACTTAATGTACAAATAAAATAATATAAATCAATTTAAAATTTATTTTAAAAATGTTATATTCTGTTTTTTTATGGTGTATAGGACTTAAAGACTATAAAAAAGTTGGATGAAAATAAAACAACTGAACCCGCAAAGTGGGAGAAAGAATTTGATAAAACTTCCGTAAGTTTAGATAAAACTTTTAAGACAAAGTTAATAAACAAAAAAAACATATTTCTTTGCAATCTTCTAAAATATTAATTTATGTTAACAACACCAATCCAAAAGATGTAGATAATTAAAAATTTTTGTCTGGCATTATTTATTACTTTTAAACAGCTTGACAGTTTGATCTGTTTTTAAAAAAGTTTAAACCGTATAGAGCAGGGGTCAGCAACTTTTTCGCATTGCGAAACGATTTAAAACTGAATATTTTTTTGCGGAACAGACTTTAAAAAATCCAAATGTTCACCAATAAAAATGTATCAAGTTTAAAGCATTTAATTCCTATATCAAATCGATGATTAACATTTTTTAATGTTTTAAAGACAAAATAAGCTTACAAATCGCAAACTAATCACCTTTCTGTTGTAAAGCATTTTAACTCGAAAAAGTATGTGGCTCGATAACGTACGGCTGACAAACTGGCACTGGGCCTGGGCCTGGTGGTTGTGACCACTAGTATAATGTATATACTAAGTTTTTTGCATTTAATTATTGCAATAACATGTGGTTCAAAATTATTTGTTTAATTTTAATTAATAAAAAATAATTCTATATATATTTCTTAAATTTATACAAATGACTTTGTTTATAAATCTATTTTTAAGCTAGCTTGAACTAATAAAAAAAAATTTAAAGGTTTTACTATAATGAAAGCTTTTATACAAACATATATAATTAATATTTATAATTTAGATCATGCCCATCACTTTCCTTGATGATACCCATTCTCCTATAAAAATAAATTCAAGTGGATGGGGATTTCATGTAAGAACTACAACATAACTTAGTTTTCCTGTTTTTATAATTAAAAAATTCATAAATCAAGTTTTTTTGTTATAGTAAATTAAAAATTTAAAGCAAACTTAAAAAATTAATCCAAATTGGAATAACTTTTGTGTTAGATTTTATATTTATATCAATAAATTATTAAACTCCCAATAACAACAAACCACCCTTCTACTTGTTTTAATAATTAAATTCAAGTTGGTTATTAAATAAAAATTAAATTTGTTAAAAGTATTAAACTAATTATTACAAAATATATTACTAACATGTTATACTTTTATAGATTGAAGTTAAAAGAAATGTTTATCCAAAAGATGTTGTTGAACTTGTTGACAAATTACAAAGTTCAACCAAACCAGTGAAGTTAGATGTTTATTATGCAAGGTTTAAGGATGATAGTTTAACAATGTTTACTCACCAAGTTCTTCCAATAATAAAAGAAAAATCAAACATAATGGTAAACAAATAATTCTTTGTTATTTGTAGCATAGAAAGTAAATAGTAAAATTCTGTTATTTAAATGTGTTTTAGGAAATTTATTAATGTAAATAGAGTTTTGTATTTTAAGTATTTGTTTAAATATAAATAAATTCGTTAAAATATTTAAAAATGAAAAAACTGATATTTATTGTAACTCTCTGTTTTAAATAAATTATTAAATATTAGGTTCATTCCATTGACCTTTGGTTCAACAAACTCTCACTTGATGACATCACAATACTGTGTAATTGTTTGCACAAAATTAAAATGTTATGGCTTTATGGTTGTGATGTTGATTCTGAAGGATGAGAGTTACTGAGAGTTGCAAGAAATAAGAATGCAAAGGTTAGTAAACATATTAACAAACTTAATGCAAAATAATTCAATTTTACAAAAACCTAATTTATTTTGAATTTACTATTAGCTTTAAATAACTATTTTTGTGCTAAATTTCATTTAATTTATTAAACGTATGCTGATAAAACTTATTTTGGAATGACATGTAACTTATAACATAAAAGATCCTTATTATTAAAGTGCTAATTTTTTTTAGAAAACTAAAATAGAAGGTGTTTATGGTTTACCTAAAGATTATTTAAACCTACAAGAACCATCTGATCAACTAACTACAGATATAGTCAAGTCAACATTTACTCAGGTAATATAAAATTTTTCTAAACTTCTATGTAGAGAGAGAGCATGGAACAATAATTTACCAGTTTACCATACCAGTTTATTTACAACTTTTATTTTTATACCACTTTACATTTATTATATTAAATATTTGAAATGTAATAGGATTTAACCCTAGATTTTAACAAAAAGAACAAAAAGCTAAGTAACTTACATCATTGGTAATAAAAAATACAGTGTGCAACATAATGTCATGATATTAATATTAACAATAACAACACAGCAGATAATAAATTATCCAAAGATGCCTTACTTACTTTTTATAATTCAATTTAACTTTTTTGTCAAAATTTAAGTAGAAATTCAATTTTATGTGTTAAAACTGCAGAAATAAAATCTGATTATTTTATTCAGGCAAATAAAGCTGATGATCCTTCTGTAACCACAACAATGACAAGTAAAATGTTGACATTTACCCAAGACTGCTTTAAATCTGGGCAGACCAGCAGTGAAGAGTTGACCAAGTTGACTAAACTAGCCTACAACGGAATAATGGAAAAAGAAATTGTATTTGAAAACTTTGGACCTGAAAAAGTTGATCACTGGAGAAGATTTGAAGAATTTGAAAATGCTAAAACTAGACAAAACCTATTTAAAGGGGTACAACACATGAAATATTCAAATTTAGATTGGCAAGACTTTTTCTGTGCAGTTTACATGATTCAACCTCTTTCTCTGGATGAGTTTGAATCCACATTTACCTGGTTAATGGAAGATTTAGGAATAAAAACTTTCAAGTTTAATGTGTGCAAATTTCTTTATGGTTTGTGTAATGAACAAAACTCAAAGAAGGTAAAGAAGATGTTGGATCTAGAAACTGATTTAGCACCAAAGAGAAATATTTTGTTGAACTCCCTTAGTTATTATTTAAAACATAGGTATATACGAAATCTTGTTTCTTTCTATAAATTAACAAAAGAATATGGAAGAGAACTTGCAGATTGGGTTATTAAACATTTACCTTTAAAAGTTCGTATCGGTGGTGATCTTTATCCCAATGATGTTACAAGTCTCGTTGAAATCCTTCAACTTTCAATTACACCATTGGAGTTAGATGTACGTAATCTAACTTTTAAGGATGGCAGTTTAACAATGTTTTCTCACCAAGTTCTTCCGATAATAAAAGAAAAATCAAACATAAAGGTAAACAAATACTTTTTTGTTCTTGTACAATTTTTGTTTTAAATTAGTTAAGATATTTAAAAATTAGTTTTAAACAATCCTTTATTTTATAGATTTAGTTTTTTTTAGTAAGTACTTGTAATGAAACAATTTTACAAATTTACTAAATATTAGGTTAGTTTTATGAACCTAAGTTACAAAAAACTCTCACTTGATGACATTACAAATCTATGTAGTTGTTTGCACAAAATTAAAAGTTTGAATCTTTATGGTTGTGTTGTTGATTTTAAAGGACGAGAATTACTGAGAGTTGCAAGAAATAAGAATGCAAAGGTTTGTAAATAGGTTTTGTATTTTGTAGCTTAATTTTATGATTTTTAGGTTTTTGATACAATTTGGCATTTTTAAATAATGTTATGAGAAATGTGATATGTGTTGTATAATATTTAATGCAGCTAAATTTACCAACAACTAAAATATTTGGAGTTTCTGGTTTGCCAGAAAAATATTCCATCGCACAAGATCAATCTGATCAATCATTAACCAAACCAGTAACACTAAAAACTAGCCAGGTAATTAAAAAACTAGGTGATTTTTATGTGTACAATTATTGACTAACCCATTAAAAAATTCAAATATGATTTAAATGTTTTTTTGTTGTTTAAAGGCTGAAGATTTAACTGCATCAGGAATTGAAGTTATATATGAGGATAAATCTGGTAAGTTTGCCATAATACTTTATTTAATTTTTATCTTTAGTTTTATTGATTTAATCAGTTTAGTTAATTTGGGTTTTTATTGATTGTTTACAGTTTTTTTTTGATAAACTAAGATTAAAATAGATCATATTGTTATTAAGACACTACAAGTCAAATAGTTGGTGTAAAAGGAGGTAGAGTTGAAGTATCAGGATGTTACATTGATATTCCTGAAGGTGCACTTGATGAGGATGTTCAAATTACTGTCCATGTTGTTTGTTGTAATGATATTACTTTTCCCACCAAGGTAATTGCCTTAACAAATTATTTTTTTAATTTAATTTTTATTTATTTTTTTATATTAACAATAATTTTACATATTTTGTACCTATGTTTGTTTTAAAGTAAAAGCAAAACAATTTCATTATTATTGATTGATTACCAATAACTCATGTACAGTACTAATTTTTTATTAGGAAAACCCAACATATTTGTTGACTCCTCAATTTGAATGCTTGCCACATGGATTAAAGTTTAAGGTTCCAGTTACAATATCTCTTTCCACCCCATTTTACTCAACAACTGGAACCTGTTTTGTTATGGTAATTAATTCGTTTGGAAATTTGTTTTAAGAATGCTGAACAAAACTTAAATGATACAGAACTTTAAAGTAAAATCTTGTCAAATATTTATGAGCAACTTGCTTTAAGTAAAAACCATTTTAAAACAGTTTTGATTTTTTGGCTATTATGCTCTGTTTCTATTAGCATTTGGCAAAAAAGGAACAAATTAGTTTTACTAAATTTAAATTTTTCTGTCTACTAACTTTTTAAATAAAAGTGAAATGCACAACAAACAAAAGGTAAGGACTACAAAATTATATTTCTTTGCAATTTGTTTAGCCTCAAGTAAGTCAAGACAGAGAAGTTTGGCAAGATCTTGCTGAAGTTATATTAAGAGATTCTCGAACAATTCAGTTTCAAGTTGATCATTTATCTTGGTAAATATTAAATATCTTATTCTGTTATTAATTTCCACCTAATTTTTTTTTTAAATTAAAGGTTTCAAGTCATAACAACTTGGATATTTGGAATAAATCAATATCTTAGTAATCCAGAAAAACGACAAATATTTGATTGTTACCATGAACCACCAAATTGTAATTTAACTTTGTTTGTTATGGACACAGAAGGTCGCTTTAAGTCAAATGAAAAAAGAGTTTTTATTATAGATGTTCCAATAAGGTAATCTTATTTATAATTCAATTTAACATAGTTTTACAGCATTTTATACTAATTTATTAAATTTTGCATAAAAATCTCAGACAAAAAGACAAAGTGTTGTTCCAAATTCTTGATCAAAATTCGGAACTTTTTTCAAAGAAATACAACAGCACAGTAAATAAATCTGATCTTATCACATTTAATTCCAAACCGGGATTTGAAAATACAAATCTTTCAGGAAAAGTATTTACTTACTCAGTCAAAAATCTTACGACGGAAGAAATTGAAGATGGTCAATTTCAATTTCCTATAATTTCCATACAACCATCAGGTTTGTCATTAAATCAAGGCTTTTGCTGAAATTAAATATTACAGGTGTTATAGTATAACTTAACAACAAAGCAAATTGTATTTTGGTTTGTTTTAACCTTTTTGTAAATATTTAGAGAGTCATCAAAGTGCAGTACAGCAGCAAATATACAACTTTCATGGAGACAATGCGAAAGTATCTTCAGAAATAGCTGGGACATCAGGTTATCCAATATATGTTAAAAAAATTATGTTTTGGTCTACTTTTTTTGTATATTTTTATCTTTGTATTGTTGTTTTTAATTTTGGTTAAACAATTGTGTAGAATGTGATGCAGTTTATTAATTAACTTTAAATTTATATTTAAAGGCCACAAAATTGTGGGAAACAAGATTGTAGATTCGAACATGTTAGCTGACAAGGTTCAACAACTTAACATAAACCCGGGTTCCAATGTACCAGCAAGTGATGTTAAAGAAATGTTAAGCGAAAAATAATAATTTATAATTTTATTTTTAAACAGTTTTTTTAATTTTTTACCCGCTTGTTATTAAATTAGTTCTTCATATTTTAACCAACAATTTCACTGTTTTTTTTAAATTTTTATATATTTTTTATATATTTATTTTATTTAATTATGCAATGTTAAAGTAACTGTTATTATGAATTGCTAGTAATTTTTAAAGAGTGGTATGCAGTAAATTAATGATTTTAGCAGTAATTGTCTAAATGTAATGCTTAAAATACTGTTGGCTAACTAACGCAAGGTTTATATAATATCACTTGACCATGTTTTTAAACATCTAATTTGTTATTAAATTAATGTTTTAAAGTACTTGCACTTTTAGTGTTCATTTTTTTTAATTTTGATTTTTTCATTGTAGTAGTTAAACAAATAGTTAAACAAAAAAATATGTAAATAGATATATATGTACATATGCTGTAAACAGTAGAATGCCACGAAAACACGAAACTTTGCAAGTACATATTGAAACAAAAAGCGATACAAAATTGTAATTCTTTAAATTTTATTTGCATTATATACCCTAAAAATCTTTTCAAACGTATTTCACAAAAAAAAACAAAGTTTAAAGTCTAGACGACAAAGCAAGCGTCGATGCAACTCTTAATTAAGGCGTCGTTTTAATTAGTGCACATTCCTTGCGTCAGAAATTTGGTAAAACACGTGGAAGGATTTTAGAAATATTTTTAGTTTGGCTACTTTTATATGAAGTAAAGTAGTTTAGTATGGGTTTATTTTGGGCACAAAATAAAACTTAGTTTATTAATTAATAAATATAATTCCTTATTACGTTTGATTTAAAGTTAAAAATAATCTTATATGGGTAGTTTATTACAGCAAAAAAATACATTACCCATGGCAGTTTTACTTTCATTTAAAAATGCTTATGCGTCATTTGAAACTCGTCATCGCTGTGTGGTCGATTGTGATTGGTTCTCACATTTATCGGGTGAATGAATTATAAAGGTTAAAGTTGGAGGGAAGGAATTTTAGTTAAAAGGACATTTAGTTTGACTTTGTAAATGTAAAAGTCGGCTGTTTTTTTTATATTAGAATTTCAGCTGCCACGTGGTTGTAGTAATTAAAAAATGATGTTTATTTTTTTGCAGAAGTAACTTATTGTTAATATTTATTTAACTTGAAGATTGGTGCTTCGACAAAGTGGATTTCAACAAATCGGGTTAAGTATATTGATTTTGTATTGTTATAATATTAATTTTATAAAAACTTGTATAAAGTTTATATGGTGTTGTTGATCTGAATAAGCAACGTGTTAGGGGTAGGATCGCGCGCGTGTCGACACACTCGTTATTTTAATGTCTGCTAGGCTAATTGCGTTTAACAGTCCGCATATTCAGTGTGTAACACCATTTTAAAAGTGTTTAATTTAATATAAAGTTTTTAATTAGACATGGATAACTGCCCCTAGCTTTCTGTTTAAGAATTCAGATAAAGATCTTGCAAAACACGAAGGTCTGGTAGATGACGTCCCGAAAAGTCGATGGGGTTGCAAAAATGGATTACGTCACGATATGGATGACGTCACGAAGAATGGAAAAAAAGAAACCTGACGTCATTTGAAGAAACAACAAGTTCAGCGAGCAACATAAAAAGGGAAGATACCGCTTTAATTGTTTTTTATGTATCTTTAATTATAATGGTAAATTTTATTTAAATCTAATTAAGAATTGTCTGGTTGAATAGCAAGTAATTATTTTGTTGAATAGCGACTCACGATTTGCAAATTTTTCAGTTTCTTTATCATAAGAAATAGAAGAATGAAAGATGACGTCACAAGAAATGGAAGGAAGGTAACGTCATAGATAATTTTTAAGATTGTTTATTATATACTTAATAAATGTAAATATAATAAGATTTTGAGATGTAACTAAAAGTCTTGTTGTTACAGGAGCAGGGAGGAAGGGCGATTCTACGGTGATTTGATGAGGAAATGAAGAATTGGATGTGGCCCTAAGGTAGTTGTTAATTTAGGTATTGATGAGCTGTGAGGAAAAGACCAAGAAAGGTGATTCCTTTAACATACAGGTGAGATACTTGTTTTTTAAAAAATATTATTTAAAAAAATAATAATGATACATTTATTTATACCTTTTGCTTGTACATTTTAATTTTTTGTATTTTTTTCTTTTTTAATTAGGCCTACAATATAGCCCTTAAGGCAATGGCCCCACTTGTTAAGTTTAAGATATTGTTGACTTGGGATATTATACTCAAATGACCTAATACTAGGATCAGCCTAGTCAGATTAAACAAGTCGTCGGTCTTGCGTTAACTTTAAATTCGCTGCGCGTGTTGCAACACATCGCTTCGTTCGCTTTAGTTTTTACGTCAGTTTGCGTCTTTTAGTTTTTACGTCAGTTTGCGTCTTTTAGTTATTACGTCAGTTTGCGTCGCTTAGTTGTTACGTCATTTTGCATCTTTTAGTTACCACGTCAGATTAAGTTACTAATAATTGCGTCACTTTTAGGGAATTTCCCTATATTGTTACTAGCTGCCAGGTGTTGTTACATACCATATTTGTGCAGCCGCTAGTGGGCGCACTGGGATACAGAAGCAGGGTAGCATGGCTTACCAAATTGATTTGTTAGCTAATAGTTAGTTGGTTATTAATATTTAATTGACCACAATAGAGGTAACCCATGATTAATTACTAAGCTATTAGATATTAATTGTGTATTTTTATTTTTATTAACGGATTAGTTTATATTTTGTTTGGTTTGTTAGTTAAACATTATTTTTTAGATATTTGTTGAAATACGCTTGTTAAAATTAATTCTGTTAGCTTTGTTATTTGAATATTTAATTTTTGTAATAATTATGGAGGTTTATTTTGGTGTAAACTAATAATAATTAGTTTGTTAAATAAAGTTGGTTTGTTTAAATATATTACTCCATAAAACTTGATAATTTATTTCCTTAACATAATTGCTCTAATTAAAATAAAAGTTTAGTGTACATGCAATTTGTATAAATAACTTTTAATTAATTTTTTATTTTAATGTATATATAATTGCTTAGCTAAAGAACATGTTTAATTTTTTCTTTTTTTTTGAGATTTTTTGGATTCTTTCTGTGAAGCAATCAACGATGTTGTTATCCGATGATTTCACTATCCGATGACGTCACTTCTTTGTGACGTAATTACATAATGAAGTCATTATCCAATGACTTTTATGTTTCAATATTGCAAAACCAATATTGTTGCCCACGTAAATGTTGTTGTTTTATTCTCAACAACAAAAACACACTTGGTAGTCAACTTTAAACTACCATCATAACTTCATCTTAAATGTTATTCCGCCATGCGTGGCGCGTTTTTTTCTATCTTGGTGTTTAAAATATGCACAGCCTTATAAAGGTGCCGCACAATCTTTTCTATTTTCACCATTTGACTCTTTTAATAGTTGTGTGTGAATATTCGTTATTGTATGTTTATCGTTATTTTTCATTTTTTATGTTGTACTTATTGCAAAACTAGTAATAAATATTTTTATTCATTTACATATTTGTTCAATAGTATGAAGCGTCCTACTGAACAGTAGGTTGTTTATTATATTTGTCCATTGTATGTGACAAACGTTATTTTAAAAGGCCGAGTTGGTACTGGTTATATTAAATGTAATTTTTAAATTTTTGGAATATCAACTGTTTTATTTAAACATTTTGAACATTTTTTTATGTTTTACATAGAAATGTTTAATGTAAGTTTAATAAAAAGTGTTTACTAAAGTATTTACTTAAAAGGGGTTTTCCCATTTTGTTATAAAACTTTTACGTAACAATTATGTAGTAAAGTGTTGCATTGTTTAGTGACACAAGCCGTGATAACTACGTCATAATTGATAATTACTGTAGATCTCGTAGGATTATATAAAAAAAACTTTGTAGAATTATTTTTGGCAAGCAGGGGTGTTTGTTAAGTTTATTCGAAATATTTATTTCTGATTATTTCTAGGTTATCTACATAATCCATCTGCGCTTTTTTAACACAAGTTTTAGTTGTTTTAACAGCTTAAATGTAAAATGAAAGTTGCTGCTAATTATTTGTCACAATGTGAAAGAAATTACTTGTGTAACCTAGCAACTAAAGAGAATATTGCAGCTTCATTATGTGGAATGATCACATTTCCAGCTGTGATTGGAATATTTCAACATTTAGTATGGAAAAATTTTAATTTATCGGCGCATGCACCATTTGCTGGTTTACGTGGCATGTTAACGGTGACATGTAGTGCCATGGCATCTAGTTCTGCCACGGTTACTGCTCATGATATTTTTATTGGACTTTATCCAAGAACCTCGCTAACTCAAAATGAGCTTGTATCAGGAACAATTTTATCGCTTGTTCAGTTTATTATTTTAGCTGGAACTTTCAAAGTCACTCTTCCAAGCCACATTCTACATCCTGGGGCCTTCTCTGGCCAGGGAATTCCCCTTCATACCCCAGTGAGCAAGGTGAGTAACTCACAGAAACTGAAGATACAAGCCATGGGCCACAAAGCTGGGTGTCACACTTGCGGCAAATCATTCACTCCTTTTCACATTTTAAAGCGGAAAATTGTGATCAAATTTTTTCCATCTAAAAGTAAACCGATGCCGTTCTATTTTGCCGATCATTCTCCACCTCAAGCTCTTGTCTCGTTCTACTCAAAAAAAGACAAAGCTTTAAAGGGGAAAATCTACCCACAATGTCAATCTTGTTCAACGTTCCAATCCTCAGTTGTTCGAAAAGCTTTAAGCTCTAAACAACCGATCAAATTTTGGCCGGATCGGTCGGGGATTGTAACTCATGCTTTAAGGTTTAAATTATGGAAAATTTGGCTGCCTTGGCCAATTTTAATTAACTCAAATATTATTCCTGAGTATTTGGATTTATTGTACAATTACTTGGTGCCATGATTGTGAAATTAAGTCATTAAAAAATTGTAATTAATTTAATAATTTTACATACGGTATTCCAAAATTCTACACTGTAGTTTTTTACTGCTTTATGCAATTTATTAAAAGTCTTAATTAGTGGTTTTATTTACTCAATGATATATTTTTTTATGCAATTTAATATTTTCAAAATATTGCTATCTTCAAATTTGCACTTTTTAAACTTTGTAAACTTTATTTTTAAACATAATTGTGCACCCATTTATACTTCAGATTGTTTTGCAATGTTTTTATTAATCATGAATTTTATTTATTTTTATATCACAGTGCTATAGATAAGAAATAAAATTTATTTTCACAGGTACCATAAGTTGTTAAAATAGGATGTTACATAAATATGTCGCGCACTGAAATGAAGGATGGATGCATTGACACTGTTGGAAAAAATAACACAAAACAAAGAAAATTAAAACACTGAAAATCAAGGGTATGTTAACAGGTATATATTGGCAATTAAATTGTATAAAAATTCAAGTTATTTTATATAAAAATGGGTATAAGTACTTTAGTATGTTAAATAAAAATAAAAACACTGTTGAACGAAAATCTACACAGAATCTGGTCTTCTTGAATCAAGTTGTTGGTCTTCTGTCTCGACAAAACTTGGTTGTCCATAAATAATCTCGGTCATTCTCGGGTCGGTGTTAACGAAAATCTTTGTAACACCGGGGGGAGCAAGAGCGAAACATGAACGGGATTCGACGGATGCCCCATATTTCGCTGCAAGGTCGAATTATTCGTAATCCTGGACCGTACATCGGACCCCTGCAGCAATCACAGATGTTGTAACTAAAAAGGTGAATTTAGTTTGTTATTCAATTTAAATTATGTCCTATTATTTTTTTTGGGGCTTTTACAAAAATGTGTTTTGCAATGTACTAAAATAACATGGCACACTTGTTTTTATTACACATAATGTAGAAAGGTGAACTTTACAGCCTAAACTCAAAGTAGAACAAGTTTGTACTGTCTTTATGGCGTTATTTAACGTTATAATGTCCAGTCCATTAACCACCAAATTTTTGATAACTGAATCCTACCCATGTACACTATGTAATGTTTAAAAGTTTGCTTATTCAAAAGATAGTTGCATAACCTAACATGATCACTTACTTGGTTATTAGTTGTGAGATAGCTTCAGTTAGTTGTGCGTAGTTTTCAGGTTTTCCAATAATTCAAATATGATTCAAATGTTTTTTTTTTATTGTTTAAAGGCTAAAGATTTAACTGCATCAGGAATTGAAGTTATATATGGGGATAAATCTGGTAAGTTTGCCATAATACTTTATTTAATTTTTATCTTTAGTTTTATTGATTTAATCAGTTTTGTTAATTTGGGTTTTTATTGAACGTTTACAGTTTTTTTTTTGATAAACTAGGATAAAAATATATCATATTGTTTGTAAGACACTGTAAGCAAGGTGATTGATGTAAAAGGAGGCAGAGTTGAAGTATCAGGATGTTACATTAATATTCCTGAAGGTGCACTTACTGAGGATGTTCAAATTACTGTCCATGTTGTTTGTTGTAATGATGTTGTTCCCCCCACCAAGGTATTTGCTTTTACAAATTTGTTAAACAAATTTGCATGCTAAAAATTTTATTTATTTTTATTATTGGTTAAGTAAAGAATTTGTTTAAAATGACAATATTTTTACGTATTTATTTGTACCTATATTTTTTAAAACAAAAAACAAAAATGTAAATTGGTTATCAATTATTAATAACTAATGTACAGTACTAATTTTTTATTAAGGAAAACCCAACATATTTGTTGACTCCTCAATTTGAATGCTTGCCACATGGATTAAAGTTTAAGGTTCCAGTTACAATATCTCTTTCCACCCCATTTTACTCAACAACTGGAACCTGTTTTGTTATAGTAATTTATTTAGTTGTGTAATTTGTTTTAAGAATGCTACGCTACAGATCTTTAAGTGAAATCTTGTTAAATATTTATAAGCAACTTGCTTTAAGCAAAAAACATGTAAATATTTTTTTTTATTATTTATTAATTGGACTCTGTTTTTATCAGCAGTTTGTCAACAAGGGAACAATTTACTAAATTTAATTTTTTTTGTCTATTAACTTTGCAAATAACAGTGAAATGCACAACAAAAGTAAGAACTACAAAATTATATTTCTTTGCGATTTGTTTAGCCTCAAGTAAGTCAAGACAGAGAAGTTTGGAGAGATCTTGCTGATGTTATTTTGGAAGATTCTCGAACAATTCAGTTTCAAGTTGATCATTTAACTTGGTAACTATTAAAAATATGTTATTCAACAAAACTATATATGTTATACATTTTTATTTAAACGCTTTACAATTTAAGGTTTAGGGTCATAACAACTTGGATATTTGGAATAAATCAATATCTCAGTAATCCAGAAAAAACTCAAGTATTCGATTGTTACCTTGAACCACCAAATTCAAATCTAACTTTATATATTATGGACACAGAAGATCGACTCAAATCAAATGGAAATCGGGTGTTTATTGTGATAGTTTCAATAAGGTTGGTGTTATTATTCATGAATTCCATATAAGTTTAAAGTTCTCTTCTTAAATCAGCCTTAATTTTTTAGACAAAAAGACGAAATGTTGTTACAAATTCTTGACCAAGATTTAGAACTTTTTTCAAAGAAGTACAACAGCACAGTTAATAAATCTGATCTTATCACATTTAATTCCAAACTGGGAATTGAAAACAAAAACCTATCAGGGAAAATATTTACTTACTCAGTCAAAAATTTTACGACGGAAAAAATTGAAAATGGTCAATTTGAATATCCCATAATTTCCATACAACAACCAGGTTTGATTAAATCAAGGCTTTTGCTAAAGTTAAAAATTACAGATTTTTTAGCAGTGTTTCTTAACCTTTTTAGCCCACAAACTATTTTCAAGTTGGTCTAAATATACGCGGAATTAAGCCATAGATATAAAAATAAGGTAGTTTAGTAGCCTTCTACCGAAAATAGATAGCATTTTTTATTTCTAAATAAGCTTTAAACACAAGCACTGTATTTTACAAAATAATGGACTTAAATACAGTGTGTATTAAGCGAATTCTACTGTATTTCGCGTTTTTTTTTGTAATACAGTATCACTGACTACTTTTAATGGCTGAATATTAATTCCCTAAGCAATTATGCTCGCAGACTTATCCAGGCCCTTTTGTGGACCCAAATGAGTCTGCGAACTCAAGGTTGAGAAACTCTGTTTTATAGTATATCTTATCAACGAATAAAAACATGTATTTTGGTTTAATTTAACCTTTTTGTAAATATTTAGAGAGTCAGCAAAGTACAGTACAACAGCAGTACAGTACAACATACAACATTCATGGAGACAATGCAAATGTTAGCTCAGAAACGGCTGGAACATCAGGTAAACCAACATTTTTATTTGATATGTATTTAAAATGGGTTTTTAACAACCTCAACATAGAAAAAACATTAGTTTTTCTGCCTTGAGTTAACTTTAGTAGTAGGGAATATTATAGATTATAATTGCCCAATAATTAAGCTGCTGATTAAGTATTGACTCCTGGGAGTTTATACCGTTTATAGCACCTTGCTTATAAGTGCTACATGATAAGAGCAGTGGAAGCACATCTAAAACCTCGTGTAGTAAAGCCAAGTGTTTTGACAGACTGTGCAGTAGTGGTTTATTACTTACTATGTTACTATTTTATTAAGGCCACAAAATTGTGGGAAACAAGATTGAAGGTTCAAACATGTTAGCTGACAAGGTTCAACAACTTAACATAAACCCGGGTTCCAATGTACCAGCAAGTGATGTTAAAGAAATGTTAAGCGAAAACTAAAAAATCAAAATTTTTATTTTAAGGTGCCTTTTTAATTATTTTTTCTTAATTTTCTTAATGGAAATTGACTCGCATTTGATTAAAAATGATATTATTATACTTCATTCAACTTAAACACCCTTATTTTTGCCTTACAATTGTCCCTATTTTTATCTATTATCTTTTATACCAAAACATTATGCAATTTTACAGTTATGTCAAATTTTTATTAAATTTTACCTTTTTTTAATTAACTTTTGTAAGCAACTATGCTCCAGGTAAATTTAACACTTTTCTTTAAATTTTTATATTTTACTCATAGCACTTATAACATGTTTTCGTTGCCTTTAATCTTGCTATAAGAGAAATTTTGTGACTTTCCTTTTTAAGTTCTTCTGTAAGATTGTATGCATTGTTTTTTTTAGTTGTTTTTTTTTGATAGATTTTCCGCTTTGTGTTTTGGGGTTTTTTATTTCCTAGGATTTTATGCCTTGCCTTTTTGGTAATTTTATGAGATTTTTGGACCTTGTCTTTTCGAGTTCTTTTTTCGTATAATCAAACTTATGCCCCTATTTATTGAATTTTTTTTACGGCAAAGTTGTGCTTTTTGAAATAGTTGCATACATTTTTGTAAACATTTTATATTAACGTTTTTTTTTATTTGCACTGATAGATTTTTGTTAGTTTTTAGATCTTAAAATGTTGCATGTTTTAATAGATTTTGAAGTTAATTTTGTTTTAAAAACTATACTTAGAAAAAAATTAATTTAATTGTGATAGGGTAGCCATTATTGATATGCTCTCTTTTGCCTTATTAATCGAATATGGAAGGTTATCCATAGGCTTTAGTCAGGCGTCGCTATTATTAAACTATTGCAATACCTGTATTTGGCCAAAATAACTGGTAGAAACAAATTAATGCAACACTTCGTACCTAGGTTAATTGTAAATGTTATAGTAAAGTTAACCGTCGGCATAGTGCAATGATCGAAACACTTTGCTTTACTACAGCCCCTACAGGTGCCTATGCGCTTCCACGTTGTAGCATCCAAGTCAATATAAATGATGTGAATTCTTGAGTCAAAGCCCATTGACAAATTATTTATCGAACATTAGGTTAAGATAATAAAAATTCTTAAATATTTTTTTATTTGTTACGTTAATTATATTAAGTTAATTAAAATCTAAGTTCGATATTTTTAATCCTTTAAAAAACAGAGGTTATGAATTCTGTCACAAATCGGTTACAGGAAACACGCCAAAACAAATAGTTGTAAAACGTCATAAACAGGAACTTAGTGATGTCAGAATTGAAAGTTAGATATTAATTAAACGTTGTGGCGTTATATAGAAAGAATAATAGTTTTTGTTCGCTTAAATAATTGTATTATTATGTAATAATCATCGAATAATCGTAGTAGTCAAACAAACGCAACGCCTACGATGCGCGACTTAAACATAGAGCAACATCAGTTACCCCGACCCAGTTTCGAGTCTTCAACAATTTGGGGTATTATAGATTATAATTGCCCGATAATTAACCTGCTGATTAAGTATTGGCTCAGCAGGAGTTAGTACCGTTTATAGCGCCTTACTCAAGGGCGCTACAGCAATTGAAAAAATTTCAACAATATTTTAATTTGTATATATAGAAGTTCATCCTCTTAACAGGAATTTGGTTGTTAGCAGATTTAACTTAAAATATCTCTGATTTTCATCGAGAAAAAGTTTAAAGTAAATCAGTCGACGAATGAATAGCTTCTTAAATCATGGATGTAAGTTTTTGCTTAATTAAAACTTTATATAAATTCAATTTAAAACAAAGACACCTAATTTTTCTCTGCTGTTTTAAATGTAACTTAATACGGACAATACTAAAGTATGAGATGCGGGGTAACCAGACACTTCGGCCCCCGGGAACTTCGGCCAAAATTTTTTTTTCAAAACAGCGAGGATTTTGCATTTTAATTACCGCGAGAAATTTTATTTTTGCGTTGTTTTATACAGTTTTTTAGACAGTATTTGAAATAAAATAAGCAGTAAATTAATATTTTTTTAAAGAATAATGTGCAAGAACATGTTATCTTTGTTTTGGCGTGTCAATTTTTTAATTTTTACAAACTAAAACCTATAAAAAACTAATTTTGAAAGAGCGCGCTTTTAGGTGACGGTGGACAATGCATAATGATATCTCGTATTTTGCCAAATAGTGCCGCCTTTCCAAACAATATTTGAAGAAAATAGAGCGTTAATTTTTATTTTTTACACTGAGGATTATGCATAAATATGTTATCTTTCTTTTCCCGGGGTAACACTAAAAGAAGGAATGAGGAAAACGAGGAAAACGAGGAATTGACACTAAAACGAGGAAATCGAGGAAAATGAGGAATCGAGGAATTATGGCAATACTAGGAATGGGGAAAGTGAGGAAAAGAGGGAAATTTTTTTCGCGGAAATCGCGAAAATAATTTTTTTTTATGTTTTAAAAATTAAATATAAGAATAAAAAAGCAGAAGAAAAACAAAGTAAACAAGTAAATAAGAAAACAAGGTAAAGAATAAGGAAATCGAAGAATAGGAAAACTAAAGAAACCAAGTTAAGGAAAATAAAGAAATCGAGGAATAATGAAAATAGAGAAATCGAAGTATAAGGTAATGGGAAAACCAAGAAATAAGGAAAATAGAAAAACCGAGGTAGAAAGTAATAGGGAAACCGAGGAATAAGAAAAAAGAGAAACTGAGGTATAAAGTAAAGGGAAAACCGAGGAATGAGAAAAAAGAGAAACCGAGGAATGAGAAAAAAAGAGAAACCGAGGAATAAGGTAATGGGGAAACCGAAGAATAAGAAAAATAGAGAAACCGAGGAATAAGGCAATGGGGAAACTGAGGAATAAGAAAAATAAAGAAATTGAGAAATAATGAAGATAGAAAAATCGAAGTATAAGGTAATGGGAAAACCAAGAAATAAGGAAAATAGAGAAACCGAGGAATAAGAAAAAAAAGAAATCGAGGAATAATGAAAATAGTGAAACCGAGAAATAAGAAAAATAGGGAAACCGAGGAATAAGGTAATGGAGAAACTGAGGAATAAAAAAAATAGGGAAACCGAGGAATAAGAAAATGGGAAAACCGAGGAATAAGAAAAATAGGGAAACCGAGGAATAAGAAAAATAAAGAAATCGAGGAATAAGGTAATGGGGAAATCGAGAAATAAGGTAAAATGGAAACCAAGAAATAAGAAAAATAGGGAAAGCGAGGAATAAGAAAAATAGGGAAATGGAGGAATAAGGTAAAAGGGAAACCGAGGAATAAGAAAAATAGGGAAACCGAGGAAAAAGGTAATGGGGCAACCGTCTGCTTATTAAAGTCGAGTTTTAAATAAACTTCTTTATTGTTACGACTAATTCGTCTTATGGCGCGTTTTTTTAAATCGTAAGATGTCAATAAACCACATACAATACGTATATTTAAGACATTTTTGGTACTTACGTACTTTATTTAACGAAAGCACAATGTAACGAAAGTTAAGGGATCCGTTTATAATTTTCAAAGTTAACTTAAAAATTAAATTTTAATGAAAAAGTCAACTTCGTTAATTAACGATTAACGCATTAACGGTTTGGTGCCCACCTTTGCATTTAACGTAATTCAATAAGAAAACATTTAGTAGTCAGTTATAGCGAAACGATTCGTCTAAAAATTTGTACGAACATTTAGTTCTACAAACTACCTTTATGATTTTGTTTTAAACTTAAATCTAGTTAAAAATGTTGTTAAATGACTGCACGCCTTAAAATCATAGGTTTAGCAACAATTAAAACATAGTTATAGCAACAATAAACAATAATTATGATTAAATAAAAAAAAATTATTTCCCAGTTTCTCCACTTCTTTTTGCCAATTTTTTTCTTTATACCAAGTATTTCGTTTTAAGTCTATGTTTACTTCTTTTTTTAACATTTCCCTTTTATTCTTATTCCTTGTTTTTTATTTTATTTTCCTTATTTCTTGATCATCTATTTCGCATTCTCTTGTTTATATACTGACTCCTTAATCTGCCTATTTTACTTATTTCCCAATTTTTTAGTTTTTCTTATTTCTAGATTTCCCTATTTTTTATTTTTTCTGTTTTCCAATTCCTTTGTTTCTCTATTTTCTTTATTCCTCGGTTTCCCCGTTACCTTATTCCTCGGTTTCTCTATTTTTCTTATTTCTCGGTTTTCCCGTAACCTTATACCTCGATTTCCCTATTTTTCTTATTCCTCGATTTCTTTATTTTTCTTATTTCTCGGTTTCCCCATTACCTTATACCTCGGTTTCTCTTTTTTCTTATTCCTCGGTTTTCCCATTACCTTATACTTCGATTTTTCTATTTTCATCATTCCTCGATTTCTTTATTTTTCTTATTCCTTGGTTTCTTTAGTTTTCCTATTCTTCGATTTCCTTATTCCTTACCTTGTTTTCTTATTTACTTGTTTCTCGTTTTTTTTTCTGTTTTTTTCTGTATTTTTATCTTATATTTATTTTTTTAAATACAAAAAAAAATTTCCGCGTTTTCCGCAACTTTAATTTCCTCCTTTTCCTCACTTTCCCCATTCCTTCTTTTAGTATTGCAATATTTCCTCGATTCCTCATTTTCTTCGATTTCCTCGTTTTAGTGTCAATTCCTCGTTTTCCTCGATTTCCTCATTCCTTCTTTTAGTGTTACCCCTTTTCCCGTGTCAATTTTTTAATTTTACAAACTAAAACCTATAAAAAACTAATTTTAAAAGCGCACGCTTTTAGGTGACACAAGACAAAGCGTTACGATATTACGTTTTTTGCAATTTATCATTTTTTACACTGTGCATAAATATGTTATTAGTTTTTGCTCGTGTTAATGTATATAAATTTATATACCAAAACACAAAGAATAAACTGTTTAAAGGGTGCCAGAAGATATGGTCTGCAAAAAAACGGCGGGGAGTCGGCGATGAATTTTTTGTGTATAAAGTCAGCACAAGACCATATTTAAAATAAAATTTTGCCTAAAGTACAGTATATATAAAAGTTTTTATTGGTTGTTATGTTAATTACATATGTTAGTTTTTAGAAAATTTATTTTTTTTAAGATTTTTGTTTCAAAAACCTTTTTTAAAACGGATTAAAGACAGGTGCTTTTGGCCTGAAAAATTTTCTTACTAATTTAATGCAAGACCATATTTTACCGATATTCAAAATGAATGTGACTGGCAACCTTTCTTGCACCTCCAACTTTTTACATCTCATATTTTATTACTACCCTATAATACAAGCTTGCATGATTTATTGTGTAATTATACTCGCAATAACAACTGTTTACTTTAAATAATTTTATTTAAAGTGTTTTAAAATGTTAATCAAATTTTATAATTTTGCAGGACTTGGACGAAAATGTTTCAGTTACTTTAAAGGAGAAGATTTTGGATAAAGCTGGAACAACTGAATCGATAAAGCAAAGAGGGAAGTTTAGTCAAAAAACATCTGAACCTGAAGTTTCTGTGAGTTTTATATTAATTGCAAACTAAATTTGCTAAAAATAAATAAATATGGTGTAGTGGTCGCAACACTTGGCTCCAATACATAAGGTTATTGGTTTAATTTTCACTGCTTTTATGGCATTACAAACATTTGCTGCGCAGGACCCAAAAGACTTTTATGCTGCGCAGGACCCAAAGACAATAAAAAAGTTTGATACAACTAAAACAACTGAACCCTCAAAATGGAGAAAAGAATTTGCTGAAAAACCTTTACATGTAAGTTTAGTAACAACATTTTAAATATAAGCAAACACACTATCTACAATGTAATCTTACATTAGAAAATTTATAATGTTATGTAACAAAAATAATTTATTGTGTTTTTTGAAAGAATATTTTGTTCTTGATTTACAAAAAAACCTTTTTAGTTCTATGTGACTTTTAAACTTTCTTTAACCCTTTTGACTTTGACCCTTTTTGTTTTGCTTTAGTTTGTAGGAATACCTAAAAAAATATATTTTCAAAACCGAAGGCAACCACTTTTTTATTTACGCCCTGATTATCATCAAATAATTTAAAGCCACCACTTTTTAACCTTCAATATTATTCTTTAGAATAGGGTCGAACTTTAAAAATAATTAGTTAAATGGTGGAATTAGTTACGTAGGAGTTTGATTAAAGAATTGTAAATGAAATGTTATTTGTCAGCCTTCACTGATTTTCTTTATATATAATTATACAATATTTTATTTGTGGTAATCAACTTTAGAGGGCCTGGTTTAGTTCAAGGCATTTGTAAATACCCTGAACTTTTGGTATATAGAGTTTTGTGTACAGCTATTTTATTATTTAAATTAAAAAATAATTTTTTTTCTATAACTAAACCAAAAAAATAATATTATGCAAGAAACTTATCTTTTTCATACTTACAATAAACACCATGTTACTAATTTTTTATTAAATAGGATCCTTCATTATATTCTTTTTTGGAATGGTCTGAAAGTGAAAATGAGGTAAGAAAGCAATTAAAATATTTCGATTGTTTAATTAATGAACTTAAATATATTTAAAATAATTGCTTGTTTTTTAATTATTAAATTTAAAGTTTAACTTACTATTTACTTTAAAACTAAATTTCATAATCCTTTCCAACTTAAATAGATAATTACCTTAACTTAATTTTTTATAGAATTGTAAAATAAACATTCTATTAATATTTAGTAAAATAATATTATGCAAGAAAACTTATCTTTTCAATAATTACATTGTACGCCATGTTACTAATTTTTTTAATTAATAGAATTATTTACGTTCATTTTAATTTATCTTGGACTTGCATTAAATTTTTGCAACAGCCTTGGTTGAAATTTATTTTGTTTAATTTCAATTAATAACAATGTTTTTATTGTGTTTCGCTAAATGTAGTATAGTTTTTCTAGGCCTTAGAATAAAAACTTTACACCCTGTTACTATAGAGTAAATTAATAATTTTTTGCATACTTTCCGTATTTAGGATTATATTATTTGATATATATTTCTTAAATTTATACAAATCTTTTTATTTATAAATCTTAATTTAAGCCAGCTAAAACTCATAAAAATTTTACTATAATAAATGCTTTTATACAAATCATATATGATTAATATTTATAATTTGGATCGTGCCCATCACTTTTGCCCATCAGTGCCCATCACCTATTCTCCTATACAAATAAATTCAAGTGGATGGGGTTTTGATGTAAAAACTACAACATCATTTTTTTTCCTGTTTTTATATTTACATTTATTATAATTATATTCTTTGTCTTTTTAAGAGACGTTATTTCATAAATCAAGTTTTTTTGTCATAGTAAATTAAAAATTTAAATCAAACTTAAAAAATTAATCCAAATTGGAATAACTTTTGTGTTAAATTTTATATTTATAACAATAAATTATTAAACTTCCAATAACAACAAACCAACCTTCTACTTGTTTTAATAAGTAAATTCAAGTTGGTTATTAAATAAAAATTAAATTTGTTAAAAGTATTAAACTAATTATTATAAAATATGTTACTCACATGTTGTACTTTTATAGATTAAAATTGAAGGAAATGTTTATCCGTTAGATGTTGTTGATCTTGTTGACAAATTACAAAGTTCAATCAAACCAGTTGAGTTAGGTGTTTATTATGCATGGTTTAAGGATGATAGTTTAACAATGTTTACTCACCAAGTTCTTCCAATAATAAAAAAAAAATCAAATATAAAGGTAAACAAATATTTTTGTTATTTGTAGCGTGGAATTACATTTTTTTATTTAAATGTGTTTTATTAAATTTAATAATGTAATTAGAGTTTGGTATTTTAAATAGCCCATTTGTTTAAATATAAATATTTTTTTTATATTTCAAAATAAAAGTGAGTAAACTAATATTCATTGTTTGTATTTCTCTGTTTTGAATAAATTATTAAATATTAGGTTTGTTCCATTAACCTGAGATTCAACAAACTCTCAATTGATGACATCACAAAACTGTGTGATTGTTTGCACAAAATCAATAGATTATATCTTTATAAATGTAATGTTGATTCTAAAGGACGAGAGTTATTAAGAGTTGCAAGATATAAGAATGCAAAGGTTTGTAAATATGTAAACAAACTTAAGGCAAACTAATTCAATTTTACAAAAACCTAATTTATTTTGAATTTACTATTAGCTTTAAATAACTATTTTTGTGCTAAATTTAATTTAATTAAGTAAACGTATGCTGATAAAACAACTTCTTTTAGAATTATAGGTAACTTACACATATAAGATCAATGTTATTAAAATGCTAATTTTTTTAGAAAACTAGGATTGGAGGTGTTTATGGTTTACCTGAATATTATTCAAACCTACAAGAACCATCTGATCAACTAACTACAGATATAGTCAAGCTAACATCTACTCAGGTAATATAAAATTTTGCTGAACTTCTATGTAGAGAGAGAGTATGGAACAATAATTTATCATACCAGTTTATTTACAACTTTTATGTTTATACCACTTTACATTTATTATATTAAATATTTGAAATGTAATAGGGTTTAAACCCAAGATTTTAACAAAAAGAACAAAAAGCTAAGTAACTTACATTATTAGTAATAAAAAATACAGTGTGCAACATCATGATATTAATATTAACAATAACAATACATCAGATAATAAATTATCCAAAGGTGCCTTACTTACTTATTAAAATTCAATTTAACTTTCTTGTCAAAATTTGAGTAGAAATTCAATTTTATGTCTTAAAACTGCAGAAATAAAATCTGATTATTTTATTCAGGCAAATAAAGCTGATGATCCTTCTGTAACCACAACAATGACATGTAAAATGTTGACATTTATCCAAGACTGCTTTAAATCTGGGCAGACTAGCAGTGAAGAGTTGACCAAGTTGACTAAACTAGCCTACAACGGAATAATGGAAAAAGAAATTGTATTTGAAAACTTTGGACCTGAAAAAGTTGATCACTTGATAAGATTCGAAGAATTTAAAAACGCTAAAACTAGACAAAACCTATTTAAAGGGGTACAACACATGAAATATTCAAATTTAGATTGGCAAGACTTTCTCTGTGCAGTTTACATGGTTCAACATCTTTCTCTGGATGAGTTTGAATCCACATTTACCTGGTTAATGGATTTAAAAACAAAAACTTTCAAGTTTAATGTGTGCAAATTTCTTTATGGAATGTGTAATGAACAAAACTCAAAGAAAGTAAAGAAGATGTTGGGTTTAGAAACTGATTTAGCACCAAAGAGAAATATATTGTTTAACTACCTTAGTTATTACTTAAAACATCGGTATTTACCAAATCTTTTTTTTTTGTATAAATTAACAAAAGAATACGGAAGAGAACTTCAAGATTGGGTTATTGAGCATTTACCCTTAAAAGTTTGTGTCGGTGGTAATCTTTATCCCAATGATGTTACAAGTCTCGTTGAAATCCTTCAACTTTTAATTAAACCAGTGGAGTTAGATTTACGTCCAAGGTTTAGGGATGACAGTTTAGCAATGTTTTCTCACCAAGTTCTTCCGATAATAAAAGAAAAATCAAACATAAAGGTAAACAAATACTTTTTTGTTCTTGTACAATTTTTGTTTTAAATTAGTTAAGATATTTAAAAATTAGTTTTAAACAATTCTTTATTTTATAGATTTAGTTGATTTTAGTAAATATCTGTAATAAAACAATTTTACAAATTTACTAAATATTAGGTTTTTTACATGAACCTATGGCACAACGAACTCTCACTTGATGACATCACAAAGCTGAGTGATTGTTTGCACAAAATTAAAAGATTGTATCTGCATGGTTGTGAAGTTGATTCTAAAGGCAAAGAATTACTGAGAGTTGCAAGATATAAGAATGCAAAGGTTTGTAAATAGGTTTTGTATTTTGTAGCTTAATTTTATGATTTTTAGGTTTTTGATACAATTTGGCATTTGTAAATATTGTTATGAGAAATGTGATATGTTTTGTATAATATTTTATGCAGCTAAATTTACCGACAACTAAAATATTTGGAGTTTTTGGTTTGCCAGAAGAATACTCCATTGCACAAGATCAATCTGATCAATCATTAACCGAACCAGTAACACTAAAAACTAAACAGGTAATTAAGAAACTAGGTGATTTTTATGTGTAAAATTATTGACTAAATCATTGAAAAATTCAAATATGATTTAAATTTTTTTTTTTTTTGTTTAAAGGCTAAAGATTTAACTGCATCAGGAATTGAAGTTATATATGAGGACATATCTGGTAAGTTTGCCATAATACTTTATTTAATTTTTATCTTTAGTTTTATTGATTTAATCAGTTTTGTTAATTTGGGTTTTTATTGATTGTTTGCACTTTTTTTTTAATAAACTAAGATTAAAATATATCATATTGTTTTTAAGACACTGTAAGCAAGGTGATTGGTGTAAAAGGAGGCAGGCTTGAAGTATCGGGATGTTACATTGATATTCCTGAAGGTGCACTTGATGAGGATGTTCAAATTACTGTCCGTGTTGTTTATTGTAATGATGTTGTTCCCCCCACCAAGGTATTTGCTTTTACAAATTTGTTAAACAAATTTGCATGCTAAAAATTTATTTACTTTTATTAGTGGTTAAGTAAATAGTTTGTTTAAAATAACAATATTTTTACGTATTTATTTGTACCTATGTTTGTTTTAAACAAAAAACAAAACTGTAAATTGGTTATCAATTATTAATAACTAATATACAGTACTAATTTTTTATTAAGGAAAACCCAACATATTTGTTGACTCCACAATTTGAATGCTTGCCACATGGGTTAAAGTTTAAGGTTCCAGTTACAATATCTCTTTCCACCCCATTTTACTCAACAACTGGAACCTGTTTTGTTATAGTAATTTATTTAGTTGTAAAATTTGTTTAGGGATTAAATAAGGCAGTACTATGTAGTTTAATTAATTATACTGATGTAACTTTTCTTTTTTAATATATAATGTTGTTTTAGCCTCAAGTAAGTGAAGATAGAATAGTGTGGAAAGATCTTGCTGAAGTTCTTTTGGGAGATTCTCGGTCAATTCAGATTCAAGTTGATCATTTAACTTGGTAAATATTAAACATCTTATTCTGTTATTAATTTCCACCTAATTTATTTTTTTAAATTAAAGGTTTCAAGTCATAACAACTTGGATATTTGGAATAAATCAATATCTAAGTAATCCAGAAAAACGAAAAATATTTGAATGTTACCATGAACCACCAAATTGTAATTTAACTTTATATGTTATGGACACAGAAGATCTCCTTAAATCGAACGGGAATCGGGTTTTTGTTGTTTATGTTCCAATAAGGTTTATGTTTATTTTAAATAATTTGAACCGTGTAATTTTGAAGTGTAACAACTTAATATAGTTTTGCACCTAAATATTTAGACAAAAAGACAAAGTATTGTTCAAAATTTCTCATGAAGATTATGAACCTTTCTCGAAAACCTATGACAGTACAGATTGTCAATCTGGGGTGATCAGAACTAAGCCTAAACCAGGATTTGAAAATAAAAACCCATCCGGAGAAGTATTTACTTATTCGGCCACAAATCTAACAACTCAAGGAGTTAAAGATGGTGATTTCGAATTTCCTCAAATTCCAAATCAAGCAGGTTAGTTTTTTTTTGTAAGTTACATCTTAAGTGATTTGTATAAAAAATAATGTTAAGTCTAAAACTACATTTAATGCAATTTTGCTATCAAATTAAATAAAATTTTGTAGTATTAATAGAAACTTATTTGTTTAATATGCACATTTATACTTACTTAATTATTCAGTTGTTTAGGGAGTTCCAGTTAAAATACCTTTTTAAGATTTTATATTAGTAAACTATAATAATAGATAAGTTTCAATATTTAAAGAAAAGCAAGTCAAAACACCCAATACTTACCCTAAAAAAGATTACCAAGTTCCGGGTTTCAGTGAACAACCCAGTGGTGTGGAAGAAAAAGTAATTTAAAAATATAGTTTATAGTAAAACTTTTATTGTATTTGTTAATAGATTACTGGTTGATTTTATAGATGCAAAAACATTCTTACTGATTGTTTTATACTTTTTAATTTTTATAAATTTTCACTTTTTAATGCAAAATGTTAAATGTTTAGGATGAAAGTCTTCCATCTACTTCGACTGGACCTTACTCACAAACCTGTTAAAAGTAAGTTATATATTTAACAACCCTATATTTTTTCATGTTTTAACAATACGTGAAAAACAAATTTATGTCAACTCATAAATTTTTTATAATAGTAATTAAAACATATTTGTTTAACATGACATTTATACGGATTTATTTACTACCTTCTTGAATGGCTGTTTAGAAAATGTTGGACCAAATTTCCAGTTTAATATTGGAGACCACTCTACAGTTACCGTAACACCTACAGGTAAAATCTAAAATTTTTATGTAAATCTAGTAATATGAGAAAGCATATTTTTTTAAATAAAATTGTGTATGCATAAATAATTTATTGTTTGTTTCTTTTATGTAGTTTTTTTTGTAGATGTCAAAATGAAAGATTGCACGTTGGACGGTTGTGACGTATTGATCAAAGAAAATAAAAAAGTGAATATGCTTCCCGGTTCTGATAGCAGCGAGGTGAAACAAATATTGGACTAAAAAATTGATTTTGTTTCAGTAAACTTTAATATTTATTTCCGGTTTAATTAAGTACATTTTATTGAGTTACAGCATTCAATATGTCTCAGTAATTAATAATACTCAGTAGTTGTCAAATATAATTCTATGCAAAAAACAAAACCATTGTTAATGTTTAATATGTATCTGTACATAAACCCAGATTTCAATATTCAAGCAATTTATTATAAGGTTGTTTTTTTAATTTATTTTAATTTTTTTTATCACTGTGATTAAATTAGTTCTTCATATTCTATTTTTTATTGCACTGTCTTTAAATTTATTTTATCATATATATTTTATATATCTTTTTTATTTTCTAATTATGCAATGTTAAAGTGACTTTAATTAAGAATTGCTAGTAATTATTGAAGTGTGGTATGCAGTAAATCAGTGATATCAGTGACTATATGTAGTAATTGCCTAAATGTAACGCTTAAAATACAAGAGGTTAATGCAAAGTACAAATAATATAACTTGACCATGTTTTTTAACATCTTATTTGTAATTTAATCATTGTTTTAATGTTACTGCCCTTTTTTGCTTATTTTTTGGAATTTTGATTTTTCTTTTGTAGTAGTTAAAGAATGTATATGGATATATATGTGCATATACTTCACACAGTAAAATGGGATATTTTTTGGTTATTGTGTAAAAAATTAAGTTATTTTAATTCTTAGCTTTTTCGCAGGGTAAATTTTAGACCTTGAGGATAAAGAAGATTACTTAGTGCGAACAAAAATTCGACTCTGTGTACCATAAAAAAGTGGAAAAACTTTTTTACACTACGTAGGTTGATAAATTCGTCATCGCTATTTGAAATATTTTTACTTTTGTTTAGGCTTGTAAGTTAAAAGGTCGTTTACACTTAGCTAGGCTTCGCGCAAATGCTGTAGCGATGTTGATATAGAATTTTTTTGAGATTACACGCAGAAAGTCGACATTATCTGGGCAGGATTCTTGCAGTTGAGCGAGTTTTTGAGTTTAGGTTTGCGTAACTGCTAAACTTAGATTGTTGTTATGGTAACGAGTGAAGCGGAAAAA
The DNA here is from genome assembly GCF_963082875.1 of Corella eumyota. Lineage (NCBI taxonomy): Eukaryota > Metazoa > Chordata > Ascidiacea > Phlebobranchia > Corellidae > Corella > Corella eumyota. The sequence goes on from NC_137496.1 coordinate 11,327,704, forward strand.
TTTGAATAATTAGTTATATGTTTGTTTAACATAAAAACACGATTTTCGTTTTTTTTTAACAATTTTATCATCAGACAGTTACACACAAATACAAAGGGGATAGAGATAAGGTGCTAGGTGTGGGATAGTGCTAAAAGCTGACATTAAACTGCAAAATAAGTGTCATAGTGGGTCCGTTAATGTAATTGTTACCAAAAATATGTATAATGCATAAAAGGCAGAGTTTTGATAATTTTTAAAAATTAATCCTGCTTCATTTTTCAGCATTTTAAGTTAATACTGAATTTTTCACTTTTAATATTTTTCAGCAATGTACAAAGCTTCGTGTAATGGTCAGAACACTTTCTACACAATTTGAGGCCCTGGGTTCAATCCCCAATGCTCTCATGCCGTAATGCCCTTACGTAAGATGCTTTAAAAGCATTATGAACTTCTAAGCTGGCAATCATTTAATAGCTTAATTGCCAGGCAATTATAATTAATAACATCTCAAATTGCCAGGGTCAACTTAAAACTGGGTCGGGGTAACAATATTACTCTATGTTTAGGTTGTGACGTCTACCTTTCCATATTGAGGATAAAGATATACCAAAAAAGATTGTGTTCCACATTCTGAAAAATGTTATCCAATTTTACATATGATTATATTTTTTTTATTTATTAAAACAAGCTCTTTCATACAGGAACTTTATAATTCTTGGGACATTAATGTAACTTTAGTTAATTCAACAACATAAACTAAAAGTACATTGACTACCAGCTTCGTAAATCATGGATGTAAGTTAAAACACTAAATTTATGTTTTTTTATTAAATTAAATTAAGTATTTTTAAGCTATTATGATATTTATCATAATCCTGGAATATTAAATACCTAGCTGATGATTAATATACCTTTGTAAAGAACTGGTGTTTAAATTGTAAATCAAATATTTTTATTATTATTATTATGGATTAAAACAAAGATGCTCCAGTAAAATTTCTTACATTAACTCTCTTATATTTAAGTTGTTTTATTATTAAACCATTTTCAACTGTAAACATAGTTGTATACTTCTAGTAGAGTACTTAACTTTAATTTTTATAAAAAAATGTAAATTTTAAAGCTTACTAATAGTTTGTATATTGTTCAACTGTTTTTGTATAATTATACGGTACCTATAAAATAAACACGATCGAATGGATCAAAGAAATTGAATGGACCAAATGGATCCAATGTATTACGGTTATTCTGAATGGGTGAAAGTTGGGGTTAGGGTTTAATTTATGCGATTCTGTTGGTCTCTTTAATACCCATTTAATAACCATTTGATATACATTCGATCCATTCGATCTTGTTTATAGGTACCCATAGTTATATTCATGATTGTACAACTGATTATATTGGGTCATTTTATGTTTGTTGTGGCACCTTTTTACATAGGCACTTAGCCTATGTAAAAAGGTAATATCAAATAAAATAGGGCAAGTAATATTATGTTGAAAACTTATTATTTTTTTAATGAATATAAAATACCATTGTTAATATTTTTTATTTTATTTTTAATAGAATCCCCTACAGTCTTCCACTAATTTGTCTGAAAATTCAAGTGAAAGTGAAGATGAGGTAAGGACAGAAATTAAAATATCTTGATTGTTGAATTACTAAGATTATTTTTAAAATAAATTATTTGTTTTTGGGGTGTTGTTTTAATTATTGGAAATTTTTTTACCACTTTAGATAAAAATAAATTTTTAAAATTTTATGTAAACAATTAAATAACTTTGTTTGTGTAATTTCTGGTAAAATTCTACGACAATATTAATCCAAATAGGTGTCATTGTTTAGATATTGTCAGTACTTGTGGGCTATTATCTTTAGTAGTAAAGTTGTATTTCTAAAGCCGATCAAATTAGCTTCTTTGTTATAAAGGATGACTTTGTGAACTAGGTGTTTTGTACATGGGTTACCTTATTGTTGGCTTGTAATTTAAACTACTGTCAATAATGTAACACTATTTCTTTTTAAATTAAATAATCTTTAAAAGTTTAATCTATAAAAGACGCAAGGGATAAATAAAATCGTCATTTCCACATTCAGCGCTTTTTTGTTAACAATTACATATGGCCTCAATCTTTACCGCACCTCTAACTTCCCACATCTCGTAGTTTACTACTACCTGTAATACAAGCTTGCATGAGTTATTGTGTAAATATACATCATGCAATAACAACTGTTTACTTTAAATAATTTTAATTAACAAAGTGTGTTAAAATGTTAGTCAAATTTTATGATTTTGCAGGACTTGGACGAAAATGATCCAGGTACTTTAAAGGGTAAGAAATTGGATGAAGCTGGAACAACAGAACCGATAAAGCAAAGAAAGGAATTTAGTCAAAAAACATCTGAACCTGGAGCTTCTGTGAGTTTTATGTTAATTGCAAAATAAATTTATTAAGGAAAGACAGCATGGTTTAATAGTTTTAAAACTGGGACTTTTTGTATGAAGAATTACTTGTCCATTTACACTTAATGTACAAATAAAATAATATAAATCAAGTTAAAAATTATTTTAAAAAATGTTATATTCTGTTTTTTTATGGTGTATAGGACTTAAAGACAATAAAAAAGTTGGACGAAACTAAAACAACTCAACCCACAAAGTGGAAAAAAGAATTTGTTGAAAAAACCCCTGACCCAAAATCTTCAGTAGGTTTATTAATATTACTTGCAATAAAAATTAACAAAAAATTTAAAATAAATGAAATTTCACTAGCAAAATATTGTAATTATTAATTTTACCAATCATTTTATTAAATTTTTTTTTTTTTTTTGCTAATAAACAATGTATAAAGGTTGCCAATATAGAATGAAATTTGGCAAAACAATATTAAGTAAAAAAATTATTGCATTGTTTCTGACATTAACTTTATTGTATAAATTAAAACAAATTCTTGTTATTTATTGAAGTAAAATTAAATTATTTATAATTTCCTTAGTGTAGTTTTATGTTGAATTTTATGGTTGTATCAAATTACATAAGTTTCTTTGTTTTAGAAATTATCAGGTGTTTTGTCTTTAGTAGTTAAGTTGTTTTCCTATGCTAAAGCTAATTCTCTTTTAGCACTAACAACAGCTCATTTTGAATAATTTTATTTAAAGTGTATAAAAAATGTTAATTAAATTTTATAATTTTGCAGGCATTGGACGAAAATGTTCCAGGTATTTTAAAGGGTAAGATTTCAGATGAAGCTGGAACAACTGAACCGATAAAGCAAAGAAAGGAATTTAGTCAAAAAACATCTGAATTTGAAGCTTCTGTGAGTTTTATGTTAATTGCAAAATAAATTTATTAAACAATGACGGCATGGTTTAATAGTTTTAAAACTAGGCTCTTTTATGGCACTATAAACATTACAAACTTTTGTATGAAGAATTACTTGTCCATTTACACTTTATATACAAATAAAATAATATAAATCAAGTTAAAATTTATTTTAAAAATGTTATATTCTGTTGTTTTTATGGTGTATATATATAGGACTTAAAGACAATAAAAAAAGTGGACGAAACTAAAACAACTGGATCCACAAAGTGGAAAAAAGAATTTGTTGAAAAAACCCCTGACCCAAAATCATCAGTAGGTTTATTAATATTACTTGTAATAAAAATTAACAAAAAATTTAAAATAAATGAAATTTCACTAGCAAAATATTGTAATTATGAATTTTAGCATTCATTTTATTAAATTTGTTTTATATTTTGCTGATAAACAATGTATAAAGGTTGCCAATATAGAATGAAATTTGGCAAAACGATATTAAGTAAAAAACTTATTGTATTGTTTCTGACATTAACTATATTTACCGTGTTGATATTTTTGTTATTTATTAAACAGTTTTCTTCACAGATTTCTTCTAATTTGGCTGAAATTTCAAGTGAAAGTGAAGATGAGGTAAGCAGTTAACGAATTTTGTTTATTTAAATTACATTTAAAATGAAATGGTTTTAAGTATTGTACAAATTAAAACAAATTCTTGTTATTATTTAAAGTAAAATTAAATTATATATAACTTCCTTAGTGTAGTTTTATGTTGAATTTTATGGTAATATCAAATTACATAGGTTTCTTTGTTTAGAAATTATCAGATGTTTTGTCCTTACTAGTTAAGTTGTGTTTCTGAGTCTGAAGCTAATTTTTTTTGTTTTACAAGGCAACTTTAAAACTAGGTGTTTGGTACACAAATTCCTTTAATAAAATTGTAATACTTTTATTATTGAAAAACACAACTTTAATTAACAACACCAATTAAAAAAATGTAAACAATTAAAACTTTGTATAGAGCAGGGGTCAGCAACCTATTTCGCATTGCGAAACGATTTAAAACTAAATATTTTTTGCGAAACAGCCTTTAAAAAATTCAAATCTTCATCACAAATAAAAATGTATCAAATTTTAAGCAATTCATTTCTATATCAAATCGATGATTGGCATTTTTGAATGTTTCTAATACAAAATAAGCTTACAAATCAAAAAATAATCATCTTTCTGTTGTAAAGCATTTTAACTCGAAAAAAAATGTGGCCGATAACGTACAGCTCACAAACCTGCGCCTGGTGGTTGCGACCACTAGTATAATGTGGTGGCCAGACATTTGAACCCCTTTTATCTGAACACCTTACATTTAAACCTTTTCATTTAAACCTCTTACATGTGAACCCCTTCATTTGAATCCTTTACATTTAAACCCCTTACATTTAAACCTCTTACATTTATACCCCTTCATTTGAACACCTTACATTTGAACCCCTTAAATTTGAATCCTTTACATTTGAACCCCTTACATGTGAACCCCTTCATTTGAATCCCTTACATTTGAACCCCTTACATTTGAACCTCTTATTTGAACACCTTACATTTGAACCCCTTTTATCTAAACACCTTACATTTGAACCCCTTCATTTGAACCTCTTACATGTGAATCCCTTCATTTGAACCCTTTACATTTGAACCCCTTACATTTGAACCCCTTACATTTGAACCCCCTACATTTGAACCCCTTCATTTGAACCCCTTACATTTGAACCCCCTTCATTTGAATCCCCTACATTTGAACCTCTTACATTTGAACCCTTTTATCTGAACACCTTACATTTGAACCCCTTACATTTGAACCCCCTACATTTGAATCCCTTCATTTGAACACCTTACATTTAAACCCCTTCATTTGAACCTCTTACATTTGAACCCCTTACATTTGAACCCCCTACATTTGAATCTCTTCATTTGAACACCTTACATTTAAACCCCTTCATTTGAACCCCTTACATTTGAACCCCTTACATTTGAACCCCCTACATTTGAATCCCTTCATTTGAACACCTTACATTTGAACCCTTTCATTTGAACCCTTTACATTTGAACCCCTTACATTTTAACCCCTTACATGTGAACCCCTTCATTTGAACCCCTTACATTTGTGTTGTAAGGGGTTTAAAACCATTGTTTGTACAACTATAAAATTATATTTAAATTAAGTAGACAAAAGCTGCAAGAGTCGCAACCAAAAACAAGTCATTACATTTCACAATATAACATACCTTCAATTTACATAAACTTTTCCATTATTTTTAAAACTGATAAACTAGTTTTTAAATTTTGCTGATTAGAAATGTACAAGGGTTGCCAATATAGAATAAAATTTGGCAAAATAATATTATGCAAAAAAATTTCTAACATTTCTTTATTTACCGTGTTGATATTTTTGTTATTTATTAAACAGTTTTCTTCACAGTTTTCTTCTGATTTGGCTGAAATTTCAAGTGAAAGTGAAGATGAGGTAAGCAGCAATGAATTTTGTTTATTTAAATAACATTAAAATGAAATGCTTTTAAGTATTGTATAAATTAAAACAAATTCTTGTTATTATTTAAATAAAAAATTAAAATATATATGATTTCTTTACTGTAGTTTCATGTTGAAATTCATGGTTATATTGAATTACATAGGTTTCTTTGTTTTAGAAATTATTAGATGTTTTGTCTTTAGTAGTTAAGTTGTGTTTCTGAGTCTAAAGCTAATTTTCTTTGTTTTACAAGGCAACTTTTGAACTGGGTATTTGGTACACAAATTGCCTTAATAGAATTGTGAAACAGATTATTTTAATATTGAAAAACACAACTTTAATTAACAACACCAATTAAAAAAAGGAAAACAATTAAAACTCCGTATAGAGCAGGGGTCAGCAACCTTTTTCGCATTGCGAAACGATTTAAAACTAAATATTTTTTTGCAAAACAGCCTTTAAAAAATCCAAATACTCACCAATAAAAATGTATAAAGTTTAAAGCAATTAATTTCTATATCAAAACGATGATTAACAGTTTTAAATGTTTTAAAGACAAAATAAGCTTACAAATCAAAAAATAATCACCTTTCTGTTGTAAAGCATTTTAACTCGAAAAAGTATATGGCCCGATAACGTACAGCTGACAAACTGGGCCTGGGCCTGGGCCTGGTGGTTGTGACCACTAGTATAATGTATATACTAATTTTTTTTAGACTTGCATTTAATTATTGCAACAACATGTGGTTCAAATTTACCTCCTTAGAATTATATTATTTGTTTATATATTTCCTAAATTTATACAAATGTCTTTGTTTATAAATCTATATTTAAGCTAGCTAACTAATAAAAATTTTTTTTTTAAGAATTTACTATAATAAAAGCTTTTATACATACAAATCATATATAATTTATATTTAATATTTAGATCTATCTTGGTGATACTCATTCTCCTATACAAATAACATCAAGTAAAAAGGGACTTAATGTAAGTACTACATTTTTTACCTGTTTTTATAATTAATTTAATTAAAATTACATTTTTTGTTTTTTTAAGAGGCGTTATTTCATAAATCGAGTTTTTTTGTCATAATTAATTCAAAATTTAAATCAAACTTAAAAAATTAATCCAAATTGGAATAACTTTTCTGTTAAATTTTATATTAATAACAATAAATTAATAAACTTCTAATAACAACAAACCAACCTTCTACTTGTTTTAATAATTAAATTCAAGTTGGTTATTAAATAAAAATTAAATTTGTTAAAAGTATTAAACTAATTATTGTAAAGTATATTACTACCATGTTGTACTTTTATAGATTAAAATTAAAGGAAATGTTTATCCAAAAGATGTTGATAAACTTGTTGACAAATTACAAAGTTCAACCAAACCAGTTGAGTTATGTGTGTGTCCAACTTTTAAGGATGGCAGTTTAACAATGTTTACTCACCAAGTTCTTCCAATAATAAAAAAAAAATCAAACATAAAGGTGACCACCTAATTCTTTGTTACTTTTAGCATTGGAAGTAAATAGTAAAATTCTGTTATTTAAATGTGTTTTAGGAAGTTAATAATGTAAATAGAGTTTTGTATTTTAAGTATTTGTTTAAATATAAATATATTTGTTAAAATATTTAAAAATGAAAAAAATAATATTTATTGTAACTCTCCGTTTTAAATAAATTATTAAATATTAGGTTGATTTCATTAACCTTTTATTCAACAAACTCTCACTTGATGACATCACAAAGCTGTGTGATTGTTTGCACAAAATTGAAAGTTTATGGCTTGTTGGTTGTGATTCTGAAGGGCGAGAGTTACTAAGAGTTGCAAGAAATAAGAATGCAGAGGTTTGTTAAATATGTAAACAAACTTAATGCAAAATAATTCAATTTTACAAAAACCTAATTTATTTTGAATTTACTATTAGCTTTAAATAACTATTTTTGTGCTAAATTTCATTTAATTAATTAAACGTATGCTGATTAAACAACTTATTTTGGAATTACATGTAACTTATAACAAAAAAGATCAATGTTATTAAAATGCTTATTTTTTTAGAAAACTAAAATAGAAGGTGTTCATGGTTTACCTGAAGATTATTTAAACTTACAAGAACCATCTGATCAACTAACTACAGATATAGTCAAGCTAACATCTACTCAGGTAATATAAAATTTTTCTAAACTTCTATGTAGAGAGAGAGCATGGAACAATAATTTATCATACCAGTTTCTTTACAACTTTTATGTTTATACCACTTTACATTTATTATATTAAATATTTGAAATGTAATAGGGTTTAAACCCAACATTTTAACAAAAAGAACAAAAAGCTAAGTAACTTACATCATTAGTAATAAAAAATATAGTGTGCAACATAATGTCATGATATTAATATTAACAATAACAACACAGCAGATAATAAATTATCCAAAGGTGCCTTACTTACTTATTAAAATTCAATTTAACTTTCTTGTCAAAATCTGAGTCGAAATTCAATTTTATTTTTAAAAACCGTGGAAATGAAATCTGATTATTTTATTCAGGCAAATAAAACTGATGATCCTTCTGTAACCACAACAATGACAAGTAAAATGTTGAAATTTACCCAAGACTGCTTTAAATCTGGGCAGACTAGTAGTGAAGAGTGGACCAAGTTGACTAAAGTAGCCTACAACGGAATAATGGAAAAAGAAATGGTATTTGAAAACTTTGGACCTGAAAAAGTTGATTACTGGAAAAGATTCAAAAGATTTGAAAATGCTAAAACTAGACAAAGCCTATTTAAAGGGGTAGAACACATGAAATATTCAAATTTAGATTGGCAATACTTTCTTTGTGCAGTTTACATGATTCAACATCTTTCCATGGATGAGTTTGAATCCACATTTACCTGGTTAATGGACTATTTAAAAACACAAACTTTCAAGTTTAATGTGTGCAAATTTCTTTATGGTTTGTGTAATGAACAAAACTCAAGGAAAGTAAAGAAGATGTTGGGTTTAGAAACTGATTTAACATCAAAGAGAAATATTTTGTTTAACTACCTTAGTTATTACTTAAAACATTGGTATTCACCAAATTTTGTTTCTTTGTATGAATTAACAAAAGAATATGGAAGAGAACTTCAAGATTGGGTTATTGAACATTTACCTTCAATCGTGTATATCAGTGATGATTTTTCTCCCAATGATGTTACAAGTCTCGTTGAAATCCTTCAACTTTCAATTAAACCTATAGAGTTACGTGTGTATTCAACTTTTAAGGATGGCAGTTTAACAATGTTTTTTCACCAAGTTTTTTCAATAATAAAAGAAAAATCAAACATAAGGGTAAACGATTATTTTTTTGTTTTTGTGAAATTTTTATTTTAAATTAGTTACAAACTTTTATTTTATAGAATTGGTTTATTTTAGTAAGTACTTGTAATAAAACAATTTTACAAATTTACTAAATATTAGGTTAGATTCGTGGACGTAAGGCGCAACAAACTCTCACTTGATGACATCACAAAGCTCTGTGATTGTTTGCACAAGATTGAAAGATTGTATCTTAATGGTTGTGATATTGATTCTGAAGGAAGAGAATTGTTAAGAGTTGCAAGATATAAGAATGCAAAGGTTTGGAAATATGTTTTGTATACTGTAGCTTAATTTTATGATTTTTAGGTTTTTGTTACAATTTGGCATTTCTAAATATTGTTATGAGAAATGTGATATGTGTTGTATAATATTTAATGCAGCTAAAATTACCAACAACTAAAATATTTGGAGTTTCTGGTTTGCCAGAAGAATACTCCATTGCACAAGATCAATCTGATCAATCATTAACCGAACCAGTAACACTAAAAACTAACCAGGTAATTAAGAAACTAGGTGCTTTTTATGTGTAAAATTATTGTCTAAAACATTTAAAAATTCAAATATGATTTAAATGTTTTTTTTTTCGTTTAAAGGCTGAAGATTTAACTGCACCAGGAATTGAAGTTATATATGGGGATAAATCTGGTAAGTTTGCCATAATACTTTATTTAATTTTTATCTTTAGTTTTATTGATTTAATCAGTTTTCTAATTTGGCTTTTTATTGATTGTTTACAGTTTTTTTTCGATAAACTAAGATTAAAATAACTCATATTGTTTTTAAGACACTGTAACCAAGGTGATTGGTGTGAAAGGGGGCAGAGTTGAAGTATCAGGATGTTACATTGATATTCCTGAAGGTGCACTTACTGAGGATGTTCAAATTACTGTCCATGTTGTTCAATGCAATAATGTTTCCCCCCCTATAAAGGTGTTTGTTTTTACAAAGTTGTTTTACATATATTGTTTACTACATAAATTTTTTTTTTATTACTAGAATATTCAAAAAAGTTTTTTTTGCAATATAACATTTTTTTTAAAGAAAACATTTTAATTATTGCCAAATTTTATATCCCATGTTTTTTATTAAATATATTATTGTTTTGTTTAGGAAAATCCAACATATTTGTTGACTCCTCAATTTGAATGCTTGCCACATGGATTAAAGTTTAAGGTTCCAGTTACAATATCTCTTTCCACTCCATTTTACTCAACAACTGGAACCTGTGTAGTCACGGTAATTTTGTTTTTGTAAATTTTGTTTAGGATGGAATTAGAAATTACCATATATAGTAAAATTTTGTCAAAATCAATTTGCTTTAAGTAAAAGACTAGCAGGATAACTTTTGAGTATTTTAACAACTGGATTCTGTTTTTCAATTAGGGTTTATAACTATTCAAGTTTTTGTCTGTTAACTTTTAAAATAAGAGATTAATAAAAGTGGCTTAAGAAAGAATAAAAAAAATGCTTTATTCAACTAGCAAATTATTATTTTCGATCACATGTAATGTAAGGTGGTGTAGTGGTTAGAACACTTGCAACACTACATGAGGTCCTGGGTTTGATTCTCACTGCTCTTGTGCTGTAGTGCCATTGAGTTAGCCACTATACACAGTATAAACTCCTGATGAGCCAAACTGCAAAAGGCAATTGAGACTGGGTTGAGGTGATGTGTTTAGATTGTAAGTTGACCTTTTCACATCAAGGATAAAGATATAAAAAAAAAATACTAATTTGTAATTTTCATCTGTTATTGGGTGTGGTCTATTCTCAAGTTTTTTTTTATATGTTTTTGTTATTATTTAAGCCTCAAGTAAGTCAGGATGGAACAGTTTGGGAAGATATCGCTGAAGTTATTTTGGGAGATTCTCGAACAATTCAGTTTCAAGTTGATCATTTATCTTTGTAAATAATAAATATGTTTTATTTAAAAAAAATAGTTTGTAAAATTATTTTTATTTAAATGCTTTTTATGTTAAAGGTTTAGGGTTGTAAAGGATTGGATATTTGGAAAGAATGAAAATCCCCAAAAAGATAAAATATTTGATTGTTACCATGAACAAAAATCAAATTTAAAATTGTTTGTTATGGACAACAAAGATAACATTAAATCAAATGGAAGTTCGGTTTTCATTGTGATTGTTCCAATAAGGTTAATTGTTCATGGTTTTTATGACTTCACCATACTATTTAGGCTTAAAACATTATTATTTAAATTCTGACTTAATATTTTTAGACAAATTGATGAGGTGTTGTTCACAATTTCCCACAAGGGTTTTGAAACTTTTTCAAAGACCTATGAGAGCACAGTTAATCAATCTGATGTAATCGAGATAACTTTCAAACCTGGATTTGAAAATGAAAACCTGTCAGATATAATATTCACTTATTCAGTCACAAATCTTTCAACTAAGAAAGTTGTTGATGGTGGATTTCAATTTCCCGAAATTATCCAACAACCAGCAGGTTTGTGTCATTAAATCTAAACTTTTTTTCAAGGTAAATGTTAGGAAATTAAATTTAATATATAGGGTGAGTTAGAAATTGTTTGTTTATAGTATTACTTAACAACAATCTTAAAAAAAACAGCAAATCTTTTCTTTTTATTCTGTAATATATGTATTAAATTAGTAAACATAAGCCTTAAATAATATATAAGCAAATATTTGTAATTTTAGTTTAATTTTTAATATATTTAATATTGTTGTTTCTAATTTAAGTTTAACAATATCTTACGGAAAACTTATTTATATTTATATTTTTTCATAAAGTTTATTAAAAGACTAATTTGATAATTTCTCGTGTAGAAACAAAAGGCAAATCACAAAATATTGAGCCCGAAAAAGATCAACAAATTCAGGGTTCTAGTAAGCAGACCAGTGATGTGGAAGATGCAGTAAGCTAAAAAAAATATTTTAATTAAAATAGTCCTTTATTATATCTTTTAATAAAAAATTGACTGTTTAAAGGTGCACAAAATGCTTGCTAATTGTACTATATAATTTTTACTGTTTTAATTGAATATTTTTGTTTTTAGAGTGAATGTCTTCCATCTACTTCCACTGGACCTTTTCCAACCTCTACTAATCCTCCACAAGGTCAGTTTTGTGTTTAAACCAACTTTTTATTTTTAAAGATTTTACAATGCATGACTACCTTCTAAATTGTTTGTCTAGGAAGTTTAGGAACAAAAATTCAGTTAAACATTGGAGACCACTCTACAGTTAACTTCACATCTACTGGTACAATCTTAAAATTTTATGTAATTATGGTTATATGAGAAAGCTAACTTAATTTAATTAAATTGTGGGTGTATTGATAGATTATAGTAAAACAATATGTTGCCCATTAAATCTTATGTTATTTTATTGTAGATGTCGAGATGAATAAATGCAAGTTGGACGGTTGTGATATGATGGCCAAAGAAATTAAAAAAGTCAATATTCAAGAGGGTTCCATAATACAAGCTGGCGATGTTAAAAAAATATTAGACTAAAAAATTTTATTTTAAACTAAGATTTAATTTTAATTTTTCTGATTAATTATAAATTTTTTTATACTTTAATAGTAATTGTGGCTCTTGCTAGTTACTAACAACTAAAAAAGAGTTAAGTAAGTTAACTGTATTTTCTTTCTAGTACTAAATTGAAAAGTTCAAATTTTTCTTCAGCTTTACTTTGTTCAAACTTTATGTATTTTTTTTATGACTTTATGTTTAAATGGACATTTTTATTAAACTTCACTGTAAAATGAAATCACTTTGTATTTAAAATTACATTTATTTTCCAACTTTAAAATACTATCCTCCCTTATTTTTATTAAGTATCTTAACTACCAGCACATTATGCAATTTAAAATTTATTTCAAATTTATATTAAAAAAACACCTATTTTTATTTAACTTTTGTAACCAACATTGCCTTTCTCAGTTATATTTAACACCTTTCTTCATATTTTTATATTTTACCCATAGCACTTATAACATGTTTTCGTTCCCCTTAATCTTGCTATAAGAGAAATTTTGTGACTTGCTTTTTTTAGTTAATTTTTTAAGATTGTATGCATTGCTTTTTTTAGTTGTTTTTTTTGTAAGTGTTTATGATTTGTGTTTTGGGGTTTTTTTGATAGATTTTCCGCTTTGTTTTCTGGTTTGTTTTTATTTCCTAGGATTTAAGGCCTTGCCTTTTTGGTTATTTTAGGAGATTTTTGGGCCTTGTCTTTTCGAGTTCTCTTTTCGTATAATCAAACTTATGCCCTTATTTATTGAATTTTTTTTACGGCAAAGTTGTGCTTATTGAAATAGTTGCATACATTTTTGTAAACATTTTATATTAACGGTTTTTTTCTATTTGCACTGATGGATTTTTGTTAGTTTTTAGAACCTAAAATTTTGCGTATTTTAATAGATTTCTAAAGTTTAATTTTGTTTTGAAAACTATAATTAGCAAAGAATGAATTTACTTGTTATAGGTTAGAACAACACCCATTATTAATATGCTCTATTTTGCCTTATAAACCAAATATAAAAAGTTATTTAAAGGCTTTAGTCAGATGTCGCTATCATTAAACAAACTTAAATAACATTTAGATTCCACCAAACAACTGGTAGCAACCCATTAATGCGATACTTCGTACCTAAATTAATTGTAAATGTTATAGTAAAGTTAACGGTCGGCATAGTGCAATGAAAACACTTTGCTTTAGTACAGCCTCTACAGGTGCCTATGCGCTTCCACGTTGTAGCATCCAAGTCAATATAAATGATGTGAATTCCTGAAGAGTTAAACCTATTGGCAAATTATTTATCGAATGGTTAAGATAATAAAAATTGTCAAATATTATTTTATTTGTTACGTTAATTATATTAAGTTAATTAAAGTCTAAGTTCGATATTTTTAATCCTTTGAAAAACAGGGGTTATGAATTCTGTCACAAATCGGTTACTGGAAACACGCCAAAACAAATAGTTATTAAACGTCATAACAGGAACTTAGTGATGTCAGAATTGAAAGTTAGATATTAATTAAACTTTGTGACGTTATATAGAAAGAATTATAGTTTTTGTTCGCCTAAATAAGTGTAATATTATGTAATAATCATGGAATAATCGTAGTAGTTAGACAAACACAACGCCTACGATTGATCTGATGATTGTTTTTTAATCAAATTAATTTTAACAATATTTTATTTTTTAGTAACAGGAGTTTGGTTGTTAGAAGATTTAACTCAAAATATCTGTGATTTTCATGGAGAAAAACTTTGAAGTATATCAGTCGATGAACGAATAGCTTCTTAAATCATGGATGTAAGTTGTTGCTTTAATTAAAACTTTATATAAATTGATTTTAAAATACAGACACCTAATTTTTCTGTGCTGTTTTAAATGTAACTTAATGCGAACAATACTAAAGTATGAGAAGCAGGGCTGTATGTAAACGTTAACAAAAATTTGCGGGATGGAAGGAATTTTTGTACTTTACTGCGGGGTGCAGTGTTCCCTTTAAGCGCAAAAATGTGCGAAAAACGCTCGTTTTTGCAGGGCACCTGCGCAGTAAAATTTAAGTACGGCTCAAAAAAAAGACGCCTTAAACCAAATTTTAAAGATTCAATATGAGTATATAGAAGAATATTTTTAGAACAAGAGACGCGCGATTTAAATTAAAACGACATGACAAAAATTATAAGAAAGGCGCAAAACGACGCAATACGAAAAAAGAGATTTGTTATCGTATTAATAAAGACGTTTTAGTAAGTTCAAAAACGAAATGTCAGCAGTTTTATTTGGTAAGTTACGTATCAACAGATAACGCGGGTAGTATAATTTAATGCCGATTATTTATATTAAACACTTTTATGAATATTTTATATCATGATTACATTGAAATAAACGTAATCGCAACTGTAACTAAACACTTAATGCTGTTTTTCTCATTGATGTGTTAAGTCTTCGTGATTTTGCGCCGGCGGTTTAACACGCTGCGGGCATATCCATTAAAACAAGACGAACGATGATTTAACCTCTAATATTTAATATTTGATTTAAAAAATAGCTTGTAAATTAAATAACAAAATAGTAAAAACCTAAAAATGTAGTTTAGGTATTTTTTAATAAAATACAAAATGTGAAATTGAATGACTATGTTTATAAGGCCTAAATAGAGCAAGTAATGAATTTTGGGTACACTTGTGGGTTAAAAAAAAATTGGGCACCTGTGCACTCAATTTTGGAATTGTGCGCTTTTTTGGGCACCTGTGCAGTAGGGTATTTTTTAGAGGGAACACTGGCGGGGTGAATGCGGTATTTACCTAAAGAGCTAAGGGATGATGTGGAATTGACTTTAAAGGTCAAAATCGAACATGAGACGCAATGGAAGATTAGGGAAGGGTGACAAATTTCTTCCCTTTCTGCATTAAGTGATTTTTTGTTAACATTTACAAATGGCTTCTATATTTTCCGCACCTCCAACTTCCCATATTCCATATTTTACTACTAACCGTAATACAAGCTTGCATGAGTTATTGTGTAAATATACATTATGCAATAACAACTGTTTACTTTAAATAATTTTAGTTAACAAAGTGTGTTAAAATGTTAATTAAATTTAATGATTTTGCAGAACTTGGACGAAAATGTTTCAGTTACTTTAAAGAAAAAGATTTTGGATGAAGCTAAAACAACTGAACCGATAAAGCAAAAAGGAAAGTTTAGTCAAAAAACATATGAACCTGGAGCTTCTGTGAGTTTTATATTAATTGCAAACACACTTTTGTATGAAAAATTACTCGTTTCATACACTTAATACACTTAATGTACAAAAAAAATAAATTAAGTTATAATTTATTTTATAATTTATTGTATAGGACGTAAAGACAATAAAAAAGTTGGATGAAACTAAAACAACTGAACCTGCAAAGTGGGAGAAAGAATTTGATAAATCTTCCGTAAGTTGAAATAAAACTTTTAAGACAAAGCTAAAAAACGAAAAAAACATTTCTTTGCAATCTTCTAAAATATTAATTTATGTTAACAACACCAATCCAAAAGATGTAGATAATTAAAAATTTTTGTCTGGCATTATTTATTACTTTTAAACAGACTGTTTTATCTGTTATTAAAAAAGTTTAAACTGTATAGAGCAGGGGTCAGCACCTTTTTCGCATTGCGAAACGATTTAAAACTGAATATTTTTTTGCAAAACAGCCTTTAAAAAATTCAAATGTTCACCAATAAAAATGTATCAAGTTTAAAGCAATTAATTCCTATATCAAATCGATGATTAACAGTTTTGAATGTTTTAAAGACAAAATAAGCTTACAAATCGTAAACTAATCGCCTTTCTGTTGCAAAGCATTTTAACTCGAAAAAGTATGTGGCCCGGTAACGTACGGCTGACAAACTGGGCCTGGGCCTGGTGGTTGTGACCACTAGTATAATGTATATACTAATTTCTTCTCGACTTGCATTTAATTTGTGCAACAACATGTGGTTCAAAATTATTTGTTTAATTTTAATTAATAACAACACTCTTTAGAATTATAATATTCGATATATATTTCTTAAATTTATACAAATGACTTTGTTTATAAATCTATATTTAAGCTACCTTGAACTAATAAAAAAATTTAAAGGTTTTAAACAAATCATATAATTTATATTTTTTATTTAGCTATACCAGTCTACTTACTTTAATCTTGGTTATTCCCATTCTCCTATACAAATAACATCAAGAGGATGGGGATTTAATGTAAGAACCACAACATCACTTTTTTTTCTGTTTTTATAATTACATTTATTAAAATTATATTCTTTGTCTTTTTAAGAGGCGTTATTTTATAAATCAAGTTTTTTTGTTATGGTAAATTAAAAATTTAAATTTAGCTTAAAAAATTAATCCAAGTTGGAATAACTTTTGTGTTAGATTTTATATTTATAGCAATAAATTATTAAACTTCCAATAACAACAAACCAACCTTCTGCTTGTTTTAATAATTAAATTCAAGTTGGTTATTAAATAAAAATTAAATTTGTTAAAAGTATTAAACTAATTATTGTCAAATATATTACTAACATGTTATACTTTTATAGATTGAAATTGAAGGAAATGTTTATCCAAAAGATGTCGTTGAACTTTTTGACAAATTACAAAGTTCAACCGAACCAGTGAAGTTAGATGTACCATATGTAAGATTTATAGATGGCAGTTTAACAATGTTTACTCACCAAGTTCTTCCAATAATAAAAAAAAAATCAAACATAAGGGTGAGCACTTAATTCTTTGTTATTTGTAGCATTGGAAGTTCAATTAAACTCTGTTATTTAAATGTGTTTTAGAAAAATTATTACGGCAAATAGAGTTTTTATTTTAAACATTTGTTTAAATAACTAATAAATATTGTTTGTAATAGTTTTAATAAAACTATTTAATATCAAATATTAGGTTGAGCACATGAGACTGTGGTACAAGGAACTCTCACTTGATGACATCACAAAGCTGTGTGATTGTTTGCACAAAATTACCTACTTAGATCTAAATGGTTGTGATATTGATTCAGAAGGACGAGAGTTACTGAGAGTTGCGAGATTTAAGAATGCAAAGGTTTGTAAACATGTTAACAAGCCTAATGCAAAATAATTTAATTTTGCAAATCTTTTTTTTTAAGTTTATTTTCAGCTTTTGAAATAACTTTTTTTTTAAGTTTACTTTCAGCTTTTAAAATAACTATTTATGCTCAAATTTTAATTAATTAATTAAATGTATGCTGACAAAACAACTTATTTTAGAATTACATGTAACTTACAACATAAAAGATCCTTATTATTAAAATGCTAATTTTTTTAGAAAACTGAGATTAGAGGTGTTTATGGTTTACCTGAATATTATTTAAACCTACAAAAACCATCTGATCAACTAACTACAGATATAGTCAAGCTAACATCTACTCAGGTAATATAAAATTTTGCTAAACTTCTATGTAGAGAGAGAGCATGGAACAATAATTTACCAGTTTATCATACCAGTTTATTTACAACTTTTATTTTTATACCACTTTACATTTATTATATTAAATATTGGAAATGTAAAAGGGTTTAAACCCAACATTTTAACAAAAACAACAAAAATCCAAGTAACTTACATCATTAGTAATAAAAAATACAGTGTGCAACATAATGTCATGATATTAATATTAACAATAACAACACAGCAAATATTAAATTACTCGAAGGTGCCTTACTTACTTTTTATAATTCAATTTAACTTTCTTGTCAAAATTTGAGTCGAAATTTAATTTTATGTTTTAAAACTGCAGAAATGAAATCTAATTATTTTATTCAGGCAAATAAAACTGATGATCCTTCTGTAACCGCAACAATGACAAGTAAAATGTTGACATTTACCCAAGACTGCTTTAAATCTGGGCAGACTAGCAGTGAAGAGTTGACCAAGTTGACTAAACTAGCCTACAACGGAATAATGGAAAAAGAAATATTATTTGAAAACTATGGACCTGCAAAAGTTGAACACTGGAGAAGATTCGAAGAATTTAAAAAGGCTAAAACTAGACAAAACCTATTTAAAGGGGTAGAACACATGAAATATTCAAATTTGGATTGGCAAGACTTTCTCTGTGCAGTTTACATGATTCAACATCTTTCTCTGGATGAATTTGAATCCACATTTACCTCGTTAATGGAGACTTTCAGCTACATAACTTTTCCGGTTAATTTGTGTAAATTTCTTTATGGTTTGTGTAATGAACAAAACTCAAAGAAAGTAAAGAAGATGTTGGATTTAGAAACTGATTTAGCACCAAAGAGAAATATTTTGTTTAACTACCTTAGTTATTATTTAAAGCAATGGTATTCACCAAAACTTGTTTCTTTATATGAATTAACAAAAGAATATGGAAGAGAACTTGCAGATTGGGTTATTAAACATTTACATTCAAACGTGGGTATCTATAATGATCTTTATCCCAATGATGTTACAAGTCTCGTTGAAATCCTTCAACTTTCAATTAAACCTATAAAGTTACGTGTGTATCCAACTTTTAAGGATGGCAGTTTAACAATGTTTACTCACCAAGTTCTTCCAATAATAAAAGAAAAATCAAACATAAGGGTAAACGATTATTTTTTTGTTTTTGTGAAATTTTTATTTTAAATTAGTTACAAACTTTTATTTTATAGAATTGGTTTATTTTAGTAAGTACTTGTAATGAAACAATTTTACAAATTTACTAAATATTAGGTTAGTTTTATGAACCTAAGTCACAACAAACCCTCACTTGATGACATCACAAAGCTGTGTGATTGTTTGCACAAAATTGATTACTTAGATCTTAATAATTGTGAAGTTGATTTTAAAGGAGAAGAATTGTTGCGAGTTGCAAGAATTAGGAATCCAAAGGTTTGTAAATATGTTTTGTATACTGTAGCTTAATTTTATGATTTTTAGGTTTTTGTTACAATTTGGCATTTCTAAATAATGTTATGAGAAATGTGATATGTGTTGTATAATATTTAATGCAGCTAAATTTACCAACAACTGAAATACTTGGAGTTTCTGGTTTGCTAAAAGAATACTCCATTGCACAAGATCAATTATTTACCAAATCAGTAACACTAAAAACTAACCAGGTAATTAAGAAACTAGGTGCTTTTTATGTGTAAAATTATTGATTAACCCATTGAAAAATTCAAATATGATTTAAATGTTTTTTTTTCATTTAAAGGCTGAAGATTTAACTGCATCAGGAATTGAAGTTATATATGAGGATAAATCCGGTAAGTTTGCCATAATACTTTATTTAATTTTTATCTTAAGTTTTATTAATTTAATCAGTTTTGTTAATTTGGGTTTTTATTGATTGTTTGCACTTTTTTTTTAATAAACTAAGATTAAAATATATCATATTGTTTTTAAGACACTGTAAGCAAGGTGATTGGTGTAAAAGGAGGCAGGCTTGAAGTATCAGGATGTTACATTGATATTCCTGAAGGTGCACTTGATGAGGATGTTCAAATTACTGTCCATGTTGTTTGTTGTAATGATGTTGTTCCCCCCACCAAGGTATTTGCTTTTACAAATTTGTTAAACAAATTTGTATGCTAAAAATTTTATTTACTTTTATTAGTGGTTAAGTAAATAGTTTGTTTAAAATAACAATATTTTTACGTATTTATTTGTACCTATGTTTGTTTTAAACAAAAAACAAAACTGTAAATTGGTTATCAATTATTAATAACTAATATACAGTACTAATTTTTTATTAAGGAAAACCCAACATATTTGTTGACTCCACAATTTGAATGCTTGCCACATGGATTAAAGTTTAAGGTTCCAGTTACAATATCTCTTTCCACCCCATTTTACTCAACAACTGGAACCTGTGTTGTTACGGTAATTTATTTAGTTGTGTAATTTGTTTTAAGAATGCTGAACAAAACTTAAATGATACGAAAAAAAAAGTAAAATCTTGTCAAATATTTATAAGCAACTGCTTTAAGTAAAAATCATTTTAAAACAGTTTTGATTTTTTATTTTTTTTGAAAAGGTAAGAACTACAAAATTATATTTCATTGTAATTTGTTTAGCCTCAAGTAAGTCAAGACAGAGAAGTTTGGAGAGATCTTGCTGAAGTTATTTTAGAAGATTCTCGGTCAATTCAGATTCAAGTTGATCATTTAACTTGGTAAATATTAAACATCTTATTCTGTTATTAATTTCCACCTAATTTCCTTTTTTTAAATTAAAGGTTTCAAGTCATAACAACTTGGATATTTGGAATAAATCAATATCTTAGTAATCCAGAAAAACGACAAATATTTGATTGTTACCATGAACCACCAAATTGTAATTTAACTTTATATGTTATGGACACAGAAGATCTCCTTAAATCGAATGGGAATCGGGTTTTTGTTGTTTATGTTCCAATAAGGTTTATGTTTATTTTAAATAATTTGAACCGTGTAATTTTGAAGTGTAACAACTTAATATAGTTTTGCACCTAAATATTTAGACAAAAAGACAAAGTATTGTTCAAAATTTCTCATGAAGATTATAAACTTTTCTCGAAAACTTATGACAGTACAGATTGTCAATCTGGGGTGATCAGAACTAAGCCTAAACGAGGATTTGAAAATAAAAACCCATCGGGAGAAATATTTACTTATTCGGCCACAAATCTAACAACTCAAAAAGTTAAAGAAAGCGACTTTGAATTTCCTCAAATTCCAAATCGAGCAGGTTAGTTTTTTTTTTGTAAGTTACATCTTAAGTGATTTGTATAAAAAATAATGTTAAGTCTAAAACTACATTTAATGCAATTTTGCTATCAAATTAAATAAAATTTTGTAGTATTAATAGAAACTTATTTGTTTAATATGCACATTTATACTTACTTAATTATTCAGTTGTTTAGGGAGTTCCAGTTAAAATACCTTTTTAAGATTTTATATTAGTAAACTATAATAATAGATAAGTTTCAATATTTAAAGAAAAGCAAGTCAAAACACCCAATACTTACCCTAAAAAAGATTACCAAGTTCCGGGTTTCAGTGAACAACCCAGTGGTGTGGAA
This sequence comes from Corella eumyota, assembly GCF_963082875.1. Classification (NCBI taxonomy): domain Eukaryota; kingdom Metazoa; phylum Chordata; class Ascidiacea; order Phlebobranchia; family Corellidae; genus Corella; species Corella eumyota. Next base: position 11,349,478 of record NC_137496.1, read on the forward strand.
GAAAAAGTAATTTAAAAATATAGTTTATAGTAAAACTTTTATTGTATTTATTAATAGATTACTGGTTGTTTTTATAGATGCAAAAACATTCTTACTGATTGTTTTATACTTTTTAATTTTTATAAATTTTCACTTTTTAATGCAAAATGTTAAATGTTTAGGATGAAAGTCTTCCATCTACTTCGACTGGACCTTCTCTAACTACTCACAAACCTGTTAAAAGTAAGTTATATATTTAACAACCCCATATTTTTTCATGTTTTATTAACAATACGTGAAAAACAAATTTATGCCAACTCATAAATTTTTTATAATAGTAATTAAAACATATTTGTTTAACATGACATTTATACGGATTTATTTACTACCTTATTAAATGGCTGTTTAGAAAATGTTGGACCAAACATACTGTTAAACATTGGAGACCACTCTACAGTTACCGTAACACCTACAGGTACAATCTAAACTTTTTATGTTATTCTAGTAATATGGGAAAGCATATTTTTTTAAATAGAATTGTGTATGCATAAATAATTTATTGTTCGTTTATATTATGTAATTTTATTGTAGATGTCAAAATGAAAGATTGCACGTTGGACGGTTGTGACGTATTGATCAAAGAAAATAAAAAAGTGAATATGCTTCCTGGTTCTGATAGCAGCGAGGTGAAACAAATATTGGACTAAAAAATTGATTTTGTTACAGTAAACTTTAATATTTATTTCCGGTTTAATTAAGTACATTTTATTGAGTTGCAGCATTTAATATGCCTCAGTAATTAATAATACTCAGTAGTTGTCAAATATAATTCTATGCAAAAAACAAAACCATTGTTAATGTTTAATATATATCTGTACATAAACCCAGATTTCAATATTCAAGCAATTTATTATAAGGTTGTTTTTTTAATTTATTTTAATTTTTTTATCACTGTGATTAAATCAGTTTTTTATGTTCTATTTTTTAATTGCACTGTCTTTTAATTTATTTTATCATATATATTTTTTTATTTTCTAATTAGGCAATGTTAAAGTGACTTTAATTATGAATTGCTAGTAATTATTGATGTGTGGTATGCAGTAAATTAGTGATATCAGTGATTATATGTAGTAATTGCCTAAATGTAACGCTTAAAATACAAGAGGCAAATAATGCAAAGTACAAATAATATAACTTGACCATGTTTTTTAACATCTTATTTGTAATTTAATCATTGTTTTAATGTTACTGCCCTTTTTTGCTTATTTTTTTGGAATTTTGATTTTTCTTTTGTAGTAGTTAAACAATGTATATGGATATATATGTGCATATACTTCAAACAGTAAAATGGGATATTGTTTGGTTATTGTGTAAAAAAATTAAGTTATTTTAATTCTTAGCTTTTTCGCAGGGTAAATTTTAGACTTTGAGGATATAGAAAATTATTTAGTGCGAACAAAAATTCGACTCTGTGTACCATAAAAAAGTGAAAAAACTTTTTTACATTACGTAGGGTGATAAATTCGTCATCGCTATTTGAAATATTTTTACTTTTGTTTAGGCTTGTAAGTTAAAAGGTCGTTCACACTTAGCTAGGTTTAGCGCAAATGCTGTAGCGATGTTGATATAGAATTATTTTGAGATTACACGCAGAAAGTCGACATTATCTGGGCAGGATTCTTGCAGTTGAGCGAGTTTTTGAGTTTAGGTTTGCGTAACTGCCAAACTTAGATTGTTGTTATGGTAACGAGTGAAGCGGAAAAGTTTGAATAGTTAGTTAGAATGCCAGACACTTCGGCCCCCGGACACTTCGGCCAAGACACTTCGGCCAAAATTTTTTTTTTAAAACAGCGGGGATTTTGCATTTTAATTACCGCGAGAAATTTTATTTTCGCGTAGTTATATACAGTTTTTTAGACAGTATTTGAAACAAAATAAGCAGTAAATTAATATTTTTTTTAATAATAATGTGCAAGAACATGTTATCTTTCTTTTGCCGTGTCAATTTTTTAATTTTATAAACTAAAACCTATAAAAAACTAATTTTGAAAGCGCGCGCTTTTAGGTGACGGAGGACAATGCATAATGTTATCTCGTATTTTGCCAAATAGTGCCGCCTTTCCAAACAATATTTGAAGAAAATAGAGCGTTAATTTTTTATTTTTTACACTGAGGATTACGCATAAATGTCATTAAGGTAACAACTAATAAAAACTTTTATATATACTGTACTTTATGCAAAATTTTATTTTGAATATCGGTAAAATATGGTCTTACGCTGACTTTATACACGGGAATTTCATCGCCGACTCCCCGCCGTTTTTTTACGGAACAAATCTTTTGGCAACTCTTTAAACGTTTTATTCTTTGTGTTTTAGTATATAAATTTATATACATTAACACAGGCAATAACTAATAACATATTTATGCACATTCCTCAGTGTAAAAAATGATTAATTAATTATCTATTTTCTTCAAATATCGTTGAGAAAGACGGCCCTATTTCGCAAAACACGTGATATCATAATGCATCATCGTCTTGTGTCACCTAAAAGCGCGCGCTTTCAAAATTAGTTTTTTATAGGTTTTAGTTTATAAAATTAAAAAATTGACACGGCAAAAGAAAGATAACATGTTCTTGCACATTATTATTAAAAAAAAATATTTTGTTTCAAATACTGTCTAAAAAACTGTATATAACTACGCGAAAATAAAATTTCTCGCGGTAATTAAAATGCAAAATCCCCGCTATTTTGAAAAAAAAATTTTGGTCGAAGTGTCCGGGGGCCGAAGTGTCTGGTTACCGTTAGTTATATGTTTGTCTATCATAAAAACACGATTTTTGTTTTTTTTAACAATTTTATCATCAGACAGTTACACACATATACAAAGGGGATAGAGCTAAGCTACTAGGTGTGGAATAGTGCTAAAAGCTGACATTAAACTGCAAAATAAGTGACATAGTGGGTCCGTTAATGTAATTGTTACCAAAAATATGCATGATGCATAAAAGGCAGAGTTTTGATCATTTTTAAAAATTAATCCTGCTTCATTTATCAGCATTTTAAGTTAATACTGAATTTTTCACTTTCAATATTTTTCAGCAATGTACAAAGCTTCGTGTAATGGTCAGAACACTTTCTACACAACTTGAGGCCCTGGGTTCAATCCCCAATGCTCTCATGCCGTAATGCCCTTAGGCCAGTCTGGAAAGTAGGGCAGCGTGCACGCACGAGATTTTTTTCATTAAAAAAAATGCACGCCTGGAATTAGCGATTTGCACGCATGGTTTCCTAAAAAAATGTGCACGCGCAGTACTGACGCCTAAAACACGCTAATATAAATCACGCGTGCACGCCTAGACCGGAAATTTTGATATGCGTGCACGCGCGGTCACGCATTTTTTTACGCTTGCACGCACAAGATCTCGTCGAAAACTGCCCTACTTTCCAGACTGGCCCTTAGGTAAGATGCTTTAAAAGCGTTATGAACTTCTGCTAAGCTGGCAATCATTTAACAGCTTAATTGCCACGCAATTATAATTAATAACATCTCAAATTGCCAGGGTCAACTTAAAACTGGGTCGGGGTAACAAATGTGACTCTATGTTTAGGTTGTGACGTCTACCTTTACATATTGAGGATAAAGATATTTTGCAAAATTTTGTCAAATTTTACATATGCTTATATTTTTTTTATTAATTAAAACAAGCTTTTTCATACAGGAACTTTATAATTCTTGGGAAATTAATGTAATTTTAGTTAATTCAACAACATAAACTTAAAGTACATTGACTACCAGCTCCGTAAATCATGGATGTAAGTTAAACACTAAATTTATGTTTTTTTATCAACTTAAATTAAGTATTTTTAAGCTATTATGATAGTTATTATAATCATGGAATTATAAATATCTAACTGATGATAATATACTTTTGTAAAGAAATGGTGTTTAAATTGTAAATCAAGTATTTTTAATATTATTGTGGATTAAAACAAAGATGCTCCAGTAAAATTTCTTACTTTAACTTTCTTATTTTTAAGTTGTTTTATTATTAAACCATTTTCAACTGTAAACATAGTTGTATACCCAGCAAATATACAGAATTGAATGGATCAAAGAAATTAAATACACCGAATGAATCGAATGTATTACGGTTATTCTGAATGGGTTAAAGTTGGGGTTAGGGTTTAATTGATGCGATTCTGTTGGTCCCTTTAGTACCCTTTTAATAACCATTTGATATACATTCGATCCATTCGATCTTGTATAGTTTATAGGTACCCATAGTTATATTCATAATTGTAAAACTGATTATATTGGGTCATTTTATGTTTGTTGTTGCTTAAGTGCCTATGTAAAAAGGTAATATCAAATAAAATAGGGCAAGTAATATTATGTTGAAAATTTATTATTTTTTTAATGAATATAAAATACCATTGTTAATATTTTTTATTTTATTTTTAATAGATTCCCCCACAGTCTTCCACTAATTTGTCAGAAAATCCATTTGAAAGCGAAGATAAGGTAAGGACAGAAATTAAAATATTTTGATTGTTGAATTACTAAGATTATTTTTAAAATAAATTATTTGTTTTTGGTGTTGTTTTATTTATGGAAATTTTTTTACCACTTTAGATAAAAATAAAATTTCCACATAGGTGTCATTGTTTAGATATTGTCAGGACTTGTGGGTTATTGTCTTTATTAGTAAAGTTGTATTTCTAAAGCTGATCAAATTAGCTTCATTGTTATAAAGGTTGACTTTGTGAACTCTGTGTTTTGTACATGGGTTACTTTATTGTTGGATTATAATTTAAACTACTCTCAATAATGTAACACTATTTCTTTTTAAATTAAATAATCTTTAAAAGTTTAATCTATTGAAGATGATGTAAGTAAAAGTGAAGATGATGTAAGTAATTAATATTTTTTATTTATTTAAATTACATTAAAAATGAAATGAGTTTAAGTTTTTTTTATAAATTAAAACAAATTCTTGTTATTTATTGAAGTAAAATTAAATTATTTATAATTTCCTTAGTGTAGTTTTATGTTGAATTCTATGGTTGTATCAAATTACATAGGTTTCTTTGTTTAGAAATTATCAGATGTTTTGTTAGTTAAGTTGTGTTTCTAAGTCTGAAGCTGATTTTCTTCGTTTTACAAGGCAACTTTAGAACTAGGTGTTTGGTACACAAACTACCTTAATAAAATTGTAATACTTTAAATATTGAAAAACACAACTTTAATTAACAACACCAATTAAAAAAATGTAAACAATTAAAACTTCGTATAGAGCAGGGGTCAGCAACCTATTTCGCATTGCGAAACGATTTAAAACTGAATATTTTTTGCGAAACAGCCTTTAAAAAATTCAAATCTTCATCACAAATAAAAATGTATCAAATTTAAAGCAATTTATTTCTATATCAAATCGATGATTAACATTTTTTAATGTTTTAAAGACAAAATAAGCTTACAAATCAAAAAATAATCATCTTTCTGTTGTAAAGCATTTTAACTCGAAAAAAAAATGTAGCCGATAACGTACACCTGACAAACCTGCGCCTGGTGGTTGCGACCACTAGTATAATGTGGTGGCCAGACATTTGAACCCCTTTTATCTGAACACCTTACATTTAAACCCCTTCATTTAAACCCCTTCATTTAAACCCCTTACATTTAAACTCCTTCATTTAAACCTCTTGCATGTGAACCCCTTCATTTAAACCCCTTACATGTGAACCCCTTCATTTGAACCCTTAACATTTAAACCCCTTACATTTAAACCCCTCCATTTAAACCTGTTACATGTGAACCCCTTCATTTGAACCCTTAACATTTAAACCCCTCCATTTAAACCTCTTACATGTGAACCCCTTCATTTGAACCCTTAACATTTAAACCCCTTACATTTAAACCCTTCCATTTAAACCCTTCCATTTAAACCTCTTACATGTGAACCCCTTCATTTAAACCTCTTACATGTGAACCCCTTCATTTAAACCCCTTACATCTGAACCCCTTCATTTAAACCCCTTACATTTGAACCCCTTCATTTGAACACCTTACATTTGAACCCCTTACATTTGAACCTTTTATCTGAACACCTTACATTTGAACCCCTTTTATCTGAACACCTTACATTTGAACCCCTTACATTTGAACACCTTACATGTGAACCCCTTCATTTGAACCCCTTACATTTTAACCCCTTACATTTTAACCCCTTACATGTGAACTCCTTACATTTGTGTTGTAAGGGGTTCAAATGTAAGGGGTTCAAAACCATTGTTTGTACAACTATAAAATTATATTTAAATTAAGTAGACAAAAGCCGCAAGAGTCGCAACCAAAAACAAGTCATTACACTTCACATTATAACATACCTTCAATTTACATAAACTTTTCCATTATTTTTAAAACTGATAAACTAGTTTTTAAATTTTGCTGATTAGAAATGTACAAGGGTTGCCAATATAGAATAAAATTTGGCAAAATAATATTATGCAAAAATATTTCTAACATTATCTTTATTTACCGTGTTGATATTTTTGTTATTCATTAAACAGATTTCTTTACATTTTTTTCATGATTTGGGTGAAATTTCAAGTGAAAGTGAAGATGAGGTAAGCAGTTAATGAATTTTGTTTATTTAAATAACATTAAAATGAAATGCTTTTAAGTATTGTATAAATTAAAACAAATTCTTGTTATTATTTAAATGAAAAATTAAAATATATATAATTTCTTTACTGTAGTTTCATGTTGAAATTCATGGTTATATTGAATTACATAGGTTTCTTTGTTTTAGAAATTATTAGATGTTTTGTCTTTAGTAGTTAAATTGTGTTTCTAAGTCTGAAGCTGATTTTCTTTGTTTTACAAGGCAACTTTTAAACTAGGTGTTTGGTACACAAACTACCTTAATAAAATTGTAATACTTTAAATATTGAAAAACACAACTTTAAATAACAACACCAATTAAAAAAATGTAAACAATTAAAACTTCGTATAGAGCAGGGGTCAGCAACCTATTTCGCATTGCGAAACGATTTAAAACTGAATATTTTTTGCGAAACAGCCTTTAAAAAATTCAAATCTTCATCACAAATAAAAATGTATCAAATTTAAAGCAATTCATTTCTATATCAAATCGATGATTGGCATTTTTGAATGTTTCTAATACAAAATAAGCTTACAAATCAAAAAATAATCACCTTTCTGTTGTAAAGCATTTTAACTCGAAAAAAAATGTGGCCGATAACGTACAGCTCACAAACTGGCACTTGGCCTGTGCCTGGTGGTTGTGACCACTAGTATAATGTGGTGGCCAGACATTTGAACCCCTTTTATCTGAACACCTTACATTTAAACTCCTTCATTTAAACTCCTTACATGTGAACCCCTTCATTTGAATCCTTTACATTTGAACCCCTTACATTTAAACCCCTTACATTTGAACCCCTTCATTTGAACACCTTACATTTGAACCCCTTACATTTGAACCCCTTACATTTAAACCCCTTCATTTAAACCCCTTACATGTGAACCCCTTCATTTAAACCCTTTACATTTGAACACCTTAGATTCGAACCCCTTACATTTGAATCCCTTTTAACTGAACCCCTTACATGTGAACCCCTTACATGTGAACCCCTTCATTTAAACCCTTTACATTTAAACCCTTTACATTTGAACCCCTTCATTTGAACACCTTACATTTAAACCCTTTACATTTGAACCCCTTCATTTGAACCCCTTCATTTGAACACCTTACATTTGAACCCCTTACATTTGAACCCCTTACATTTAAACCCCTTACATTTAAACCCCTTCATTTAAACCCCTTACATGTGAACCCCTTCATTTAAACCTTTTACATTTGAACACCTTAGATTCGAACCCCTTACATTTGAATCCCTTTTAACTGAACCCCTTACATGTGAACCCCTTACATGTGAACCCCTTCATTTAAACCCTTTACATTTAAACCCTTTACATTTGAACCCCTTCATTTGAACACCTTACATTTAAACCCTTTACATTTGAACCCCTTCATTTGAACACCTTACATTTGAACCCCTTACATTTGAACCCCTTTTATCTGAACACCTTACATTTAAACCCCTTCATTTAAACCCCTTACATGTGAACCCCTTCATTTAAACCCTTTACATTTGAACACCTTAGATTCGAACCCCTTACATTTGAACCCCTTTTAACTGAACCCCTTACATGTGAACCCCTTCATTTAAACCCTTTACATTTGAATTCCTTACATTTGAACCCCATACATTTGAGCCCCTTCATTTGGTTCAAATGTAAGGGGTTCAAGTGTAAGGGGTAAGGGGTTTAGATAAAAGGTTTAGATAAAGGGGTTCAAATGTAAGGGGTTCAAATTTAAGAGGTTCAAATGTAAGGGGTTCAAATAAAAGTGGTTCAACTGTAAGGGGTTCAGATGAAGGGGTTCAAATGAAGGGGTTCAGATGTTAGGGGTTCAGTTAAAAGGGGTTTAAATGAAGGGGTTCAAATATTCAGGGGGGTTCAAATGAAGGGGTTCAGTTGTAAGGTATTCAAATGTAAGAGGTTCAAATGTCATGGAAACACATAATGTATATACTAATTTTTTTTAGATTTGCATTTAATTATTGCAACAACATGTAGTTCAAATGAAATAAAAATACTATTAACAACCCCCCCCTTAAAATTAGAATTATATTATTTGTTTATATATTTCCTAAATTTATACAAATGTCTTTGTTTATAAATCTATATTTAAGCTAGCTAACTAATAAAAAAATTTTTTTTAAGAATACTATAATGAAAGCTTTTATACAAATCATATATAATTTATAATACAAATCATATATAATATAGAAATTTTTATACAAATCATATATAATATAGAAATCAAGCATAAAGGTAAACTAATATTTTTTTGTTCTTGTAAAATTTTTATTTTAAATTTTAGTTAATATATTTAAAAATAAATTAGTTTTAAACAATTCTTTATTTTATAGATTTGGTTTATTTTAGTAAGTACTTGTAATAGAACAATTTTACAAATTTACTATATATTAGGTTGTTGGTATTATGAACCTACGGTGCAACAAACTCTCACTTGATGACATCACAAAGCTGTGTGATTGTTTGCACAAAATTAAAATGTTATGGCTTGTTGGTTGTGATATTGATTCTAAAGGGCAAGAATTACTGAGGGTTGCAAGATATAAGAATGCAGAGGTTTGTTGTAAACAAATTTAGGCAAACTAATTCAATTTTACAAAAAACCTTATTTATTTTGTTTAGTATTAGCTTTAAATAACTATTTTTGTGCTAAATTTCATTTAATTAATTAAACGTATGCTGATAAAACAACTTATTTTGGAATGACATGTAACTTACACATATAAGATCAATGTTATTAAAATGCTAATTTTTTTAGAAAACTATAATAACAGGTGTTCATGGTTTACCTGAATATTATTTAAACCTACAAGAACCATCTGATCAACTAACTACAGATATAGTCAAGCTAACATCTACTCAGGTAATATAAAATTTTGCTGAACTTCTATGTAGAGAGAGAGCATGGAACAATAATCTACCATACCAGTTTATTTACAACTTTTATTTTTATACCACTTTACATTTATTATATTAAATATTTGAAATGTAATAGGGTTTAAACCTAAGATTTAGCAAAAAGAACAAAAAGCTAAGTAACTTACATTATTAGTAATAAAAAATACAGTGTGTAACATCATGATATTAATATTAACAATAACAACACAGCAGATAATAAATTACTCGAAGGTGCCTTACTTACTTATTAAAATTCAATTTAACTTTCTTGTCAAAATTTAAGTAGAAATTCAATTTTATGTCTTAAAACTGCAGAAATAAAATCTGATTATTTTATTCAGGCAAATAAAGCTGATGATCCTTCTGTAACCACAACAATGACATGTAAAATGTTGACATTTATCCAAGACTGCTTTAAATCTGGGCAGACCAGCAGTGAAGAGTTGACCAAGTTGACTAAACTAGCCTACAACGGAATAATGGAAAAAGAAATTGTATTTGAAAACTTTGGACCTGAAAAAGTTGATCACTGGAGAAGATTCGAAGAATTTGAAAATGCTAAAACTAGACAAAACCTATTTAAAGGGGTACAACACATGAAATATTCAAATTTAGATTGGCAAGACTTTCTCTGTGCAGTTTACATGATTCAACCTCTTTCTCTGGATGAGTTTGAATCCACATTTACCTGGTTAATAAAAACAAAAACTTTCAAGTTTAATTTATGCAAATTTCTTTATGGTTTGTGTAATGAACAAAACTCAAAGAAAGTAAAGAAGATGTTGGATCTAGAAACTGATTTAACACAAAAGAGAAATATTTTGTTCAACTACCTTAGTTATTACTTAGAACATCGGTATTTTCCAAATCTTCTTTTTTTGTATAAATTAACAAAAGAATATGGAAGAGAACTTGCAGATTGGGTTATTAAACATTTACCTTTAGAAGTGTATATCAGTGATGATATTTATCCCAATGATGTTACAAGTCTCGTCGAAATCCTTCAACTTTCAATTACACCATTGGAGTTAGATGTACTTCATCCAACTTTTGAGGATGGCAGTTTAACAATGTTTTCTCACCAAGTTCTTCCGATAATAAAAGAAAAATCAAGCATAAAGGTAAACAAATACTTTTTTGTTCTTGTACAATTTTTGTTTTAAATTAGTTAAGATATTTAAAAATTAGTTTTAAACAATTCTTTATTTTATAGATTTAGTTGATTCTAGTAAGTACTTGTAATAAAACAATTTTACAAATTTACTAAATATTAGGTTAGATTCGTGGACCTAAGGCGCAACAAACTCTCACTTGATGACATCACAAAGCTCTGTGATTGTTTGCACAAGATTGAAAGATTGTATCTTAATGGTTGTGATATTGATTCTGAAGGAAAAGAATTGTTGAGAGTTACAAGATATAAGAATGCAAAGGTTTGGAAATATGTTTTGTATACTGTAGCTTAATTTTATGATTTTTAGGTTTTTGTTACAATTTGGCATTTCTAAATATTGTTATGAGAAATGTGATATGTTTTGTATAATATTTAATGCAGCTAAAATTACCAACAACTAAAATATTTGGAGTTTCTGGTTTGCCAGAAGAATACTCCATTGCACAAGATCAATCTGATCAATCATTAACCGGACCAGTAACACTAAAAACTAACCAGGTAAATAAGAAACTAGGTGCTTTTTATGTGTGAAATTATTGACTAAAACATTGAATAATTCAAATATGATTCAAATGTGTTTTTTTTTATTGTTTAAAGGCTGAAGATTTAACTGCATCAGGAATTGAAGTTATATATGGGGATATATCTGGTTAGTTTGCCATAATACTTTATTTAATTTTTATCTTTAGTTTTATTGATTTAATCAGTTTTGTTAATTTGGGTTTTTATTGATTGTTTACAGTTTTTTTTTTTTAAAAACTAGGATAAAAATATATCATATTGCTATTAAGACACTGTAACCAAGGTGATCGGTGTAAAAGGAGGCAGAGTTGAAGTATCGGGATGTTACATTGATATTCCTGAAGGTGCACTTACTAGGGATGTTCAAATTACTGTCCATGTTGTTCGTTGTCATGATATTACTTTTCCCACCAAGGTATTTGCTTTTACAAAGTTGTTTAACATATACTTAACATACAAAAAAGCATTTGCTTTTGTTATTAGTTAACTAATTAGATTGTTTAAACCAATAATATTTTTTTTAGGAAAATCCAACATATTTGTTGACTCCACAATTGGAATGCTTGCCACATGGATTGAAGTTTAATGTTCCAGTTACAATATTTCTTTCCACCCCATTTTACTCAACTACTGGAACCTGTGTTGTTACGGTAATTCTTAATTTGATTTTATCATTTTTATATAGAATGTTATTTCTGATTTTAAACAAATTAAAGTTGATTAAACTGTTATTTTAAGCCTCAAGTAAGTAAAGACAAAGTAGTTTGGGAAGATCTTGATGAACTTATTTTGGGAAAATCTCACACAGTTCAGTTTCAAGTTGATCATTTATCTTGGTAAATAGTTTAACTAATTATTAAAGCACCACTTTAATAAGTAATGTTTAAGGTTTAGGTTATAACAGTTTGGTTACTATTGTATAGTTACTATGTTATAAAATCTTTAAGGTTTCAAGTTATAACATCTTGGCTGTTTGGAGTGTCCCAGTATCTTAGTAATCCTGAAAAGAAACAGATTTTTCACTGCTTTAACGAAAAGGAAAAGGCCTTTTTAACTTTAAATATTATTGACTTTGACATGCAGATTTTACTCAAACAAAATGAAACTCAAGCCTTTATGGCAATTGTGTCTTTAAGGTTAGAAAAAATAAGATTTTTTCTTCCTGTATTGTAAGAAAATTATTTTTAATATTTTTAGACTGAATGACAGAGTGGAGGTCAAGATTGAACATCAGGAGTTTGAAACAGTTTCTAAGATCTATGCTGGTAAAGCCTTTATATCCGATGTGATTGAAATAAAACCAAAACCAGAGTTTGAGAACAAAACTCCTCCATGGGAAATATTTCATTTTTCCGTTACAAATCTTTCAACTCAAATTTATCAAGAAGGAAGATTTGAATATCCTAGATACACAGGACCAAGTATGTATCTTGTATAAAATAACAACCCACCAGTTTTCTTAACAATCAATTATCTATAAGATTGTTGATGTAATATAAGTTAACCATTGATTTTCTATTATCACCATATTGATATAAGAGAGTTTCAACACTATACCCTTTAATATATAGTAATAAACATATTGATAAGGTTATGTAGGAAAATACAAAAAAGTTTCATTTAAATTGTTGGTTTATAAAGTATTTTCTACAGTAAACCTTGTTGTTGGAGGAACTATGGTTCAAAATCAAGGAACACCTGAGACACAGAATCAAGAAATACAGGAGGTCCAAAATCCAGGTCCTAATATACAACTTGGAGATGCATTTGGTAAGCATATTTATACCGGAAATTGACTTTGTATGGTTCTTAGGTGGTATTATTTTTGTATCCTATATCTTTATCCTCGATGTGGAAAGGTCGAATGCGCGACCTAAACATAGAGTAACATTAGTTACTCCGACCCAGTCTTGAGTTACTTTAGCAGATTGGGATTTTATAAAATATAATTGCCCGGTAATTATGCTGCTGATTTAGTGTTGGCTTAACAGGAGTTTGTACCGTTTATAGCACCTTACTCAAGAGCACTACAGCATGAGGTCAGTGGTAATTAAACCCACGACTTCATGGTGGTGTAGCAAGTGTTCTTACTACTACACCACTCTACCGGTTGTTTTTATATGTTTATAATTTGTGGATAACTCCTTAAACTTTTATTTTAAAAGATCCTAACTAACCATCTTCAAGCAATTAAACCTGAACTAACTGGATCCTGGGTTGATATGAGTCCTTAAATGTTTGTTATATTTTTTAACTTGTACATACTGCTTGAAAGTTTATGTAAATTGAAGGTATGTTATATTGTGAAGTGTAATGACTTGTTTTTGGTTGCGACTCTTTCAGTTTTGTCTACTTAATTTAAATAAGTCAACTGTCCCTGTAAAAACTTTAATTTGTAATTGGAATCAAAATGCATATTCTGTATGTAAAAATAGTTTAATATTTCATATTTTAATGGGTATTTTTTATTAGCTCTCACTGTGAAATGGACTCACTTTTAATTAAAAATGACATTATTATACCTTTTTAACTTAACACCCTTATTCTTGCCTTATTTTTTATATATTATCTTTTATACCAAAAGATTATGCAATTTTACAGTTATGTCAAATTCATATTTAAATTTTGCCTTTTTTATTTAACTTTTGTAAGCAACTATGCTCCAGGTAAATTTAACACCTTTCTTCATATTTTTATATTTTACCCATAGCACTTAAAACATGTTTTCGTTCACCTTAATTTTGCTGTAAGAAAAATTTTGTGACTTGCTTTTTTTAGTTAATTCTTTAAGATTGTAGCCTATGCCTTGTTTTTTTAGTAAATTTTTTAAGATTGTATGCCTTGCTTTTTTTAGTTGGTTATTTTGTAGGTGTTTATGATTTGTGTTTTTATCGATAGATTTTTAGCTTTGTTTTCTAGTTTGTTTTTATTTCCTAGGATTTCAGGCCTTGCCTTTTGGTTATTTTATGAGATTTTTTGACCTTGTCTTTTCAAGTTCTCTTTTCGTATAATCAAATTTATGGCCCTATTTATTGAATTTTTTTACGGCAAAACTGTGCTTATTGAAATAGTTGCATACATTTTGGTAAACATTTTATATTAACGTTTTTTTCTATTTGCACTGATAGATTTTTGTTAGTTTTTAGATCTTAAAATTGTGCGTGTTTTAATAGATTTTGAAGGTATTTTGTTTTGAAAACTATACTTAGAAAAGAATTAATTTAATTGTGATAAGGTAGAACAACACACATTAGTAATATGCTCTATTTTGCCTTATTAACGAAATATAGAAGGTTATTTATAGGCTTTAGTCAGGCGTCGCTATTATTAAACTATTGCAATATCTGTATTTGGCAAAAACAACTGGTAGCAACCCATTAATGCGATACTTCGTACCGAAATTAATTGTAAATGTTATAGTAAGTTAACCGTCAGCATAGTGCAATGAAAACACTTTGCTTTAGTACAGCCTCTACAGGTGCCTATGGGCTTCCACGTTGTAGCATCTAAGTCAATATAAATGATGTCAATTCTTGAGTCAAAACTCGTTGGCAAATTATTTATCGAACATTAGGTTAAGATAATAAAAAATTGGTAAAGATTTTTTTTATTTGTTACGTTAATTATATTAAGTTAATTAAAATCTAAGTTCGATATTTTTAATCCTTTGAAAAACAGAGGTTATGAATTCTGTCACAAATCGGTTACTGGAAACACGCCAAAACAAGTAGTTGTAAAACGTCATAAACAGGAACTTAGTGATGTCAGAATTGAAAGTTAGATATTAATTAAACGTTGTGATGTTATATAGAAAGAATTATAGTTTTTGTTCGCCTAAAAAAGTGTATTATTATGTTATAATCATGGAATAATCGTAGTAGTTAGACAAACGCAACGCCTACGATTGATCTGATGATTGTTTTTTTAATTGAAATAATTCCAACAATATTCAGATATTTGACTTTTTATACTTATAAGTTGATCTAGGAAACAGGAGTTTGGTTGTTAGAAGATTTAACTCAAAATATCTTTGATTTTCATCGAGAAAAACTTGAACGAATAGCTTCTTAAATTAAATCATGGATGTAAGTTGATGCTTAATAAAAATTTGATATTAATTAAATTTAAAATAGTGACACCAATACGAACAATACTAAAATAGGGGATACGGGACCAAATGTAAACATTAACAAAAATTCACGGAATGAGGGACGGAGCGAAATTATTTTGTATGGGATAAATTCTGTATTTACCTAAAAAGCTAAGGGATGATGTGGGATTTACTATGAAGGTCGATGGATGATGCAAAATCGATTTTAAGACACAAGGAAAGATTAGGGAAAAAAATTCCACCCATTTCTGCATTAAGCGATTTTTTTTCTATTTTATTACTTCCCTGTAATACAAAGGTCGTTTACACTTAGCTAGGCTCAGCGCAAATGCTGTAGCGATGTTGATATAGAATTATTTTGGGAATTACACGCAGAAAGTCGACATTATCTGGGCAGGATTTTTGCAGTTGAGCGAGTTTTTAAGTTTAGGTTTGCGTAACTGCTAAACTTAGATTGTTGTTATGGTAACGAGTGAAGCGGAAAAGTTTGAATAGTTGGTTATATGTTTGTATATCATAAAAACACGATTTGCGTTTTTTTTTAAACAAAATTACCGTCACGCAGTTATACACACATACAAAACTGCAAAATAAGTGACATTTAGTTGGTCCGTATGTATTGTTACTAAAAATATGCAGATTGTATAACGGGGTGGAGTTTTTAATAATTTTAAAAGTCAATACTGCTTTATTTCCTCTGCATTTACCATTTTCCATATCTCTCAGCAATGTACAAGCATGGTGTAGTGGTCAAAACACTTCTTACACTACATGAGGTTTTAAGTTTGATCCTCTCTGTCTCTATGCTGTAGCGTTCTTAAGTAAGGTGCTATTAACGGTGTGAACCTTGCAGTTTAGTTATCTGACAACTCGAAGTCAACCTTCACACCATTGAGGTATATATAAAAAAAAGAATTATAGTGAGGCGTTATGTAAATGCTAACAACAATTGCAAAAAGAAACAGAATTTTTAAACATTGTCTGCATTAATATTTGCACTTTACAGTCGATCCCGCATCCCTTTTAGCATTAAAAGTTAATACTGTATTTCTCCACATCAAGCAGCAAAGTATCAAAATTGTGTCCCACATTCAACAATTTTTTATCAAAGTTTACAACAGCTTAGTCAACTATGGATGTAAGTGCATATATGTTATATTTAATATATATACTTTTTTAATTTAAATTAAAAGTTGATAAAATTTTAAAGGTTTTTTATGCCATTATCATAGTGGTGGCCAATATTAAATAAATTGGGTCTAATAATATAACGCAAAAAAACTATTGCATAGGCTATTCTTTTTTGTAATTGAACACTTCCTATACTACATAAGGTCCTGTGTTCAATTCCCACTGCTCTCATGCTGAAGTGTCCTTGAGTAAGGCGTTGTAACTGGTATAAACTCCTGCTAAGCAAGCACTTAATCAGTAGCGTAGTTTTTGGGTAATTATATTCTATATTATTCCAAACTGCCAAAGTCAACTCGAGACCGGGTCAGGGTAACTGATGTTACTCTATGTTTAAATCGCGCATTTAACCTTTTCACATCGAGGATGAGATATATACAAAAAATAAAATAAACTTATAGTTTTGTTATTTTATTAAACAGATTTCTTCACATTCTCTTTCTGATTTGTCCAAAAATTCAAGTGAAAGTGAAGATGAGGTAAGGACACAAACTGAAATGTTTTGATTGCTTAAAATAATTTTTTTTTTTTAAGTGTTGTGTTAATTATAACAATATTTGACACCATTAGGAAAAATTTAGTTTTAAAAAGTTGAAAATATTATTAAACTTCTTGTTTTTAATGAAATGTTTTTAAAATTATCAGTTCTCATAATTATTTTTTAATGTGGCATATATGTTTATATATTTTTTAATATTTGATTTTTTTATATTTAAGGTGCTGTAACAAGTGCAATAGTATGTTTTTGTTGTATATTAGACTCTGTTAATAATTAAATTTTTTATTATGTTTAAAGAACATCGTGAAACCACCAAAAAAAAAAGTTTTTTTTCGACGAATTCAGCAATTTTTTAAACCGAAAGCGGAATCTTCTTCCATGCAAACAACAATTCAATCAAATGTAAGGTCTTAAGAACTACACTCTTAGTAACTATCATGTTTATCTAATGAAAGATCATGTTGATTAAAATTGATAATTGTGGATAAAACTTAAACTAAATCTTTAACATAAAAAAAGAAAAACTTAAAAAGTTAATCCAAATTGGAATAACTTTTCTGTTAGATTTTATATTTATAACAATAAATTATTAAACTCCCAATAACAACAAACCACCCTTTTACTTGTTTTAATAACCTTATTGTTGGATTGTAATTTAAACTACTCTCAATAATGTAACACTATTTATTTTTAAATTAAATAATCTTTAAAAGTTTTTGCAAAATGTTATCTAAACCTATTTTTCTTTGACATGTTATTTTTCTTTGACATAAGTCAAAATTAAGTATAAGACGCAAGGGATAAATAAAATCATCATTTCTACATTCAGCGATTTTTTGTTAACAATTACATATGGCTTCGATATTTTCCGCACCTCCAACTTCCCACATCTCTTATTTTAGTACTACCCCATAATACAAGCTCGCATGAGTTACTGTGTAAATGTACATCATGCAATAACAACAGCTTATTTCAAATAATTTTAATTAACAAAGTGTGTTAAAATGTTAGTCAAATTTTATGATTTTGCAGGACTTGGACGAAAATGATCCAGGTACTTTAAAGGGTAAGAAATTGGATGAAGCTGGAACAACTGAACCGATAAAGCAAAGAAAGGAATTTAGTCAAAAAACATTTGAACCTGAAGCTTCTGTGAGTTTTATGTTAATTGCAAAATAAATTTACTAAAAATAAGATGGTGGGTGTAATAGTTTTAAAACTCTGCTTTTTTGTGGCACTATAAACATTACAAACTTTTGTATAAAAATGACTTGTTTAATACTCTTAATACACTTAATGTACAAACAAAATAATATAAATCAAGTTAAAATTTATTTTCAAAGTGTTATAGGCTATTCTGTTTTCTTATGATATATATATATAGGATTCAAAGACAATAAAAAAGTTGGACGAAACTAAAACAACTGAACCCACAAAGTGGAAAAAAGAATTTGCTGAAAAAACCTCTCACCCTAAATCTTCAGTAGGTTTATTTACATTACTTGTAATAAATAACGCTTTATTAATTAAAAAATTTAAAATAAATGAAATTTCACTAGCAAAATATTGTAATTATGAATTTTAGCATTCATTTTGTTAATTTTTATTTATATTTTGCTGATAAACAATGTATAAAAGTTGCCAATATAGAATGAAATTTTGCAAAACAATATTAAGTGAAAAAATTATTATATTGTTTCTGACATTAACTATATTTACCGTGTTGATATTTTTGTTATTTATTAAACAGTTTTTTTCATGTTTTTCTTCTAATTTGGGTGAAATTTCAAGTGAAAGTGAAGATGAGGTAAGCAGTTAATGAATTTTGTTTATTTAAATTACATTAAAAATGAAATAGTTTTAAGTTTTATATAAATTAAAACAAAATCTGGTTCTTATTTAAAGTAAAATTAAATTATATATAACTTCCTTAGTGTAGTTTTATGTTGAATTTTATGGTAATATCAAATAACATAGGTTTCTTTGTTTAAGCAAACTATGCTCCAGGTAAATTTAACACCTTTCTTTATATTTTTATATTTTACTCATAGCACTTATAACATGTTTTCGTTCCCCTTAATCTTGCTGTAAGAAAAATTTTGTGACTTGCTTTTTTTAGTTAATTCTTTAAGATTGTAGCCTATGCCTTGCTTTTTTTAGTTGGTTATTTTGTAGGTGTTTATGATTTGTGTTTTTATCGATAGATTTTTAGCTTTGTTTTCTAGTTTGTTTTTATTTCCTAGGATTTTAGGCCTTGCCTTTTTGGTTATTTTATGAGATTTTTGGACCTTGTCTTTTCAAGTTCTCTTTTTGTATAATCAAACTTATGGCCCTATTTATTGAATTTTTTATACGGCAAAGTTGTGCTTATTGAAATAGTTGCATACATTTTTGTAAACATTTTATATTAACGGTTTTTTTCTATTTGCACTGATAGTTTTTTGTTAGTTTTTAGAACTTAAAATTGTGCATGTTTTAATAGATTTCTAAAGTTTAATTTCGTTTTAAAAACTATAATTAGAAAGAATGAATTTAATTGTGATAGGGTAGCCATTATTAATATGCTCTATTTTGCCTTATTAATCGAATATGGAAGGTTATTCATAGGCTTTAGTCAGGCGTCGCTATTATTAAACTATTGCAATACCTGTATTTGGCCAAAACAACTGGTAGCAACCCATTAATGCGATACTTCGTACCAAAATTAATTGTAAATGTTGTAGTAAAGTTAACCGTCGGCATAGTGCAATGATCGAAACACTTTGCTTTACTACAGCCTCTACAGGTGCCTCTGCGCTTCCACGTTGTAGCATCTAAGTCAATATAAATGATGTGAATTCTTCAGTCAAAGCCCATTGACAAATTATTTATCGAACATTAGGTTAAGATAATAAAAATTCCTAAATATTTTTTTATTTGTTACGTTAATTATATTAAGTTAATTAAAATCTAAGTTCGATATTTTTAATCCTTTAAAAAACAGAGGTTATGAATTCTGTCACAAATCGGTTACAGGAAACACGCCAAAACAAATAGTTGTAAAACGTCATAAACAGGAACTTAGTGATGTCAGAATTGAAAGTTAGATATTAATTAAACGTTGTGGCGTTATATAGAAAGAATAATAGTTTTTGTTCGCTTAAATAATTGTATTATTATGTAATAATCATCGAATAATCGTAGTAGTCAAACAAACGCAACGCCTACGATGCGCGACTTAAACATAGAGCAACATCAGTTACCCCGACCCAGTTTCGAGTCTTCAACAATTTGGGGTATTATAGATTATAATTGCCCGATAATTAACCTGCTGATTAAGTATTGGCTCAGCAGGAGTTAGTACCGTTTATAGCGCCTTACTCAAGGGCGCTACAGCAATTGAAAAAATTTCAACAATATTTTAATTTGTATATATAGAAGTTCATCCTCTTAACAGGAATTTGGTTGTTAGCAGATTTAACTTAAAATATCTCTGATTTTCATCGAGAAAAAGTTTAAAGTAAATCAGTCGACGAATGAATAGCTTCTTAAATCATGGATGTAAGTTTTTGCTTAATTAAAACTTTATATAAATTCAATTTAAAACAAAGACACCTAATTTTTCTCTGCTGTTTTAAATGTAACTTAATACAGACAATACTAAAGTATGAGATGCGGGGTAACCAGACACTTCGGCCCCCGGAAACTTCGGCCAAAATTTTTTTTTCAAAACAGCGAGGATTTTGCATTTTAATTACCGCGAGAAATTTTATTTTTGCGTTGTTTTATACAGTTTTTTAGACAGTATTTGAAATAAAATAAGCAGTAAATTACTATTTTTTTAAAGAATAATGTGCAAGAACATGTTATCTTTCTTTTGGCGTGTCAATTTTTTAATTTTTACAAACTAAAACCTATAAAAAACTAATTTTGAAAGAGCGCGCTTTTAGGTGACGGGGGACAATGCATAATGATATCTCGTATTTTGCCAAATAGTGCCGCCTTTCCAAACAATATTTGAAGAAAATAGAGCGTTAATTTTTATTTTTTACACTGAGGATTATGCATAAATATGTTATCTTTCTTTTCCCGTGTCAATTTTTTAATTTTACAAACTAAAACCTATAAAAAACTAATTTTAAAAGCGCACGCTTTTAGGTGACACAAGACAAAGCGTTACGATATTACGTTTTTTGCAATTTATCATTTTTCACACTGTGCATAAATATGTTATTAGTTTTTGCTCGTGTTAATGTATATAAATTTATATACCAAAACACAAAGAATAAACTGTTTAAAGGGTGCCAGAAGATATGGTCTGCAAAAAAACGGCGGGGAGTCGGCGATGAATTTTTTATGTATAAAGTCAGCACAAGACCATATTTAAAATAAAATTTTGCATAAAGTACAGTATATATAAAAGTTTTTATTGGTTGTTATGTTAATGACATATGTTAGTTTTTAGAAAATTTATTTTTTTTAAGATTTTTGTTTCAAAAACCTTTTTTAAAACGGATTAAAGACAGGTGCTTTTGGCCTGAAAAATTTTCTTACTAATCGCTTTCGGCCTGCGAAATTTTTACAAAACAGCGTTAAGCCTGCGTATACCTTTAATGCAAGACCATATTTTACCGATATTCAAAATGAATGTGACTGGCAACCTTTCTTGCACCTCCAACTTTTTACATCTCATATTTTATTACTACCCTATAATACAAGCTTGCATGATTTATTGTGTAATTATACTCGCAATAACAACTGTTTACTTTAAATAATTTTATTTAAAGTGTTTTAAAATGTTAATTAAATTTTATGATTTTGCAGGACTTGGACGAAAATGTTTCAGTTACTTTAAAGGAGAAGATTTTGGATGAAGCTGGAACAACTGAATCGATAAAGCAAAGAGGGAAGTTTAGTCAAAAAACATCTAAACCTGGAGCTTATGTGAGTTTTATATAAATTGCAAACTAAATTTGCTAAAAATAAATAAATATGGTGTAGTGGTCGCAACACTTAGCTCCAATACATAAGGTTATTGGTTTAATTTTCACTGCTTTTATGGCATTACAAACATTTGCTGCGCAGGACCCAAAAGACTTTTATGCTGCGCAGGACCCAAAGACAATAAAAAAGTTTGATACAACTAAAACAACTAAACCCTCAAAATGGAGAAAAGAATTTGCTGAAAAACCTTTACATGTAAGTTTAGTAACAACATTTTAAATATAAGCAAACACACTATCTACAATGTAATCTTACATTAGAAAATTTATAATATTATGTAACAAAAATAATTTTTTGTGTTTTTTGAAAGAATATTTTGTTCTTGATTTACAAAAAAACCTTTTTAGTTCTATGTGACTTTTAAACTTTCTTTAACCCTTTTGACTTTGACCCTTTTTGTTTTACTTTAGTTTGTAGGAATACCTAAAAAAATATATTTTCAAAACCGAAGGCAACCACTTTTTTATTTACGCCCTGATTATCATCAAATAATTTAAAGCCACCACATTTTAACCTTCAATATTATTCTTTAGAATAGGGTCGAACTTTAAAAATAATTAGTTAAATGGTGGAATTAGTTACGTAGGAGTTTGATTAAAGAATTGTAAATGAAATGTTATTTGTCAGCCTTCACTGATTTTCTTTATATATAATTATACAATATTTTATTTGTGGTAATCAACTTTAGAGGGCCTGGTTTAGTTCAAGGCATTTGTAAATACCCTGAACTTTTGGTATATAGAGTTTTGTGTACAGCTATTTTATTATTTAAATTAAAAAATAATTTTTTTTCTATAACTAAACCAAAAAAATAATATTATGCAAGAAACTTATCTTTTTCATACTTACAATAAACACCATGTTACTAATTTTTTATTAAATAGGATCCTTCATCGCATTCTTTTTTGGAATGGTCTGAAAGTGATAGTGAAAGTGATAATCAGGTAAGAAAGCAATTAAAATATTTCGATTGTTTAATTAATGAACTTAAATATATTTAAAATAATTGCTTGTTTTTTAATTATTAAATTTAAAGTTTAACTTACTATTTACTTTAAAACTAAATTTCATAATCCTTTCCAACTTAAATAGATAATTACCTTAACTTAATTTTTTGTAGAATTGTAGAATAAACATTCTATTAATATTTAGTAAAATAATATTATGCAAGAAAACTTATCTTTTCAATAATTACATTGTACGCCATGTTACTAATTTTTTTAATTAATAGAATTATTTACGTTCATTTTAATTTATCTTGGACTTGCATTAAATTTTTGCAACAGCCTTGGTTAAAATTTATTTTGTTTAATTTCAATTAATAACAATGTTTTTATTGTGTTTCGCTAAATGTAGTATAGTTTTTCTAGGCCTTAGAATAAAAACTTTACACCCTGTTACTATAGAGTAAATTAATAATTTTTTGCATACTTTCCGTATTTAGGATTATATTATTTAATATATATTTCTTAAATTTATACAAATCTTTTTATTTATAAATCTTAATTTAAGCCAGCTAAAACTCATAAAAATTTTACTATAATAAATGCTTTTATACAAATCATATATGATTAATATTTATAATTTGGATCGTGTCCATCACTTTCCTTAGACTTGGTGATACCTGTTCTCCTATACAAATAAATTCAAGTGGATGGGGTTTTGATGTAAAAACTACAACATCATTTTTTTTCCTGTTTTTATATTTACATTTATTATAATTATATTCTTTGTCTTTTTAAGAGACGTTATTTCATAAATCAAGTTTTTTTGTCATAGTAAATTAAAAATTTAAATCAAACTTAAAAAATTAATCCAAATTGGAATAACTTTTGTGTTAAATTTTATATTTATAACAATAAATTATTAAACTTCCAATAACAACAAACCAACCTTTTACTTGTTTTAATAAGTAAATTCAAGTTGGTTATTAAATAAAAATTAAATTTGTTAAAAGTATTAAACTAATTATTATAAAATATGTTACTCACATGTTGTACTTTTATAGATTAAAATTGAAGGAGTTGTTTATCCAAAAGATGTCGTTGAACTTGTTGACAAATTACAAAGTTCAATCAAACCAGTTGAGTTAGGTGTTTATTATGCATGGTTTAAGGATGATAGTTTAACAATGTTTACTCACCAAGTTCTTCCAATAATAAAAAAAAAATCAAATATAAAGGTAAACAAATATTTTTGTTATTTGTAGCGTGGAATTACATTTTTTTATTTAAATGTGTTTTATTAAATTTAATAATGTAATTAGAGTTTGGTATTTTAAATAGCCCATTTGTTTAAATATAAATATTTTTTTTATATTTCAAAATAAAAGTGAGTAAACTGGAATTCATTGTTTGTATTTCTCTGTTTTGAATAAATTATTAAATATTAGGTTTGTTCCATTAACCTGAGATTCAACAAACTCTCAATTGATGACATCACAAAACTGTGTGATTGTTTGCACAAAATCAATAGATTATATCTTTATAAATGTAATGTTGATTCTGAAGGACGAGAGTTATTAAGAGTTGCAAGATATAAGAATGCAAAGGTTTGTAAATATGTAAACAAACTTAAGGCAAACTAATTCAATTTTACAAAAACCTAATTTATTTTGAATTTACTATTAGCTTTAAATAACTATTTTTGTGCTAAATTTCATTTAATTTATTAAACGTATGCTGATAAAACTTATTTTGGAATGACATGTAACTTACACGTATAAGATCAATGTTATTAAAATGCTAATTTTTTTAGGAAACTAAGATTATAGGTGTTCATGGTTTACCTGAAGATTATTTAAACCTACAAGAACCATCTGATCAATTAACTACAGATATAGTCAAGCCAACATCTACTCAGGTAATATAAAATTTTGCTGAACTTCTATGTAGAGAGAGAGCATGGAACAATAATTTACCAGTTTATCATACCAGTTTATTTACAACTTTTATGTTTATACCACTTTACATTTATTATATTAAATATTTGAAATGTAAAAGGGTTTAAACCCAACATTTTAACAAAAACAACAAAAAGCTAAGTAACTTACATTATTAGTAATAAAAAATACAGTGTGCAACATAATGTCATGATATTAATATTAACAATAACAACACAGCAGATAATAAATTATCCAAAGGTGCCTTACTTTTTAAAATTCAATTTAACTTTTTTGTCAAAATTTGGGTCGAAATTCAATTTTATGTTTAAAAACTGTGGAAATGAAATTTGATTATTTTATTCAGGCAAATAAAACTGATGATTGTTTTTTAACAACTACAATGACAAGTAAAATGTTGACATTTACCAAAGACTGCTTTAAATCTGGGCAGACTAGCAGTGAAGAGTTGACCAAGTTGACTAAACTAGCCTACAACGGAATAATGAAAAAAGAAATTGTATTTAAAAACTATGGTCCTAAAAAAATTGATCACTGGGAAAGATTGATAGGATTTAAAAATGCTAAAACTCGACAAAACCTATTTAAAGGGTTAGAACACATGAAATATTCAAATTTAGATTGGCAATACTTTCTCTGTGCAGTTTACATGATTCAGCGTCTTTCTTTGATTGAATTTGAATCCACATTTACCTGGTTAATGGAGCGTTTAGAAACAAAAACTTTCAAGTTTAATGTGTGCAAATTTCTTTATGGTTTGTGTAATGAACAAAACTCAAAGAAGGTAAAGAAGATGTTGGGTTTAGAAACTGATTTAGCACCAAAGAGAAATATTTTGTTTAACTACCTTAGTTATTATTTAGAGCAAGAATATTCACTAAATCTTGTTTCTTTATATGAATTAACAAAAGAATACGGAAGAGAACTTGCAGATTGGGTTATTGAACATTTACCTTCAAACGTGGGTATCTATGATGATCTTTATCCCAATGATGTTACAAGTCTCGTTAAAATCCTTCAACTTTCAATTAAACCATTGGAGTTAGATGTAGGTTATCTAACTTTTAAGGATGGCAGTTTACCAATGTTTACTCACCAAGTTCTTCCGATAATAAAAGAAAAATCAAGCATAAAGGTAAACAAATACTTTTTTGTTCTTGTACAATTTTTGTTTTAAATTAGTTAAGATATTTAAAAATTAGTTTTAAACAATCCTTTATTTTATAGATTTAGTTTTTTTTAGTAAGTACTTGTAATAAAAAAATTTTACAAATTTACTAAATATTAGGTTAGTTTTATGGACCTAAGTTACAACAAACTCTCACTTGATGACATTACAAAGCTGTGTGATTGTTTGCACAAAATTGTTTACATGTATCTTTATGGTTGTGATGTTGATTTTGAAGGACGAGAATTACTGAGAGTTGCAAGATATAAGAATGCAAAGGTTTGTAAATAGGTTTTGTATTTTATAGCTTAATTTTATGATTTTTAGGTTTTTGATACAATTTGGCATTTTTTAATAATGTTATGAGAAATGTAATATGTGTTGTATAATATTTTATGCAGCTAAATTTACCGACTACTAAAATACGAGGAGTTTTTGGTTTGCCAGAAGAATATTCCATCGCACAAGATCAATCTGATCAATCATTAACTAAACCAGTAACACTAAAAACTAACCAGGTAACTAAAAAACTAAGTGCTTTTTATGTGTAAAATTATTGACTAAAACATTGAATAATTCAAATATGATTCAAATGTGTTTTTTTTTTATTGTTTAAAGGCTGAAGATTTAACTGCATCAGGAATTGAAGTTATATATGAGGACATATCTGGTAGGTTTGCCATAATACTTTATTTAATTTTTATCTTTAGTTTTATTGATTTAATCAGTTTTCTAATTTGGGTTTTTATTGATTGTTTACAGTTTTTTTTTTGATAAACTAGGATAAAAATATATCATATTGTTATAAAGACACTACAAGTCAAATAGTTGGTGTAAAAGGAGGCAGAGTTGAAGTATCGGAATGTTTCATTGATATTCCTGAAGGTGCACTTGATGAGGATGTTCAAATTACTGACCATGTTGAATGTTGTAATGATATTACTCTCCCAACCAAGGTTTTTGCTTTTACGAATTTGTTAAACATTTTTGCATGCTAAAACTTTTATTTACTTTTATTAGTGGTTAAGTAAATAATTTGTTCAAAATAACAGTATTTTTATGTATTTATTTGTACCTATTACCTATGTTTGTTTTAAACAAAACTGTAAATTGGTTATCAACTATCAATAACTAATGTACAGTACTAATTTTTATTAAGAAAAACCCAACATATTTGTTGACTCCTCAATTTGAATGCTTGCCACATGGATTAAAGTTCAAGGTTCCAGTTACAATATCTCTTTTCACCCCATTTTACTCAACAACTGGAACCTGTGTAGTCTCGGTAATTTTGTTTTTGTAAATTTTGTTTAGGATGGAATTAGAAATTACCATATATAGTAAAATTTTGTTAAAAAAACTAGCAGGATAACTTTTGGGAATTTTAACAATAAGATTCTGTTTTTCATTTAGGGTTTGTATCTATTCAAGTTTTTGTCTGTTAACTTTTAAAATAAGAGATTAATAAAAATTTTGTTATTATTTAAGCCTCAAGTAAGTCAGGATGGAATAGTTTGGGAAGATATCGCTGAAGTTATTTTGGGAGATTCTCGAACAATTCAGTTTCAAGTTGATCATTTATCTTTGTAAATAATAAATATGTTTTATTTAAAAAAAATAGTCTGTAAAATTATTTTTATTTAAATGCTTTTTATGTTAAAGGTTTAGGGTTGTAAAGGATTGGATATTTGGAAAGAACAAAAATAAAGCCAAGAATGAAAATCCCAAAAAAGATAAAATATTTGATTGTTACCATGAACAAAAATCAAATTTAAAATTGTTTGTTATGGACAACAAAGATAACATTAAACCAAATGGAAGTTCGGTTTTCATTGTGATTGTTCCTATAAGGTTAATTGTTTATGGTTTTTATGACTTCACCATACTATTTAGGCTTAAAACATTATTTTTTAAATTCTGACTTAATATTTTTAGGCAAATGGACAAGGTGTTGTTCACAATTTCCCACAAGGATTTTGAAACTTCTTCAAAAATTTATAAGAGCACAGTTAATCAATCTGATGTAATCCGCATAATTTCCAAGCCTGGATTTGAAAATAAAAGCCCATCAGAAGAATTATTTACTTATTCGGTTAAAAATCTTACAACTGAAGAAGTTGATGATGGACAATTTTTATTTCCTGAAATTCCCCGACAACCAGCAGGTTTGTGTCCTTATATCAAAACTTTAAATGAAGTAAATGTTAGGAAAATAAGTTTATTAGTATCATATAAGTACACAATTTTGTTTAGAAGAACAAGTCAAAACACAAAATAATGAGCCAAAAGAAGATCAACAATTTCAGGGTTCTAGTAAGCAGACCAGTGATGTGGAAGATGCAGTAAGCTAAAAAAAATATTTTTATTAAAATAGTCCTTTATTATATCTTTAATAAAAAATTGAAAAAGGTGCACAAAATGCTTGCTAATTGTATTATATAATTTTTACTGTTTTAATTGAATACTTTTGTTTTTAGAGTGAATGTCTTCCATCTACTTCCACCGGACCTTTTCCAACCTCTACTAATCCTCCACAAGGTCAGTTTTGTGTTTAAACCAACTTTTTATTTTTCAAGATTTTACAATGCATGACTACCTTCTAAATTGTTTGTTCAGGAAGTTTAGGACCAAAAATTCAGGTTAATATTGGAGGCCACTCTACAGTTAACTTAACATCTATTTTTATAGTATAAATTAACAACGAATAAAAACATGTATTTTGGTTTGATTTAACCTTTTTGTAAATATTTAGAGAGTCAGCAGAGTACAGTACAACAGCAAATATACAACTTTTATGGAGACCATGCAAAGGTTAGCTCAGAAATAGCTGGAACATCAGGTAAGCCAACATTTTTATTTGATATGTATTTAAAATGGGTTTTTAACAACCTCAACATAGAAAAAACATTAGTTTTTTCGTCTTAAGTTAACTTTAGTAGTAGGGAATATTATTGATTATAATTGCCCAATAATTAAGCTGCTGATTAAGTATTGACTCCTGGGAGTTTATACCGTTTATAGCACCTTGCTTAAAAGCGCTACATGATAAGAGCAGTGGAAGCACATCAAGAACCTCGTGTAGTAAAGCCAAGTGTTTTGACAGACTGTGCAGTAGTAGTTTATTACTTACTATGTTACTATTTTATTAAGGCCACAGAATTGTTGGAAACAAGATTGTAGATTCAAACATGTTAGCTGACAAGGTTCAACAACTTAACATAAACCCGGGTTCCAATGTACCAGCAAGTGATGTTAAAGAAATGTTAAGCGAAAACTAAAAAATCAAAATTTTTATTTTAAGGTGCCTTTTTAATTATTTTTTCTTAATTTTCTTAATGAAAATTGACTCGCATTTGAATAAAAATGATATTATTATACTTCATTCAACTTAAACACCCTTATTTTTGCCTTATAATTGTCCCTATTTTTATCTATTATCTTTTATACCAAAACATTATGCAATTTTACAGTTATGTCAAATTTTTATTAAATTTTACTTTTTTTTAATTAACTTTTGTAAGCAACTATGCTCCAGGTAAATTTAACTCTTTTCTTTATATTTTTATATTTTACTCCTAGCACTTATAACATGTTTTCGTTGCCTTTAGTCTTGCTATAAGAGAAATTTTGTGACTTTCCTTTTTAAGTTCTTCTGTAAGATTGTATGCCTTGCTTTTTTAGTTGTTTTTTTTGATAGATTTTCCGCTTTGTGTTTTGGGGTTTTTTATTTCCTAGGATTTTAGGCCTTGCCCTTTTGGTAATTTTATGAGATTTTTGAACCTTGTCTTTTCGAGTTCTCCTTTCGTATAATCAAACTTATGTCCCTATTTATTGACGTTTTTTTACGGCAAAGTTGTGCTTATTGAAATAGTTGCATACATTTTGGTAAACATTTTATATTAACGTTTTTTTCTATTTGCACTGATAGATTTTTGTTAGTTTTTAGATCTTAAAATTGTGCGTGTTTTAATAGATTTTAAAGGTATTTTGTTTTGAAAACTATACTTAGAAAAGAATTAATTTAATTGTGATAAGGTAGAACAACACACATTAGTAATATGTTCTATTTTGCCTTATTAACGAAATATAGAAGGTTATTTATAGGCTTTAGTCAGGCGTCGCTATTATTAAACTATTGCAATACCTGTATTTGGCCAAAACAACTGGTAGCAACAAACTAATGCGATACTTCGTACCGAAATTAATTATGGTTCGAAATCTTAGATTTCGAAACATATTGTTATTGTCATTATATTTATTATTATGGTTCGAAATCTTAGATTTCGAAACATATTGTTATTGTCATTATATTTATTATTATTATTATTATTATTATTATTATTGTTTTTATTCTTATTTGACGAATTTTGAAAGACGATAACATTTGTTCTTTAAAACTAAAAGTTCTAAATTTTTAGTATGTTTGTTATTATCCCAACGAATCGCAAACCTCCTATTAACGACATTTAATTATCACTAATTACTAATTAATATATTTTATTATTAAAATTTAAAGATTAAATTTGCTGAAATTTTAATATGTTGTTGGTATTATTATTTTGTATGTTGCTATTTAAAATGAAGATTTAACTCCAGCTAAATATCGTTTAATCATTATTTTAGTTTTTTTATAAAATAATGAATCAGTGTGAGTTTAACGCTTGAATAATTTAATAGCGTTCTGGTCGCCGGTCAAAAATCGTCCTTTTCGCTGTCTATTAAAGTAAAAAATATTGGTTGAAAATTTAAGTAAAATGTTAAAATATAAGTCAAAAATTTGTAAAATTTTTTTTTTAATTGTTTTGTTATTATTATATTTTAATACTCGTTTGATTACTAAAAAATTAAGATTGGTATTTTGCTTTTAAATTTAGTTTACTTTTCTATTACAATATCAATGAATGCGTGTTCGTTTGTTAAAATTAGGTTTAAATATAAAAAAAATCATATTTAAATTTATAATTTAATTAATAAACCTACTAAATAAATTATATTTATAAAAAAAAATCAAACGATTTCGAACCATATTTTATTTATCAAATAAATCTAGTTGTAAATGTTATAGTAAGTTAACCGTCAGCATAGTGCAATGAAAACACTTTGCTTTAGTACAGCCTCTACAGGTGCCTTTGTGCTTCCACGTTGTAGCATCTAAGTCAATATAAATGATGTCAATTCTGGAGTCAAAACTCGTTGGCAAATTATTTATCGAACATTAGGTTAAGATGATAAAAATTGGTAAAGATTTTTTTTATTTGTTACGTTAATTATGTTAAGTTAACTAAAGTCTAAGTTCGATATTTTTAATCCTATTAAAAAAAGAGGTTATAAATTCTGTCACAAATCGGTTACTGGAAACACGCCAAAACAAGTAGGTGTAAAACGTCATAACAGGAACTTAGTGATGTCAGAATTGAAAGTTAGATATTAATTAAACGTTGTGACGTTATATAGAAAGAATAATAGTTTTTGTTCCCTTAAATAAGTGTATTATTATGTAATAATCATAGTAGTAAGACAAACGCAACGCCTACGATTGATCTGATGATTGTTTTTTAATTAAATTAATTTTAACAATATTTGACTTTTTATTTTTATAAGTTGATCTAGGTAACAGGAGTTTGGTTGTTAGAAGATTTAACTCAAAATATCTCTGTTTTTTATCGAGAAAAACTTTAAACTATATCAGTCGATGAACGAATAGCTTCTTAAATTAAATCATGGATGTAAGTTGATGCTTAATAAAAATTTTATATTAATTGAATTTAAAATAGTGACACCAATACGAACAATACTAAAATAGGGGATGCGGGACAAAATGTAAACATTAACAAAAATTCGCGGAATGAGGGACGGAACGAAATTATTTTTTTCGGATAAATTCGGTATTTACCTAAAAAGCTAAGGGATGATGTGGGATTTATTATGAAGGTTAAGCAATCATGCAAAATCGACTATAAGACGCAAGGAAAGATTAGGAAAAAAAATTCCACCCATTTCTGCATTAAGCGATTTTTTGTTAACTTTTACAAATGGTCTCAATCTTTACCGCACCTCTAACTTTCCACATTCCATATTTTACTACTACCCCGTAGTACAAGCTCGCATAAGTTATTGTGTAAATATACATCATGCAATAACAACAGCTTATTTTAAATAATTTTAATTAACAAAGTGTGTTAAAATGTTAATCAAATTTTATGATTTTGCAGGATTTGGACGAAAATGTTTCAGTTACTTTAAAGGAGAAGATTTTGGATGAAGCTGGAACAACTGAACCGATAAAGCAAAAAGGGAAGTTTAGTCAAGAAACATTTGAACCTGGAGCTTCTGTGAGTTTTATATTAATTGCAAACACACTTTTGTATGAAAAATTACTCGTTTCATACACTTAATACACTTAATGTACAAAAAAAAAAAATTAAGTTAAAATTTATTTTAAAAATGTTATATTCTGTTTTTTTTTATGATGTATATGACGTAAAGACAATAAAAAAGTTGGATAAAACTAAAACAACTGAACCCGCAAAGTGGGAGGAAGAATTTGATAAATCTTCCGTAAGTTTAAATAAAACTTTTAAGACAAAGTAGGACTAAAAAACTAAAAAAACATTTCTTTGCAATCTTCTAAAATAATAATTTATGTTAACAACACAAATCCAAAAGATGTAAATAATTAAAATTTTTTGTCTGTCATTATTTATTACTTTCAAACCGACTGTTTTATCCGTTTTTAATAAAGCTTAAACCGTTTAGTGCAGGGGTCGGCAACCCTTTTCGCATTGCGAAACGATTTAAAGCGTAAACTTTTTCGCAGAAAAGCTTTTAAAAAATTCAAATGTTCACCAATAAAAATGTATCAAGTTTAAAGCAGTTAATTCCTATATCAAATCGATGATTAACATTTTTTAATGTTTTAAAGACAAAATAAGGTTACAAATCGCAAACTAATCGCTTTTCTGTTGCAAAGCATTTTAACTCGAAAAAAGTATGTGGCCCGATAACAGACAGCTCACAAACTGGCACTGGGCCTGGGCCTGGTGGTTGTGACCACTAGTATAATGTATATACTAATTTTTTTTAGACTTGCATTTAATTTGTGCAACAACATGTGGTTCAAAATTATTTGTTTAATTTTAATTAATAACAACACTCTTTAGAATTATAATATTCTATATATATTTCTTAAATTTATACAAATGACTTTGTTTATAAATCTATATATAAGCTACCTTGAACTAATAAAAAAATTTAAAGGTTTTATACAAATCATATAATTTATATTTTTTATTTAGCTATACCAGTCTACTTACTTTAATCTTGGTTATTCCCATTCTCCTATACAAATAACATCAAGAGGATGGGGATTTAATGTAAGAACTACAACATCACTTTTTTTTCTGTTTTTATATTTACATTTATTAAAATTATATTCTTTGTCTTTTTAAGAGGGGTATTTCATAAATCAAGTTTTTTTGTCATGGTAAATTAAAAATTTAAATTTAGCTTAAAAAGTTAATCTAAATTGGAATAACTTTTGTGTTAGATCTTCTCATTATAACAATAAATTATTAAACTCCCAATAACAACAAACCACCCTTCTACTTGTTTTAATAATTAAATTCAAGTTGGTTATTAAATAAAAGTAAATTTGTTAAAAGTATTTAACTAATTATCACAAAATATATTACTCACATGTTGTACTTTTATAGATTAAAATTGAAGGAAATGTTTATCCAAAAGATGTTGCTAAACTGGTTGACATATTACAAAGTTCAATCAAACCAGTGAAGTTACGTGTATGTTATCTAACTTTTAAGGATGGCACTTTAACAATGTTTACTCACCAAGTTCTTCCAATAGTAAAAGAAAAATCAAACATAAGGGTGAGCACTTAATTCTTTGTTATTTGTAGCATTAAAAGTTTAATTAAACTGTTATTTAAATGTGTTTTAGAAAAATTATTAAGGCTAATAGAGTTTTTTATTTTAAACATTTGTTTAAATAACTAATAAATATTGTTTGTAATAGTTTTAATAAAACTATTTAATATCAAATATTAGGTTGAGCACATACGACTGCGGTACAACGAAATCTCACTTGATGACATTACAAACCTGTGTGATTGTTTGCACAAAATTACCTACTTAGACCTTGATGGTTGTGATATTGATTCTGAAGGACAAGAATTACTGAGAGTTGCAAGATATAAGAATGCAAAGGTTTATAAACATATTAACAAATAATGCAAAATAATTTAATTTTACAAAAACTTTTTTTTTTAAGTTTACTTTCAGCTTTTGAAATAACTTTTTTTTAAGTTTACTTTCAGCTTTTGAAATAACTATTTATGCTCAATTTTAATTAATTAATTAAACAAATGCTGATAAAACAACTTATTTTGGAATTACATGTAACTTATACATATAAGATCCTTATTATTAAAATGCTAATTTTTTTAGAAAACTATAATAACAGGTGTTCATGGTTTACCTGAAGATTATTTAAACCTACAAGAACCATCTGATCAACTAACTACAGATATAGTCAAGCTAACATCTACTCAGGTAATATAAAATTTTTCTAAACTTCTATGTAGAGAGAGAGCATGGAACAATAATTTACCATACCAGTTTATTTACAACTTTTATTTTTATACCACTTTACATTTATTATTTTAAATATTTGAAATGTAATAGGGTTTAAACCCAAGATTTTAACAAAAAGAACAAAAAGCTAAGTAACTTACATCATTGGTAATAAAAAATACAGTGTGCAACATAATGTCATGATATTAATATTAACAATAACAACACAGCAGATAATAAATTATCCAAAGGTGCCTTACTTACTTTTTATAATTCAATTTAACTTTTTTGTCAAAATTTAAGTCGAAATTTAATTTTATGTTTTGAAACTGCCGAAATGAAATCTGATTATTTTATTCAGGCAAATAAAACTGATGATCCTTCTGTAACCACAACAATGACAAGTAAAATGTTGACATTTACCCAAGACTGCTTTAAATCTGGGCAGACTAGCAGTGAAGAGTTGACCAAGTTGACTAAACTAGCCTACAACGGAATAATGGAACAAGAAATTGTATTTGAAAACTATGGACCTGAAAAAGTTGATCACTGGAGAAGATTCGAAGAATTTAAAAATGCTAAAACTAGACAAAACCTATTTAAAGGGGTAGAACACATGAAATATTCCAATTTGGATTGGCAAGACATTTTCTGTGCAGTTTACATGGTTCAACATCTTTCTCTGGATGAGTTTGAATCCACATTTACCTGGTTAATGGAGAGTTTAAAAACAAAAACTTTCAAGTTTAATGTGTGCAAATTTCTTTATGGTTTGTGTAATGAACAAAACTCAAAGAAAGTAAAGAAGATGTTGGATCTAGAAACTGATTTAACACAAAAGAGAAATATTTTGTTCAACTACCTTAGTTATTATTTAGAGCAAGAGTATTCACCAAATCTTCTTTTTTTGTATAAATTAACAAAAGAATATGGAAGAGAACTTGCAGATTGGGTTATTAAACATTTACCTTTAGAAGTGCATATCAGTGATGATATTTATCCCAATGATGTTACAAGTCTCGTTGAAATCTTTCAACTTTCAATTAAACCAATGGAGTTAGATGTATGTTATCCAACTTTTAGGAATGGCAGTTTAACAACGTTTACTCACCAAGTTTTTCCAATAATAAAAGAAAAATCAAACATAAAGGTAAATGATTATTTTTTTGTTCTTGTGAAATTTTTATTTTAAATTTTAGTTAAGATATTTAAAATTTAGTTTTACACAATTCTTTATTTTAGTAGGTACTTGTAATAAAAACTTTTACAAATTTAGTAAATATTAGGTTAGTTTTATTGGCCTAAATAACAACAAACTCTCACTTGATGACATCACAAAGCTGTGTGATTGTTTGCACAAAATTGAATTATTATATCTTGATAGTTGTAAAGTTGATTTTGAAGGGGAAAAATTGTTGCGAGTTGCAAGAAATAAGAATGCAAAGGTTTGTTAATAGGTTTTGTATTTTGTAGCTTAATTTTATGATTTTTACATTTTTGATACAATTTGGCATTTCTAAATAATGTTATGAGAAATGTGATATGTGTTGTATAATATTTCATACAGTTAAAATTACCAACTACTAGAATACGAGGAGTTTCTGGTTTGCTATTGGAATATTCAATCCAGGAAGATAAATCTAATCAATCTTTGAATAAACTTGCAACACAAAAATATAACCAGGTAATCGAAATAATTAAGAAATTTGACGCATGTTTTTAGAAGTATTTTTTGACTAAAAAGTTGAATATTTTCAAATGCTTTGTTTTATTGAAGGAAAGAGATTTATCTACACTAGAAATAAAAGATATCTCAAAAAGTGGATCTGGTTAGTTTGCATTATTTTTTTACAATTTTTTATTGCAAATCTTTTCTAATTCAAATTTTTGAGAGAATAATAATTATGTTGTAATAAAGACACTGCAAGCAAGGTGATTGGTGTGAAAGGAGGCAGAGTTGAAGTATCAGGATGTTACATTGATATTCCTGAAGATGCACTCAATAAGGATGTTCAAATTACTGTCCATGTTGATTGTTGTAATAACGTTGTTTTCCCCACCAAGGTGTTTGCTTTTACAAAGTTGTTTTACATGAATTGTTTATTACAAATATTTTTTTTACATAAATTTGTTTTTATTACTAGAATATTCAAAATAATTTTTTTGCAATAAAACATTTATTTTAAAGAAAACATTTAAATTATTGTCAAATTGTATATCCCATGTTTTTTATTAAGTATATTATTGTTTTGTTTAGAAAAATCCAACATATTTGTTGACTCCACAATTTGAATGCTTGCCACATGGATTAAAGTTTAAGGTTCCAGTTACAATATCTCTTTCCACCCCATTTTACTCAACAACTGGTACCTGTGTTGTCACGGTATTATTTTAATTTCTGTTTGTGATTATACTTTAGGTAATATGGAAATGTGTGGCTGACTGATATTATGTTAACGGTAATTCTTTTTTTTTAGCCTCAAGTAAGTGAAGATAGAATAGTTTGGAAAGATCTTGCCGAAGTTATTTTGGGAGATTCTTGGACAATTCAATTTCAAGTTGATCATTTATCTTGGTAAAAATGTTCATCTATCTGTTTTAGTCTCACTTTATTTTATTGTTACAATGTTATTGTGTTTAAGGTTTCAAGTGATAACAGCCTGGCTGTTTGGAGTGTCTCAATATCCTGAAAATCCCCAAAAAAAAACAGATTTTCCATTGCTACCCTGATAAGGAAACACCAAATTTGGTGTTATATGTTTTTGACATCGACCTGCAGAACATGCATATGCGAAATGAAACTCCAACTTTCTTTACTGCAATTTCCTTAAGGTAATTCATAACTTTAATTTAAAATGTACTTAACATGTTTTATGGAAGTAATGTATATTGTTTTTAAGACATGAGGACATCGTAGAGGTTAAAATATTTCACCAAAATTTTGAATCTGTAACGAAAACTTACAAGGGTAAAAATTGCCAATCTGATGTAATTGCAACAAATGCCAAACCAGGATTTGAAAATCAAAGTCCTTCAGGAAAAATATTTACTTATTCAGTCACAAATCTTTCAAGTGAAGAATCTATAACGGGCAATTTTATATTTCCCAGTTTTCAAAAACAGCCAAGTTTGTTTAGATTAACACTTTGCTATTAGTCTAATATTTAATGTTAAAGTTATACTTAAATGTTATGGGCTTTACATGCCAACATTGTTTAAAAATTTTAATGTTGTAAATATTTAGAGAGTCAGCAGAGTACAGTACAACAGCAAACAAATCACTTTTATGGAGACCATGCAAATGTTAGCTCAGAAATAGCTGGAACATCAGGTTATTCAATATTTATTATACACAAATTGTGTTTATTTTGACTTTGGGTCAATTTTTTTGCATATTTTCATCTTTGTTTTGTTGTTTTTAATTTTGGTTAAACAATTGTGTAGAATGTGATGCAGTTTATCACTTACTATGTTACTATTTTATTAAGGCCACAAAATTATGGGAAACAAGATTGAAGGTTCAAACATGTTAGCTGACAAGGTTCAACAAGTCAACATAAACCCGGGTTCCAATGTACCAGGAAGTGATGTTAAAGAAATGTTAAGCGAAAACTAATTATTAATAATTTTATTTTTAAACAGTTTTTTTAATTTTTTACCCGCTTGTTATTAAATTAGTTCTTTATATTTTAACCAACAATTTCACTG
This sequence comes from Corella eumyota, assembly GCF_963082875.1. Classification (NCBI taxonomy): domain Eukaryota; kingdom Metazoa; phylum Chordata; class Ascidiacea; order Phlebobranchia; family Corellidae; genus Corella; species Corella eumyota. Next base: position 11,387,891 of record NC_137496.1, read on the forward strand.
TTTTTTTAAAATTTTATATATTTTTTATATATTTATTTTATTTAATTATGCAATGTTAAAGTAACTGTTATTATGAATTGCTAGTAATTTTTAAAGTGTAGTATGCAGTAAATTACTGATTTTAGCAGTAATTGTCTAAATGTAATGCTTAAAATACTGTTGGCTAACGCAAGGTTTATATAATATTACTTGACCATGTTTTTAAACATCTAATTTGTTATTAAATTAATGTTTTAAAGTACTTGCACTTTTATTGTTCATTTTTTTTGATTTTTTTTATTGTAGTATATAGTTAAACAAAAAAATATGTAAATAGATATATATGTACATATGCTGTAAACAGTAGAATGCCATGAAAACACGAAACTTTGCAAGTACATATTGAAACAAAAGGCGATACAAAATTGTAATTCTTTAAATTTTATTTGCATTATATACCCCAAAAATCTTTTCAAACGTATTTCACAAAAAAAACAAAGTTTAAAGTCTAGACGACAAAGCAAGCGTCGATGCAACTCTTGATTAAGGCGTCGTTTTAATTAGTGCACATTCCTTGCGCCAGGAATTTGGTAAAACACGTGGATAGATTTTAGAAATATTTTTAGTTTGGCTACTTTTATATGAAGTAAAGTTGTTTAGTATAAGGTTTATTTTGGGCACAACATAAAACTTAGTTTATTAATTAATAAATATAATTCCTTATCACGTTTGATTTAAAGTTAAAAATAATCTTATATGAGTGGTTTATTGCAGCGAAAAAAAATTAGTCGAAGCAGTTTTAGTTTAATTTAAAATTGCTTATGCGCCATTCGTCATCTCTGCGTTTGGTTGTGATTGGTTCTCACATTTATCGGTTGAATGAATTTTAAAGGTTAAAGTTGGAAAGAAGGAATTTTAGTTAAAGGTCATTTAGTTTGAAATTCAGCTGCCACGCGGTTGTAGTAATTAAAAAATGATGTTTATTTTTTTACAGAAGTAACTTATTGTTAATTTTTATTTATTTAACTTGAAGATGATTGGTGGTTTGACAAAGTGGATTTCAACAAATTGGGTTAAGTAGATTGATTTTTGTATTGTTATATTAATCATTTTATAAATACTTTTATAAAGTTTATATGGTGTTGTTGATCTGAATATGCAACGTGTTAGGGGTAGGATCGCGCCCGTGTCGACACACTCGTTACTTTTAATATCTGCTAGGCTAATTGCGTTTAACAGTCCGCATATTCAGTGTACAACACCATTTTAAAAGTGTTTAATTAAATATAAAGTACCTAATTAGACTTGGATAACTGCCCCTAGCTTTCTTTTTAGGGTTTCAGATGAAGATCTTGCAAAACAGGAGGGTCTGGTAGATGACGTCCCGAAAAGTCGATGGGGTTTCAAAAATGGATTACGTCACGAAGATAAATGACGTCAAGAAGAATGGAGGAAAGAAACCTGGCGTCATTCGAAGAAACAACATGCACAGCGAGCAACATTTAAAAAGGGAAGATACCGCTTTATTTGTTTTTTATGTATCTTTAATTATAATGGTAAATTTTATTTAAATCTAATTAAGAATTGTCTGGTTGAATAGCAAGTAATTATTTTGTTGAATAGCGACTCACGATTTGCAAATTTTTCAGTTTCTTTATCATAAGAAATAGAAGAATGAAAGATGACGTCACAAGAAATGGAAGGAAGGTAACGTCATAGATAATTTTTAAGATTGTTTATTATATACTTAATAAATGTAAAACTAACAATACGATTTTAAGATGTAACTAAAAGTCTTGTTGTTACAGGAGCAGGGAGGAAGGGCGATTCTACGGTGATTTGATGAGGAAATGAAGAATTGGATGTGGCCCTAAGGTAGTTGTTAATTTAGGTACTGATGAGCTGTGAGGAAAAGACCAAGAAAGGTGATTCCTTTAATATACAGGTGAGATACTTGTTTTTTAAAAAATATTATTTAAAAAAATAATAATGATACATTTATTTATACCTTTTGCTTGTACACTTTAATTTTTTGTATTTTTTCTTTTTTACTTAGGCCTACAATATAGCCCTTAAGGCAATGGCCCCACTTGCTAAGTTTAAGATATTGTTGACTTGGGATAGTATACTCAAATGACCTAATACTAGGATCAGCCTAGTCAGATTAAACAAGTCGTCAGTTTTACGTTAACTTTAAATTCGCTGCGCGTGTTGCAACACATCGCTTCGTTCGCTTTAGTTTTTACGTCAGTTTGCGTCTTTTAGTTATTACGTCAGTTTGCGTCGCTTAGTTGTTACGTCATTTTGCATCTTTTAGTTACTACGTCAGATTAAGTTACTAATAATTGCGTCACTTTTAGGTAATTTCCCTATATTGTTACTAGCTGCCAGGTGTTGTTACATACCATATTTGTGCAGCCGCTAGTGGGCGCACTGGGATACAGAAGCAGGGTAGCATGGGCTTCCCAATTGGTTTGTTAGCTAATAGTTAGTTGGATATCAATATTTAATTGACCACAATAGAGGTAATTCATGATTAATTACTTAGCTACTAGATATTAATTGTGTATTTTTATTAACGGATTAGTTTATGTTTTGTTTGGTTTGTTAGTTAAACATTATTTTTTAGATATTTGTTGAAATGCGTTTGTTAAAAATTAATTCTGTTAGCTTTGTTATTTAAATATTTAGTTTTTGTAATAATTATAGAGATTTATTTTAGTGTAAATTAATAATAATTAGTTAGTTAAATATAGTTGGTTTGTTCAAATATATTACTCCTTAAAACTTATTAATTTATTTCTCTAACATAATTACTCTAATTAAAATAAAAATTTGGTGTACATGCAATTGGTATAAATAAATTTTAATTAATTTTTTATTTTAATTTATATATAATTGCTTAGCTAAAGAAAATGTTTAATTCTTTCTTTTTTTGAGATTCTTCTGATTCTTTCTGTGAAGCAATCAACGATGTTGCTATCCGATGACGTCGCATCTTTGTGACGTAATTGCGTAATGACGTCACTGTCCAATGACTTTTATGTTTCAATATGGCAAAACAATATTGTTGCCCACGTAAATGTTGTTGTTTTATCCTCAACAACAAAAACACACTTGGTAGTCAACTTTAAACTACCATCATAACTTCATCTTAAATGTTATTCCGCCATGCTTGGCACGTTTTTTTCTATCTTGGTGTTTAAAATGTGCACAGCCTTATAAAGGTGCCGCACAATCTTTTCTATTTTTACCATTTGACTCTTTTAATAGTTGTGTGTGAATATTCGTTATTGCATGTTTATCGTTATTTTTAATTTTTTATGTTGTACTTATTGCAAAATTAGGAATAAATATTTTCATTAATTTACATATTTGTTCAATAGTATGTAGCCTTCTACTGAACAGTAGGTTGTTTATTATATTTGTCCATTGTATGTGACAAACGTTATTTCAAAAGGTAACAATTATGTAAACGTAACAATTATGTAGTAAAATGTTGCGTTGTTTAGTGACACAAGCCGTGATAACTACGTCATAATTGATAATTACTGTAGATCTCGTAGGATTATATAAAAAAAACTTGTAGAATTATTTTTGGCAAGCAGGGGTGTTTGTTAAGTTTATTCGAAATATTTATTTCTGATTATTTCTAGGTTGTCTACATTAATCCATCTTCGCTTTTTTAACACAAATTTTAATTGTTTTAACAGCTTAAATGTAAAATGAAAGTTGCTGCTGATTATTTGTCACAATGTGAAAGAAATTACTTGTGTAACCTAGCAACTAAAGAGAATATTGCAGCTTCATTATGTGGAATGATCACATTTCCAGCTGTGATTGGAATATTTCAACATTTAGTGTGGAAAAATTTAAATTTATCAGCGCATGCACCGTTTGCTGGTTTACGTGGCACGTTAACGGTGGCATGTAGTGCCATGGCATCTAGTTCTGCCACGGTTACTGCTCATGATATTTTTATTGGACTTTATCCAAGAACCTCACTAACTCAAAATGAGCTTGTATCAGGAACAATTTTATCGCTTGTTCAGTTTATTATTTTAGCTGGAACTTTCAAAGTCACTCTTCCAAGCCACATTCTACATCCTGGGGCCTTCTCTGGCCAGGGAATTCCCCTTCATACCCCAGTGAGCAAGGTAAGTAACTCACAGAAGCTGAAGATACAAGCCATGGGCCACAAAGCTGGGTGCCATACTTGCGGCAAATCATTCACTCCTTTTCACATTTTAAAGCGGAAAATTGTGATCAAATTTTTTCCATCTAAAAGTAAACCGATGCCGTTCTATTTTGCCGATCATTCCCCACCTCAAGCTCTCGTCTCGTTCTACTCAAAAAAAGACAAAGCTTTAAAGGGGAAAATCTATCCACAATGTCAATCTTGTTCAACGTTCCAATCCTCAGTTGTTCGAAAAGCTTTAAGCTCCAAACAACCGATCAAATTTTGGCCGGATCGGTCGGGGATTGTAACTCATGCTTTGAGGTTTAAGTTATGGAAAATTTGGCTGCCTTGGCCAATTTTAATCAACTCAAATATTATTCCTGAGTATTTGGATTTATTGTACAATTACTTGGTGCCATGATTGTGAAATTAAGTCATTAAAAAATTGTAAATAATTTAATAATTTTACATACGGTATTCCAAAATTCTACACTGTAGTTTTTTACTGCTTTATGCAATTTATTAAAAGTCTTAATTAAGGGTTTTATTTACTCAATGATATATTTTTTCTTTTATGCAATTTAATATATTTCAAAACATTGCTATCTTCAAATTTGCACTTTTTAAACTTTACTTATAAACATAATTGTGCACCCATTTATACTTCAGATTGTTTTGCAATGTTTTTATTGATCATGAATTTTATTTATTTTTATATCACAGTGCTATAAATAACAAATAAAATTTATTTTCACAGGTACCATAAGTTGTTAAAATAGGATGTTACATAAATATTTTGCCCACTGAAATGAAGGATGGATGCATTGACACTGTTGGAAAAAATAACACAAAACAAAAAAAATTAAAACACTGAAAATCAAGAGTATGTTAACAGGTATATATTGGCAATTAAATTGTATAAAAATACAAGTTATGTTATATAGAAATGAGTATAAGTTGCAATACTTTAGTATGTTAAATAAAAATAAAAACACTGTTGAACAAAAATCTACACAGAATCTGGTCTTCTTGAATCAAGTTGTTGGTCTTCTGTCTCGGCAAAACTTGGTTGTCCATAAATAATCTCGGTCATTCTCGGGTCGGTGTTAACGACAAAATCTTTGTAACACCGGGGGGAGCAAGAGCGAAACATGAACGGGATTCGACGGATGCCCCATATTTCGCTGCAAGGTCGAATTATTCGTAATCCTGGACCGTACATCGGACCCCTGCAGCAATCACAGATGTTGTAACTAAAAAGGTGAATAATGTTTGTTATTCAATTTAAATTATGTCCTATTATTATTTTTTGGGGGCTTTTACAAAAATGTGTTTTGCAATGTACTAAAATAACATGGCACACTTGTTTTTATTACACATAATGTAGAAAGGTGAACTTTACAGCCTAAACTCAAAGTAGAACAAGTTTGTACTGTCTTTATGGCGTTATTTAACGTTATAATGTCCAGTCCATTAACCACCAAATTTTTGATAACTGAATTCTACCCATGTAGACTATGTAATGTTTAAAAGTTTGCTTATTCAAAAGATAGTTGCATAACCTAACATGATCACTTACTTGGTTATTAGTTGTGAGATAGCTTCAGTTAGTTGTGCGTAGTTTTCAGGTTTTCCAATAATTCAAATATGATTCAAATGTTTTTTTTTTATTGTTTAAAGGCTAAAGATTTAACTGCATCAGGAATTGAAGTTATATATGGGGATAAATCTGGTAAGTTTGCCATAATACTTTATTTAATTTTTATCTTTAGTTTTATTGATTTAATCAGTTTTGTTAATTTGGGTTTTTATTGAACGTTTACAGTTTTTTTTTTGATAAACTAGGATAAAAATATATCATATTGTTTTTAAGACACTGTAACCAAGGTGATTGATGTAAAAGGAGGCAGAGTTGAAGTATTAGGATGTTACATTGATATTCCTGAAGGTGCACCTGATAAGGATGTTCAAATTACTGTCCATGTTGTTTGTTGTAATGATGTTGTTCCCCCCACCAAGGTATTTGCTTTTACAAATTTGTTAAACAAATTTGCATGCTAAAAATTTATTTACTTTTATTATTGGTTAAGTAAAGAATATGTTTAAAATGACAATATTTTTACGTATTTATTTATACCTATATTTTTTTAAAACAAAAAACAAAAATGTAAATTGGTTATCAATTATTAATAACTAATGTACAGTACTAATTTTTTATTAAGGAAAACCCAACATATTTGTGGACTCCACAATTTGAATGCTTGCCACATGGATTAAAGTTTAAGGTTCCAGTTACAATATCTCTTTCCACCCCATTTTACTCAACAACTGGAACCTGTTTTGTTATAGTAATTTATTAAGTTGTGTAATTTGTTTTAAGAATGCTACGCTACAGATCTTTAAGTGAAATCTTGTTAAATATTTATAAGCAACTTGCTTTAAGCAAAAAACATGTAAATATTTTTTTTTATTATTTATCATTTGGACTCTGTTTTTATCAGCAGTTTGTCAACAAGGAACAATTTACTAAATTTAATTTTTTTTGTCTATTAACTTTGCAAATAACAGTGAAATGCACAACAAAAGTAAGAACTACAAAATTATATTTCTTTGCGATTTGTTTAGCCTCAAGTAAGTCAAGACAGAGAAGTTTGGCAAGATCTTGCTGAAGTTATATTAAGAGATTCTCGAACAATTCAGTTTCAAGTTGATCATTTATCGTGGTAAATATTAAACATCTTATTCTGTTATTAATTTCCACCTAATTTCCTTTTTTTAAATTAAAGGTTTCAAGTCATAACAACTTGGATATTTGGAATAAATCAATATCTTAGTAATCCAGAAAAACGAAAAATATTTGAATGTTACCATGAACCACCAAATTGTAATTTAACTTTATATGTTATGGACACAAAAGATCTCCTTAAATCGAACGGGAATCGGGTTTTTGTTGTTTATGTTCCATTAAGGTTTATGTTTATTTTAAATAATTTGAACCGTGTAATTTTGAAGTGTAACAACTTAATATAGTTTTGCACCTAAATATTTAGACAAAAAGACAAAGTATTGTTCAAAATTTCTCATGAAGATTATGAACCTTTCTCGAAAACCTATGACAGTACAGATTGTCAATCTGGGGTGATCAGAACTAAGCCTAAACCAGGATTTGAAAATAAAAACCCATCCGGAGAAGTATTTACTTATTCGGCCACAAATCTAACAACTCAAGGAGTTAAAGATGGTGATTTCGAATTTCCTCAAATTCCAAATCAAGCAGGTTAGTTTTTTTTTGTAAGTTACATCTTAAGTGATTTGTATAAAAAATAATGTTAAGTCTAAAACTACATTTAATGCAATTTTGCTATCAAATTAAATAAAGTTTTGTAGTATTAATAGAAACTTATTTGTTTAATATGCACATTTATACTTACTTAATTAATCAGTTGTTTAGGGAGTTCCAGTTAAAATACCTTTTTAAGATTTTATATTAGTAAACTATAATAATAGATAAGTTTCAATATTTAAAGAAAAGCAAGTCAAAACACCCAATACTTACCCTAAAAAAGATTACCAAGTTCCGGGTTTCAGTGAACAACCCAGTGGTGTGGAAGAAAAAGTAATTTAAAAATATAGTTTATAGTAAAACTTTTATTGTATTTGTTAATAGATTACTGGTTGTTTTTATAGATGCAAAAGCATTCTTACTGATTGTTTTATACTTTTTAATTTTTATAAATTTTCACTTTTTAATGCAAAATGTTAAATGTTTAGGATGAAAGTCTTCCATCTACTTCGACTGGACCTGCTCTAACTACTCACAAACCTGTTAAAAGTAAGTTATATATTTAATGACCCTTTATTTTTTCATGTTTTAACAATACGTGAAAAACAAATTTATGCCAACTCATAAATTTTTTATAATAGTAATTAAAACATATTTGTTTAACATGACATTTATACGGATTTATTTACTACCTTCTTGAATGGCTGTTTAGAAAATGTTGGACCAAATTTCCAGTTTAATATTGGAGACCACTCTACAGTTACCGTAACACCTACAGGTAAAATCTAAACTTTTTATGTAATTCCAGTAATATGGGAAAGCATATTTTTTTAAATAAAATTGTGTATGCATAAATAATTTATTGTTTGTTTCTTTTATGTAATTTTTTTGTAGATGTCAAAATGAAAGATTGCACGTTGGACGGTTGTGACGTATTGATCAAAGAAAATAAAAAAGTGAATATGCTTCCCGGTTCTGATAGCAGCGAGGTGAAAAAAAATTGAACTAAAAAATTAATTTTGTTTCAGTAAACTTTAATATTTATTTCCGGTTTAATTAAGTACATTTTATTGAATTACAGCATTCAATATGCTTAATAATACTCACTAATTATCAAATATAATTCTATGCAAAACATTACTATTGTTAGTGTTTAATATGTATCTGTACATAAACCCAGATTTCAATAATCGAGCAATTTATTATAAGGTTGTTTTTTAATTTATTTTAATTTTTTTATCACTGTGATTAAATCAGTTCTTCATATTCTATTTTTTAATTGCACTGTCTTTTAATTTATTTTATCATATATATTTTTTTATTTTCTAATTGGGCAATGTTAAAGTGACTTTAATTAAGAATTGCTAGTAATTATTGATGTGTGGTATGCAGTGATATCAGTGATATCAGTGCCTATATGTAGTAATTGCCTAAATGTAACGCTTAAAATACAAGAGGTTAATGCAAAGTACAAATAATATAACTTGACCATGTTTTTTAACATCTTATTTGTAATTTAATCATTGTTTTAATGTTACTGCCCTTTTTTGCTTATTTTTTTGGAATTTTGATTTTTCTTTTGTAGTAGTTAAACAATGTATATGGATATATATGTGCATAGACTTCAAACAGTAAAATGGGATATTTTTTGGTTATTGTGTAAAAAATTAAGTTATTTTAATTCTTAGCTTTTTCGCAGGGTAAATTTTAGACCTTGAGGATAAAGAAGATTATTTAGTGCGAACAAAAATTCGACTCTGTGTACCATAAAAAAGTGGAAAAACTTTTTTACACTACGTAGGTTGATAAATTCGTCATCGATATTTGAAATATTTTTACTTTTGTGTAGGCTTGTAAGTTAAAAGGTCGTTTACACTTAGCTAGGCTACGCGCAAATGCTGTAGCGATGTTGATATAGAATTTTTTTGAGGATTACACGCAGAAAGTCGACATTATCTGGGCAGGATTCTCGCAGTTGAGCGAGTTTTTGAGTTTAGGTTTGCGTAACTGCTAAACTTAGATTGTTGTTATGGTAACGAGTGAAGCGGAAAAGTTTGAATAGTTAGTTATATGTTTGTTTATCATAAAAACACGATTTTTGTTTTTTTAACAATTTTATCATCAGACAGTTACACACATATACAAAGGGGATAGAGCTAAGGTGCTAGGTGTGGGATAGTGCTAAAAGCTGACATTAAACTGCAAAATAAGTGACATAGTGGGTCCGTTAATGTAATTGTTACCAAAAATATGCATAAAAGGCAGAGTTTTGATAATTTTTAAAAATTAATCCTGCTTCATTTATCAGCATTATAAGTTAATACTGAATTTTTCACTTTTAATATTTTTCAGCAATGTACAAAGCTTCGTGTAATGGTCAGAACACTTTCTACACAACTTGAGGCCCTGGGTTCAATCCCCAATGCTCTCATGCCGTAATGCTCTTAGGTAAGATGCTATAAACGGTATGAACTTCTGCTAAGCTGGCAATCATTTAATAGCTTAATTGCCAGGCAATTTTAATTAATAACATCTCAAACTGCCAGGGTCAACTTAAAACTAGGCGGGGGTAACAAATGTTACTCTATGTTTAGGTCGTGACGTCTACCTTTCCATATTGAGGATAAAGATATTTCCAAAAAAAGATTCTGTTCTACATTCTACAAAATTTTGTCAAATTTTACATATGATTATATTTTTTTCATTTATTAAAACAAGCTTTTTCATACAGGAACTTTATAATTCTTGGGACATTAATGTAATTTTAGTTAATTCAACAACATAAACTTAAAGTACATTGACTACCAGCTCCGTAAATCATGGATGTAAGTTAAACACTAAATTTATGTTTTTTTATCAACTTAAATTAAGTATTTTTAAGCTATTATGATAGTTATTATAATCATGGAATTATAAATATCTAACTGATGATTAATATACCTTTGTAAAGAACTGGTGTTTAAATTGTAAATCAAGTATTTTTAATATTATTATGGATTAAAACAAAGATGCTCCAGTAAAATTTCTTACTTCGACTCTCTTATATCTAAATTGTTTTATTATTAAACCATTTTCAACTGTAAACATAGTTGTATACTTCTAGTAGAGTACTTTAATTTTTATTTAAAAATGTAAGTTTTAAAGCTTACTAATAGTTTGTATATTGTTCAACTGTTTTTGTATAATTATACGGTACCTATAAAATAAACACGGTCGAATGGATCAAAGAAATTGAATGGATCGAATGTATTACGGTTATTCTGAATGGATGAAAGTTGGGGTTAGGGTTTAATTTATGCGATTCTGTTGGTCCCTTTAGTACCCATTTAATAACCATTTGATACACATTCGATCGATCTTGTATAGTTTATAGGTACCCATAGTTATATTCATGATTGTAAAACTGATTATATTGGGTCATTTTATTTTTGTTGTTGCTGAAGTGCCTATGTAAAAAGGTAATATCAAATAAAATAGGGCAAGTAATATTATGTTGAAAACTTATTATTTTTTTAATGAGTATAAAATACCATTGTTAATATTTTTATTTTATTTTTAATAGAATCCCCCACAGTCTTCCACTAATTTGTCAGAAAATCCATTTGAAAGCGAAGATAAGGTAAGGACAGCAATTAAAATATTTTGATTGTTGAATTACTAAGATTATTTTTAAAATAAATTATTTGTTTTTGGGGTGTTGTTTTAATTATTGGAAATTTTTTTACCACTTTAGATAAAAATAAAATTTCCACATAGGTGTCATTGTTTAGATATTGTCAGGACTTGTGGGTTATTGTCTTTATTAGTAAAGTTGTATTTCTAAAGCCGATCAAATTAGCTTCTTTGTTATAAAGGGTGATTTTGTGAACTACATGTTTTGTACACGGGTTAACTTATTGTTGGATTATAATTTAAACTACTCTCAATAATGTAACACTATTTCTTTTTAAATTAAATAATCTTTAAAAGTGTTTGCAAAATGTTATCTAAACCTATTTGAAATTTTGAAAGCGCGCGCTTTTAGGTGACACAAGATGATGCAATATGATATCATGTATTTTGCAAAATAAGGGCCGTCTTTCTAAACGATATTTGAAAAAAATCGATCATTAATTAATCATTTTTATACTGAGGAATGTGCATAAATATGTTATTAGTTATTGTCCGTGTTAATGTATATAAATTCATAAACTAAAACACAAAGAATGAAACGTTTAAAGAGTTGCCAGAAGATTTGTCCTGCAAAAAACGGTGGGGAGTCAGCGTTTTTATCAACTTAAATTAAGTATTTTTAAGCTATTATGATAGTTATTATAATCATGGAATTATAAATATCTAACTGATGATTAATATACCTTTGTAAAGAACTGGTGTTTAAATTGTAAATCAAGTATTTTTAATATTATTATGGACTTTAACTCTCTTATTTTTGAGTTGTTTTATTATTAAACCATTTTCAACTGTAAACATGGTTGTATACCCAGCAAATATACAGAATTAAATGGATCAAAGAAATTAAATACACCGAATGAATCGAATGTATTACGGTTATTCTGAATGGGTTAAAGTTGGGGTTAGGGTTTAATTTATGCGATTCTGTTGGTCCCTTTAGTACCCATTTAATAACCATTTGATATACATTCGATCCATTCGATCTTGTATAGTTTTTAGGTACCCATAGTTATATTCATAATTGTAAAACTGATTATATTGGGTCATTTTATGTTTGTTATGGCTTAAGTGCCTGTAAAAAGGTAATATCAAATAAAATGGGGCAAGTAATATTATGTTGAAAACTTATTATTTTTTAATGAATATAAAATACCATTGTTAATATTTTTTATTATATTTTTAATAGACTCCTTCACAGTCTCCCACTAATTTGTCTGAAAATTCAAGTGAAAGTGAAGATGAGGTAAGGACAGCAAGTAAAATATTTTGATTGTTGAATTACTAAGATTATTTTTAAAATAAATTATTTGTTTTTGGGATGTTGTTTTAATTATTGGAAATTTTTTTACCACTTTAGATAAAAATAAATTTTTAAAATTTTATGAAAACAATTAAATAATTTTCTTAGTATAGTTTCTGGTAGAATTCTATGACAATATTAAACCAAATAGGTGTCCTAGTTTAGAAATTGTCAGTACTTGTGGGCTATTATCTTTAGTAGTAAAGTTGTATTTCTAAAGCTGATCAAATTAGCTTCTTTGTTATAAAGGGTGACTTTGTGAACTAGGTGTTTTGTACATGGGTTACCTTATTGTTGGATTGTAATTTAAACTACTGTCAATAATGTAACACCATTTCTTTTTAAATTAAATAATCATTAAAAGTTTTTGCAAAATGTTGCCAATGTAAATCAAGTGAATACCCTATAATATTTTACAAGAAAATTTATTTTTCCTAATGTTACTTATTAATAATTTTCTTTTTTATTACATAGGTACAACATTCTTTTCAATTACCTGAAATGTCAAGTATAATGGTAAGAACACCAAAAGATATTTCATTTATTTTAATAATAAGATTTTTTGTTATTGGTGTAAGTTGTTGATGTCCTTATTAGTTAAGTTGTGTTTCTAAGTCTGAGGCTAATTTTCTTCGTTTTACAAGGCAACTTTTAAACTTGGTGTAATATTATGTTTAATTTACGGTTAACATTTTAATTTATTTAAGAAATGTTTTATCTCTTTTAATATTGAAATAAAGCAGTTTTTTTATATTTGCGACATACTTGCTTTTGTTTACACTAACAATTTTAATTATGTAAACAATACATTCCGGCAAATTATCTAAAGACATAGCTCATTTTTTTCCTGTTATTGGTCTAAGTTGTTGATATGTATTTCATGGAAATGTTTTTTGAAATATATTGTTAGAGTGTTGTACAGTATGAAGAATGAATAGTGTGGTATATAGTGGTATATAGTGTTTATGCTTATTTAGTAATTTGATACAATAAGGCTTAATCTAATAAGCATTTTTAATAGGCAATTTGCATACAAAATGCAATGTTAAACTACATTTTATTTACTATAAAATTTAAAAATAATCAAATATTTTATAAAAAATGACTGCATTATAATTCATAATAATCTTTTTTTTGCTAATTATTAAAAACTGACTCACTAGTCCACTTAAGTGCTAATGTAAATCAAGTGAAACACCCTATAATATTATACAAGAAATAATTATTATTTTTTTTTTATTACATAGGAACCTATTACTCCAATTATAAGGGTGGAACAAATGGTAAGAGCACTAATTAAAATATTTAATTTATTTTATTAAAAAGATTCTCTGTTATTGGTGTAAGTTGTTAATCTTATATATGTATTTCATGGAAATGTTTTTTGAAATATTTTGTTAGAGTGTTGTACAGTATAAAAAAGAATGATTAGTATAGTGGAATATATTGTTTATGCTTATTTAGTAATTAGCAAAGGTGGGCACAGTTAACCGAGAAAGTAACTTCGTTAAGTGGTAATTCGTTACATAGTATATTAACTTCGTTAACGTTAATAAGTTAATTTAAACAAAATGTAACGGTAGTTATCGATAAACGTTAAAATTTAAATAAAACAAACAAAGAAACGACCCTTTTAAAAAGTTTTTATCTTAGTTGATATTTTAACTACACAAACGTAAGTTTAAATGACGTTTTAAAACTGCATCGTTTAAAATTTCAATACATCGTCATCGTCGTCAATACATCGTTTATACGTCAGTCAATACATCGTCAATACATCCTTTAATATTGAAACGATTAAACCCAATAAACGGCAAAATAAAACATATATACTTTTATATTACCATGGTAAACTTGTAAAAATATTAAATTAACGGATTTAATTTAACGGAAGCACAATTTAACGAAAGTTAACAGGTCCGTTAACGATTTTTAAAGTTAACTTAAAAGTTAAATTTTATCGAAAAATTTAACTTCGTTAATTAACGATTAACGCATTAACGGTTTAGTGCCCACCTTTGGTAATTAGGTACAATAAGGCTTAATCCAATAAGCATTTTTAATAGGCAATTTGCGGACAATGTAAAACTACTTTTTATTTGCTATAAAATTAAAAAATAATCAAATCTCTATAAAAAGGTTTATAAATTGTGATTTCATGTGATCTAACCCTTTTAAAAGCATATGGGTTGGCTTGTAATGTCTTTTCTGTAAGTAAATGTGCAAGAACATTTGATGAAATGACTGCATTGTAATTCATGATAACATTTATTTTGCTAATTATCAAAAACTGACTCACTAGCTCACCTAAGTGCTAATGTAAATCAAGTGGAACACTCTATCATATTATACAAGAAATAATTATTATTTTTTTTATTACATAGGTACCAAATATACAGCGGGAAAAAATGGTAAGAACACCAATTAAAATATTTAATTTATTTTATTAATAAAATTTTCTGTTATTAGTCTAAGTTGTTGATATGTATTTCATGGAAATGTTTTTTGAAATATTTTGTTAGAGTTGTTGTATGGTATGATTAGTATACTGGTATATAGTGTTTATAATTATTTAGTAATTTGGTACAATAAGGCTTAATCCAATAAGCATTTTTAATAGGCAATTTGCGGACAAAATGCAATGTAAAACTTTATTTTATTTACTATATATAAAATTAAAAAAAAAATTTATAGAAGTTTTATAATATTGACTTCGTTTGATCTTACCCCATTAAAAGAATATAGGTTGGCTTGTGATGTATTACTTTATTTAAATGTAAATAAATGTAGGACATTTGATAAATTGACTATATTAAAACTATATTATTTATTACAACCTTCATTTGCTAATTATTAAAAACTGACTCATAAGCACGCTTAACTCCCCACTCATAAGCACACTTAACTCTCTCTGTCATAATTAAATTAATTAAAATTATATTCTTTGTCTTTTTAAGAGGCGTTATTTCATAAATCAAGTTTTTTTGTCATAGTAAATTAAAAATTTAAATTTAGCTTAAAAAATTAATCCAAGTTGGAATAACTTTTGTGTTAGATTTTATATTTATAACAATAAATTATTAAACTCCCAATAACAACAAACCAACCTTCTACTTGTTTTAATTAATTAAATTCAAGAATTTTATAGTTGGACAAACAATGATTTGAGATATAATAACATTTTTTAAAAAGCCATTTAATTTTGGTATTTTTATGAGCTACTAATTGGAAAAATCTAATGTTTAAGCCTACAAAATTAAAATAAGAACCCTGAAAAAACATAAATATTCAAATATAACGATTGTAATTTAAATACGGTTTTAAAATTTTATTTTTATAACACTGAGTGTTTAGATTTCTCCAATTAGTAGCTCATAAAAATACCAAAATTAAATGGCTTTTTAAAAAATGTTATTATATCTCAAACCATTGTTTGTACAACTATAAAATTCTTGAATTTAATTAAATAGACAAAAGCCGCAAGAGTCGCAACCAAAAACAAGTCATTACACTTCACAATATAACATACCTTCAATTTACATAAACTTTTCCATTATTTTTAAAACTGATAAACTAGTTTTTAAATTTTGCTGATTAAAAATGTACAAGGGTTCCCAATATAGAATGAAATTTGGCAAAATAATATTATGCAAAAAAATTTCTAACATTATCTTTATTTACCGTGTTGATATTTTTGTTATTCATTAAACAGTTTTCTTCACAGTTTTCTTCTGATTTGGCTGAAATTTCAAGTAAAAGTGAACATAGGGTAAGCAGCAATGAATTTTGTTTATTTAAATAACATTGAAAATGAAATGATTTTAAGTATTGTATAAATTAAAACAAATTCTTGTTATTATTTAAAGTAAAATTAAAATATATATAATTTCTTTACTGTAGTTACATGTTGAAATTCATGGTTATATTGAATTACATAGGTTTCTTTGTTTTAGAAATTATTAGATGTTTTGTCTTTAGTAGTTAAATTGTGTTTCTAAGTCTGAAGCTGATTTTCTTTGTTTTACAAGGCAACTTTTAAACTAGGTGTTTTGTACACAAATTGCTTTAATAAAATTGTAATACTTTAAATATTGAAAAACACAACTTTAAATAACAACACCAATTAAAAAAATGTAAACAATTAAAACTTCGTATAGAGCAGGGGTCAGCAACCTAATTCGCATTGCGAAACGATTTAAAACTGAATATTTTTTGCGAAACAGCCTTTAAAAAATTCAAATCTTCATCACAAATAAAAATGTATCAAATTTAAAGCAATTCATTTCTATATCAAATCGATGATTAACAGTTTTGAATGTTTTAAAAATTTACCCCCTTAGAATTATATTATTTGTTTATATATTTCCTAAATTTATACAAATGTCTTTGTTTATAAATCTATATTTAAGCTAGCTAACTAATAAAAATTTTTTTTTAAGAATTTACTATAATAAAAGCTTTTATACAAATCATATATAATTTATATTTAATATTTAGTTCAATGTTAATGAGACCTATTCTCCTATACAAATAATATCAAGTGAAAGGGAACTTAATGTAAGTACTACACTTTTTTACCTGTTTTTATAATTAATTTAATTAAAATTACATTTTTTGTTTATTTAAGAGGCGTTATTTCATAAATCGAGTTTTTTTGTCATGGTAAATTAAAAATTTAAATCAAACTTTAAAAATTAATCCAAGTTGGAATAACTTTTGTGTTAAATTTTATATTTATAACAATAAATTATTAAACTCTCAATAACAACAAACCACCCTTCTACTTGTTTTAATTAATTAAATTCAAGAATTTTATAGTTGGACAAACAATGATTTGAGATATAATAACATTTTTTAAAAAGCCATTTAATTTTGGTATTTTTATGAGCTACTAATTGGAAAAATCTAATGTTTAAGCCTACAAAATTAAAATAAGAACCCTGAAAAAAACATAAATATTCAAATATAACGATTGTAATTTAAATACGGTTTTAAAATTTTATTTTTATAACACTGAGTGTTTAGATTTCTCCAATTAGTAGCTCATAAAAATACCAAAATTAAATGGCTTTTTAAAAAATGTTATTATATCTCAAACCATTGTTTGTACAACTATAAAATTCTTGAATTTAATTAAGTAGACAAAAGCCGCAAGAGTCGCAACCAAAAACAAGTCATTACACTTCACAATATAACATACCTTCAATTTACATAAACTTTTCCATTATTTTTAAAACTGATAAACTAGTTTTTAAATTTTGCTGATTAAAAATGTACAAGGGTTCCCAATATAGAATGAAATTTGGCAAAATAATATTATGCAAAAAAATTTCTAACATTATCTTTATTTACCGTGTTGATATTTTTGTTATTTATTAAACAGTTTTCTTTACAGTTTTCTTCTGATTTGACTGAAATTTTAAGTGAAAGTGAACATAGGGTAAGCAGCAATGAATTTTGTTTATTTAAATAACATTGAAAATGAAATGATTTTAAGTATTGTATAAATTAAAACAAATTCTTGTTATTATTTAAAGTAAAATTAAAATATATATAATTTCTTTACTGTAGTTTCATGTTGAAATTCATGGTTATATTAAATTACATAGGTTTCTTTGTTTTAGAAATTATTAGATGTTTTGTCTTTAGTAGTTAAATTGTGTTTCTAAGTCTGAAGCTGATTTTTTTTGTTTTACAAGGCAACTTTTAAACTAGGTGTTTTGTACACAAATTGCTTTAATAAAATTGTAATACTTTAAATATTGAAAAACACAACTTTAAATAACAACACCAATTAAAAAAATGTAAACAATTAAAACTTCGTATAGAGCAGGGGTCAGCAACCTAATTCGCATTGCGAAACGATTTAAAACTGAATATTTTTTGCGAAACAGCCTTTAAAAAATTCAAATCTTCATCACAAATAAAAATGTATCAAATTTAAAGCAATTCATTTCTATATCAAATCGATGATTGGCATTTTTGAATGTTTCTAATACAAAATAAGCTTACAAATAAAAAAATAATCATCTTTCTGTTGTAAAGCATTTTAACTCGAAAAAAAATGTGGCCGATAACGTACAGCTCACAAACCTGCGCCTGGTGGTTGCGACCACTAGTATAATGTGGTGGCCAGACATTTGAACCCCTTTTATCTGAACACCTTACATTTAACCCCCTTCATTTAAACCCCTTACATGTAAACCCCTTACATGTAAACCTCTTCATTTGAACCCTTTACATTTAAACCCCTTACATTTGAACCCCTTCATTTGAACACCTTACATTTGAACCCCTTACATTTGAATCCTTTACATTTGAACCCCTTACATGTGTGAACCCCTTCATTTGAATCCCTTACATTTGAACCCCTTACATTTGGACCTCTTATTTGAACACCTTACATTTGAACCCCTTTTATCTGAACACCTTACATTTGAACCCCTTCATTTGAAGCTCTTACATGTGAACCCCTTCATTTGAACCCTTTACATTTGAACCCCTTACATTTGAACCCCTTACATTTGAACCCCCTACATTTGAATCCCTTCATTTGAACACCTTACATTTAAACCCCTTCATTTGAACCCCTTACAATGAAACCCCTTACATTTGAACCCCTTACATTTGAACCCCTTACATTTGAACCCCCTACATTTGAATCCCTTCATTTGAACACCTTACATTTGAACCCCTTCATTTGAACCCCTTACATTTGAACCCCTTACATTTTAACCCCTTACATGTGAACCCCTTCATTTTAACCCCTTACATTTGTGTTGTAAGGGGTTTAAAACCATTGTTTGTACAACTATAAAATTATATTTAAATTAAGTAGACAAAAGCCGCAAGAGTCGCAACCAAAAACAAGTCATTACACTTCACATTATAACATACCTTCAATTTACATAAACTTTTCCATTATTTTTAAAACTGATAAACTAGTTTTTAAATTTTGCTGATTAGAAATGTACAAGGGTTCCCAATATAGAATGAAATTTGGCAAAATAATATTATGCAAAAAAATTTCTAACATTATCTTTATTTACCGTGTTGATATTTTTGTTATTCATTAAACAGATTTCTTCACATTTTTTTCATGATTTGGCTGAAATTTCAAGTAAAAGTGAAGATGAGGTAAGCAGTTAATGAATTTTTTTTATTTAAATTACATTAAAAATGAAATGGTTTTAATTATTGTACAAATTAAAACAAATTCTTGTTATTATTTAAAGTAAAATTAAATTATATATAATTTCCTCAGTGTAGTTTCATGTTGTAATTTATGATTGTATGAAATTACATAAGTTTTTTTGTTTAGAAATTATCAGGTATTTTGTCCTTATTAGTTAAGTTGTGTTTCTAAGTCTGAAGTTAATTTTCTTTGTTTTACAAGGCAACGTTTAAACTTTGTACACAAACTACCTGAATAGAATTGTAATACTTTTAATATTGAAAAACACAACTTTAATTAACAACACCAATTAAAAAAATGTAAACAATTAAAACTTCGTATAGAGCAGGGGTCAGCAACCTATTTCGCATTACGAAACAATTTAAAACTGAATATTTTTTTGCAAAACAGCCTTTAAAAAATCCAAATATTCACCAATAAAAATGTATAAAGTTTAAAGCAATTAATTTCTATATCAAATCGATGATTAACAGTTTTGAATGTTTTAAAGACAAAATAAGCTTACAAATCAAAAAATAATCACCTTTCTGTTGTAAAGCATTTTAACTCGAAAAAGTATATGGCCCGGTAACAAACAGTTGACAAACTGGCACTGGGCCTGGGCCTGGTGGTTGTGACCACTAGTATAATGTATATACTAATTTTTTTTAGACTTGCATTTAATTATTGCAACAACATGTGGTTCAAATTTACCCCCTTAGAATTATATTATTTGTTTATATATTTCCTAAATTTATACAAATGTCTTTGTTTATAAATCTATATTTAAGCTAGCTAACTAGTAAAAATTAAATTTGTTAAAAGTATTAAACTAATTATTACAAAATATATTACTAACATGTTATACTTTTATAGATTCTAATTAAAGAAAATGTTTATCCGAAAGATGTTGATAAACTTGTTGACAAATTACAAAGTTCAATCAAACCAGTTCAGTTACGTGTGTGTCCAAATTTTAAGGATGGCAGTTTAACAATGTTTACTCACCAAGTTCTTCCAATAATAAAAGAAAAATCAAACATAAAGGTAAACAATAATTTTTTATTGCTTGTAGCATTGGAAGTTCAATTAAACTCTGTTATTTAAATGTGTTTTAGGAAAATTATTAATGTAAATAGAGTTTTGTATTTTAAGTATTTGTTTAAATATAAATAAATTCGTTAAAATATTTAAAAATGAAAAAACTGATATTTATTGTAACTCTCTGTTTTAAATAAATTATTAAATATTAGGTTCATTCCATTAACCTTTTATTCAACAAACTCTCACTTTATGACATCACAAAGCTGTGTGATTGTTTGCACAAAATTAAAGTGTTATGGCTTGTTGGTTGTGATATTGATTCAGAAGGACGAAAATTACTAAGAGTTGCAAGAAATAAGAATGCAAAGGTTTGTAAATATGTAAACAAACTTAATGCAAAATAATTCAATTTTACAAAAACCTTATTTATTTTGAATTTACTATTAGCTTTAAATAACTATTTTTGTGCTAAATTTCATTTAATTTATTAAACGTATGCTGATAAAACTTATTTTGGAATGACATGTAACTTATAACATAAAAGATTAATGTTATTAAAATGCTAATTTTTTTTAGAAAACTGAGATTGGAGGTGTTTATGGTTTACCTGAATATTATTTAAACCTACAAGAACCATCTGATCAACTAACTACAGATATAGTCAAACTAACATCTACTCAGGTAATATAAAATTTTGCTGAACTTCTATGTAGAGAGAGAGTATGGAACAATAATTTACCAGTTTACCAGTTTATTTACAACTTTTATGTTTATACCACTTTACATTTATTATATTAAATATTTGAAATGTAATAGGGTTTAAACCCAAGATTTTAACAAAAAGAACAAAAAGCTAATTAACTTACATTATTAGTAATAAAAAATACAGTGTGCAACATCATGATATTAATATTAACCATAACAACACAGCAGATAATAAATTACTCGAAGGTGCCTTACTTACTTATTAAAGTTCAATTTAACTTTCTTGTCAAAATTTAAGTAGAAATTCAATTTTATGTCTTAAAACTGCAGAAATAAAATCTGATTATTTTATTCAGGCAAATAAAGCTGATGATCCTTCTGTAACCACAACAATGACATGTAAAATGTTGACATTTATCCAAGACTGCTTTAAATCTGGGCAGACTAGCAGTGAAGAGTTGACCAAGTTGACTAAACTAGCCTACAACGGAATAATGGAAAAAGAAATTGTATTTGAAAACTTTGGACCTGAAAAAGTTGATCACTGGAAAAGATTCGAAGAATTTAAAAATGCTAAAACTAGACAAAACCTATTTAAAGGGGTAGAACACATGAAATATTCAAATTTAGATTGGCAAGACTTTCTCTGTGCAGTTTACATGATTCAGCATCTTTCCATGGATGAATTTGAATCCACATTTACCTGGTTATTGGAAGATTTAAAAACACAAACTTTCAAGTTGAATGTGTGCAAATTTCTTTATGGTTTGTGTAATGAACAAAACTCAAAGAAGGTAAAGAAGATGTTGGGTTTAGAAACTGATATAGCACCAAAGAGAAATATTTTGTTTAACTACCTTAGTTATTATTTAGAGCAAGAGTATTCACTAAATCTTGTTACTTTATATGAATTAACAAAAGAATATGGAAGAGAACTTGCAGATTGGGTTATTGAACATTTACCTTTAAAAGTTCATGTCGGTGGTGATATTTATCCCAATGATCTTACAAGTCTCGTTGAAATCCTTCAACTTTCAATTACACCATTGGAGTTAGATGTACGTCATCCAACTTTTAAAAATGGCAGTTTAGCAATGTTTACTCACCAAGTTCTTCCAATAATAAAAGAAAAATCAAACATAAAGGTAAATGATTATTTTTTTTTTCTTGTAAAATTTTTTTTTAAATTAGTTAAGACATTAAAAAAAATTAGTTTTAAACAATTCTTTATTTTATAGAATTGGTTTATTTAGTAAGTACTTGTAATAAAACAGTTTTACTATTTACTTAATATTAGGTTGAAAATATTAACCTAATTTACAACAAACTCTCACTTGATGACATCACAAAGCTGTGTGATTGTTTGCACAAAATTGTATTATTATATCTGGACGGTTGTGAAGTTGATTTTGAAGGAAGAGAATTGTTGAGAGTTGCAAGATATAAGAATGCAAAGGTTTGTAAATATGTTTTGTATACTGTAGCTTAATTTTATGATTTTTAGGTTTTTGACACAATTTGGCATTTCTAAATAATGTTATGAGAAATGTGATATGTGTTATATAATATTTTATACAGCTAAATTTACTGACTACTAAAATACAAGGAGTTTTTGGTTTGCCAGAAGAATATTCCATTGCACAAGATCAATCTGATCAATCATTAACCGGACCGGTAACACTAAAAACTAACCAGGTAATTAAGAAACTAGGTGCTTTTATGTGTAAAATTATTAACTAAATTATTGAAAAATTCAAGTATGATTTAAATGTTTTTTTGTTGTTTAAAGGCTGAAGATTTAACTGCATCAGGAATTGAAGTTATATATGAGGACATATCTGGTAAGTTTGCCATAATACTTTATTTAATTTTTATCTTTAGTTTTATTGATTTAATCAATTTCGTTAATTTGGGTTTTTATTGATTGTTTACAGTTTTTTTTTGATAAACTAAGATCAAAATGTATTATATTGTTTTTAAGACACTGTAAGCAAGGTGATTGGTGTAAAAGGAGGCAGAGTTGAAGTATCAGGATGTTACATTGATATTCCTGAAGGTGCACTTGATGAGGATGTTCAAATTACTGTCCATGTTGTTTATTGTAATGATATTACTTTTCCCACCAAGGTAATTGCCTTAACAAATTATTTTTTTAATTTAATTTTTATTTATTTTTTTAAATTAACAATAATTTTACATATTTTGTACCTATGTTTGTTTTAAAGTAAAAGCAAAACAATTTCATTATTATTGATTGATTACCAATAACTCATGTACAGTACTAATTTTTTATTAGGAAAACCCAACATATTTGTTGACTCCACAATTTGCATGCTTGCCACATGGATTAAAGTTTAAGGTTTCAGTCACAATATCTCTTTCCACCCCATTTTACTCAACAACTGGAACCTGTTTTGTTATGGTAATTAATTCGTTTGGAAATTTGTTTTAAGAATGCTGAACAAAACTTAAATGATACAGAACTTTAAAGTAAAATCTTGTCAAATATTTATGAGCAACTTGCTTTAAGTAAAAACCATTTTAAAACAGTTTTGATTTTTTGGCTATTAGGCTCTGTTTCTATTAGCATTTGGCACAAAAGAAACAAATTAGTTTGACTAAATTTAAATTTTTCTGTCTATTTAAATTTTTCTGTCGCAACAAACAAAAGGTAAGGACTACAAAGTTATATTTCTTTGCATTTTGTTTAGCCTCAAGTAAGTGAAGATAGAATAGTTTGGAAAGATCTTGCTGAGGTTATTTTAGAAGATTCTCGGTCAATTCAGTTTCAAGTTGATCATTTATCTTGGTAAATATTAAACATCTTATTCTGTTATTAATTTTCACCTAATTTCTTTAATTTAATTTAAAGGTTTCAAATCATAACAACTTGGATATTTGGAATAAATCAATATCTTAGTAATCCAGAAAAACGACAAATATTCGATTGTTACCATGAACCACCAAATTGTAATTTGACTTTGTTTGTTATGGACACAGAAGGTCGCTTTAAATCAAATGAAAAAAGAGTTTTTATTATAGATTCTCCAATAAGGTAATCTTATTTATATTTCAATTTAACATAGTTTTACAGCATTTTATACTAATTTATTAAATTTTGCATAAAAATCTCAGACAAAAAGACAAAGTGTTGTTCCAAATTCTTGATCAAGATTCGGAACTTTTTGCAAAGAAGTACAACAGCACAGTAAATAAATCTGATCTTATCACATTTAATTCCAAACCGGGATTCGAAAATAGAAATCTTTCAGGAAAAGTATTTACTTACTCAGTCAAAAATCTTACGACGGAAGAAGTTGAAGATGGTCAATTTCAATTTCCTATAATTTCCATACAACCATCAGGTTTGTCATTAAATCAAGGCTTTTGCTGAAAGTAAATATTACAGGTGTTATAGTATAACTTAACAACAAAGCAAATTGTATTTTGGTTTGTTTTAACCTTTTTGTAAATGTTTAGAGAGTCATCAAAGTGCAGTACAGCAGCAAATTTACAACTTTCATGGAGACCATGCAAAAGTATCTTCAGAAATAGCTGGGACATCAGGTTGTCCAATATATGTTATAAAAAATATGTTTTGGGTCTACTTTTTTGCATATTTTTATCTTTGTATTGTTGTTTTTAATTTTGGTTAAACAAATGTGTAGAATGTGATGCAGATTATTAATTCACTTTAAATTTATATTTAAAGGCCACAAAATTATGGGAAACAAGATTGAAGGTTCAAACATGTTAGCTGACAAGGTTCAACAAGTCAACATAAACCCGGGTTCCAATGTACCAGCAAGTGATGTTAAAGAAATGTTAAGCGAAAAATAATAATTTATAATTTTTATTTTAAGGTGCCTTTTTAATTATTTTTTCTTAATTTTCTTATTGAAAATTGACTCGCATTTGATTAAAAATGATATTATTATATTTCATTTAACTTAAACACCCTTATTTTTGCCTTATAATTGCCCCTATTTTTATCTATTATCTTTTATACCAAAACATTATGCAATTTAACAGCAAATTTTACAGTTATGTCAAATTTTTATTAAATTTTACCTTTTTTTAATTAACTTTTGTAAGCAACTATGCTCCAGGTAAATTTAACACCTTTCTTTATATTTTTATATTTTACTCATAGCACTTATAACATGTTTTTGTTGCCTTTAATCTTGCTATAAGAGAAATTTTATGACTTGCTTTTTTTAGTTAATTTTTTAGGATTGTATGCATTGCTTTTTTTAGTTGTTTTTTTTGTTAGATTTTCCGCTTTGTGTTTTGGGTGTTTTTTATTTCCTAGGATTTTAGGCCTTGCCTTTTGGTAATTTTATGAGATTTTTGGACCTTGTCTTTTTGAGGTTTCTTTTCGTATAATCAAACTTATGCCCCTATTTATTGAATTTTTTTTACGGCAAAGTTGTGCTTATTAAAATAGTTGCATACATTTTTGTAAACATTTTATATTAACGTTTTTTTGTATTTGCACTGATAGATTTTTGTTAGTTTTTAGAACTTAAAATTTTGCATGTTTTAATAGATTTTGAAGGTAATTTTGTTTTAAAAACTTTTGTTAAGAATATATTTTGTATGTTTATTTTGTGTTATCTTTTGTAGATTGAAAGTTTTTCTTGTAGTAACTTAATGTTAAGTTATGCTTTTGTTTATGTATGCTATTGTAGTTCTCTTCTATTTGGTTCAGTGATTTTTTCCCTTTCTCTATTAGGTTCTCTTTTGTGTTTTGTGTTTAACAATTAGTTCATTATAGTTTGTGCTTGCTAGGGGTTAGACCTATTTCTATTAGTGCATGCTACCTTATATGTTTTGTTATTTAATTAATGCATGTTATTTATATTCTATTTGAATAAGTCTATTTGAATAAGTAATAAGAAATAAATAATCTGGTTTTTCAACTATAATTAGAAAAGAATGAATTTAATTGTGATAGGGTAGAACAACACCCATTATTAATATGCTCTATTTTGCCTTATTAACGAAATATAGAAGGTTATTAAAGGGTTTAACCAGCCGTCGCTATTATTAAACTTAAATAACATTTAGATTTCACCAAACAACTGGTAGCAACCCATTAATGCGATACTTCGTACCTAAATTAATAGAGTTATATAAAGTTAACCGTCAGCATAGTGCAATAATCGAAACACTTGCTTTACTACAGCCTCTACAGGTGCCTATGCGATTCCACGTTGTAGCATCTAAGTCAATATAAATGATGTGAATTCCTGAAGAGTCAAACCTATTGGCAAACTATTTATCGAACATTAGGTTAAGATAATAAAAAATTGTTAAGATTTTTTATTTGTTACGTTAATTATATTAAGTTAATTAAAATCTAAGTTCGATATTATTATTTATTTCTATGAAAAACAGAGGTTTTAAATTCTGTCACAAATCGGTTACTGGAGACACGCCAAAACAAATAGTTGTAAAACGTCATAAACAGGAACTTAGTGATGTCAGAATTGAAAGTTAGATATTAATTAAACTTTGTGACGTTATATAGAAAGAATAATAGTTTTTGTTTGTCTTAAATAATTGTATTATTATGTAATAACCGTAGTAGTTAGACAAACACAACGCCTACGATTGATCTGATGATTGTTTTTTAATTGAAATAATTCCAACGAATGCCAGACACTTCGGCCAAAATTTTTTTTCAAAACAGCGGGGATTTAGCAATTTAATTACCGCGAGAAATTTTATTTTCGCGTAGTTATATACAGTTTTTTAGACAGTATTTGAAACAAAATAAGCAGTAAATTAATATTTTTTTTAAATAATAATGTGCAAGAACATGTTATCTTTCTTTTTGCGTGTCAATTTTTTAATTTTACAAACTAAAACCTATAAAAAACTAATTTTGAAAGCGCGCGCTTTTAGGTGACGGTGGACAATGCATAATGATATCTCGTATTTTGCCAAATAGTGCCGCCTTTCCAAACAATATTTGAAGAAAATAGAGCGTTAATTTTTCATTTTTTACACTAAGGATTATGCATAAATATGTTATCTTTCTTTTCCCGTGTCATTTTTTTAATTTTACAAACTAAAACCTATAAAAAACTAATTTTGAAAGCGCGCGCTTTTAGGTGACACAAGACGATGCATTATGATATCACGTATTTTGCGAAATGGGGTCCGTCTTTCTAAACGATATTTAAAGAAAATAGATCATTAATTAATCATTTTTTATACTGAGGAATGTGCATAAATATGTTATTAGTTATTGTCCGTGTTAATGTATATAAATTCATAAACTAAAACACAAAGAATAAAACGTTTAAAGAGTTGCCAAAAGATTTGTCCTGCAAAAAAACGGCGGGGAGTCGGCGATGAAATTCCCGTGTATAAAGTCAGCGTAAGACCATATTTTACCGATATTCAAAATAAAATTTTGCATAAAGTACAGTATATATAAAAGTTTTTATTGGTTGTTACGTTAATGACATATGTTGGTTTTTGGAATATTTATTTTTTTAAAGATTTTTGTTTCAAAAACCTTTTTGAAAATGAAAGAAAGATGGGTGCTTTTGGCCTGCAAAATTTTATGACTAACATATGTCATTAACGTAACAACCAATAAAAACTTTTATATATACTGTATTTTATGCAAAATTTTATTTTGAATATCGGTAAACTATGGTCTTACGCTGACTTTATACACGGGAATTTCATCGCCGACTCCCCGCCGTTTTTTTGAAGGACAAATCTTTTGGCAACTTTTTAAACGTTTTATTCTTTGTGTTTTAGTATATCAATTTATATACATTAACACGGGCAATAACTAATAACATATTTATGCACATTCTTCAGTTTAAAAAATGATTAATTAATGATCTATTTTCTTCAAATATCGTTTAGAAAGACGGCACTATTTGGCAAAATACAAGATATCATTATGCATTGTGTTCCGTCACCTAAAAGCGCGCGCTTTCAAAATTAGTTTTTTATAGGTTTTAGTTTGTAAAATTAAAAAATTGACACGGGAAAAGAAAGATAACATATTTATGCATAATCTTCAGTGTAAAAAATAAAAAAATAACGCTCTATTTTTTTCAAATATTGTTTGGAAAGGCGGCACTATTTGGCAAAATACGAGATATCATTATGCATTGTCCTCCGTCACCTAAAAGCGCGCGCTTTTAAAATTAGTTTTTTATAGGTTTTAGTTTGTAAAATTAAAAAATTGACACACCAAAAGAAAGATAACATGTTCTTGCATATTATTATTAAAAAAAAATATTAATTTACTGCTTATTTTGTTTCAAATATTGTCTAAAAAACTGTATATATCTACGCAAAAATAAAATTTCTCGCGGTAATTAAAATGCAAAATCCCCGCTGTTTTAAAAAAAAAATTTTGGCCGAAGTGTCTTGGCCGAAGTGTCCGGGGGCCGAAGTGTCCGGGGGCCGAAGTGTCTGGTTACCATTCCAACAATATTTTATTTTTTATCTTTATAAGTTTATCTAGGTAACAGGAGTTTGGTTGTTAGAAAATTTAACTTAAAATATCTTTGATTTTCATTGAGAAAAACCTTAAAGTATATCAGTCGACGAACGAATAGCTTCTTAAATCATGGATGTAAGTTGATTCTTAATTAAAATTTTATATAAATTAATTTTAAAATAAAGTTTTTTTTAAAAACTAATTTTTCTGTGCTGTTTTAAATGTAACTTAATACGGACAATACCAAAGTATGGAATGCGGGACCGTATGTAAACGTTAGCAAAAATTTGCGGAATGCGGAATGGAAGGAATTTTTGTACTTTACTGTGGGGTGAATGCAGTATTTACTTTAAGAGCTAAGGGATGATGAGGAATTGACTTTAAAGGTCAAAATCGAACATGAGACGCAATGGAAGATTAGGGAAGGGTAGTAAATTTCTTCCCTTTCTGCAATAAGCGATTTTTTGTTAACATTTACAAATGGCTTCGATATTTACTGCACCTCCAACTTCCCACATTCCATATTTTAGTACTACCCCGTAGTACAAGCTCGCATGAGTTATTGTGTAAATATACATCATGCAACAACAACAGCTTATTTTAAATAATTTTAATTAACAAAGTGTGTTAAAATGTTAATCAAATTTTATAATTTTGCAGGACTTGGACGAAAATGTTCCAGGTACTTTAAAGGGTAAAATTTTGGATGAAGCTGGAACAACTGAACCGATAAAGCAAAGAAAGGAATTTAGTCAAAAAACATCTGAACCTGAAGCTTCTGTGAGTTTTATGTTAATTGCAAAATAAATTTATTAAAGAAAGACATGGTGTAATAGTTTTAAAACTGGGCTCTTTTATGGCATTATAAACATTACAAATTTTTGTATGAAAAATTACTTGTCCATTTAAATTTATTTTAAAAATGTTATATTCTGTTTTTTTATGTTGTGTAGGATTCAAAGACAATAAAAAAGTTGGACGAAACTAAAACAACTCAACCCACAAAGTGGAAAAAAGAATTTGCTAAAAAAACTGCTGACCCTAAATCTTCAGTAGGTTTATTAATATTACTTGTAATAAATACCGCCTAATTAAATAAAAAATTTAAAATAAATAAAATTTTACTAGCAAAATAACCCTAACTCTAACCCAATTAATTTACTATACAAGAAAAGTATTCTTTTGATAATATTCAGTATTAATAATTTTTTTTTATTACATGGCTACTTATTCTCTTTAATTACCTAAAATTTTTAATGAGGAATTTTATTCCTATTACTTAAGTTTTAATTATCAACCACAAGCACTACCATTAAACACTCTGATTAATTTAAATTTCTTGTATGATATAGTTACAATGCTCAATTACTTTAGCAAAGTTTTGTTTTTTAACTTTATGCAAGGCTTCTTGAAAAAAGTGTTTGCATAATGTTTATTACTAAATTTAATTCAATTTTTTTTAACAAAAAGGGGTTTCGTGATTTAATAATAATACTGTGGTGCAGTGAAACTTGTTGATAATATATTTTGGTTAAGTTATATTCAATGTTTTTTAATTTTAGCAAAAGTAAACAAAAAATACAAATTTAAATATTTATGGAAACTAAAAATATTTAACAAACTAGTGATGAGTTTAGTCATTTTGTTTGTTAAAGTTAAGTTATAATTTTAATGTTTTGTTGGGGGGGAAATAAATTTTATTTTTTGCAAAAATGGAATTTGCCGGAAAAATTGGCTTTATTGTAAAACTATAATTTGTTTATATTTTTATTTAGACTTCGCGATCTGCCCATCTATTTTCTTTACATAGACCACCAATGCACCTTTCAAAGAGAAGACAGGTTATTTAATATAATTAATAAGATTAAATATTTTGTTGTTTTTAAGTAAAATAAGGATAAAGTAACTTATTAATTTTTAAAGTAAAATAAAAATAAAGTATAGATAAAAGTTTTCCATAAACAGTAATAATCTAAAAAAAGACAAAAATCCCAAAATGCATACAAAATTCAATATAAAACTACTTTATATTTGATCTGAAATTTAAAAAATCAAATCTTTTATAAAAATAATTATAAATTGTGACTTCATTTGATCTTAACCTAGTTAAAAGCATATAGGTTGGCCTGTAACGTATAGTTTTATATAAAAGTAAATAAATGTACAAGGACATTTGATAAAACGATTGCATTAAAACTATATTATTTATTATAACCTTCATTTGTTAATCATTAAAAACTGACTTATAAGCACGCTTAACTCCCAGTGTAAAAAGGTAGCCAATTATTAAGTGTAAAACCCAATTAAAATACTATACAAGAAAATTATTCTTTTGATAATGTTACGTATTAATAATTTTTATAAAATGAAGTTTTCTTTTATAAGTGTTATATGAATTTTTCTTTTATAAGTGATATAAAATGAATTTTTCTTTTATAAGTGTTATAAAAAACATACCAATTTTTTGTTACGATTCAATGTAAAATTAAAAATGTTAACCATTGAAAATGGATAGTTACCTTAGTTTAATTTCTTGTGGAATTTTTGTATGATATAGTTACAATGCTCAATTACTTTAGCAAAATTTTGTTATGTAATTTAACACAGTGCTTCTTTAAAAAAGTGTTTGCATAATGTTTATTAGTAAATTTAATTCAATTTTTTTAAACAAAAAAGGGTTAAGTGATTTAATAATAATACTGTGGTGCAATAAAACTTGTTAATAAAGTTATGTTCAATTTTTTTTAATTTAAGCAAAAGTAAACAAAAAACTACAAATTTAAATATTTATGGAAACTAAAAATATTTAACAAACTGGTGATGAGTTTAGTCATTTTGTTTGTTAAAGTTTAGTTATAATTTTAATGTTTTGTTGGGGGGGAAATAACTTTTATTTTTTGCAAAAATGGAATTTGCCAGAAAAATTGTTAATGTATGGTATAACAATTTTAATAGTTTGTAAAACATTTTTTAAGGTTTTAAAAAAAGGCTTTATTGTAAAATTATAATTTGTTTATATTTTTAATTAGACTTCGCGACTTTCCAATCTATCTTCTTTACATAGACCACCAATGCACATTTCAAAGAGAAGACAGGTTATTTAATATAATTAATAAGATTAAATATTTTGTTGTTTTTAAGTAAAATAAGAATAAAGTAACTTATTAATTTTTAAAGTAAAATAAGAATAAAGTAAAGATAAAAGTTTTCCATAAACAGTACTAATCTAAAAAAAGACAAAAAGCTCAAAATGCATACAAAATTCAATATAAAACTACTTTATATTTGATCTGAAATTTAAAAAAATCAAATTATAAATTGTGACTTCATTTGATCTTACTCTGAAAATATTTTATTTAATTTATTAAAAAGATTACATTAAATTGTTTTTTTAAGTGTTATAATAAATGTAACAATGTTTTGTCACCATTCAATGTAAAATTAAATATTTTAACCTTAGAAACGGATAGTTACCTTAGTTTAATTTTCTAAAGGTGATTTTCTTTGTTTTACAAAGCAACTTTTGAACTAGGAGTTTTGTACACAAACTGCCTTAATAGAATTGTAATACAGAATATTTTAATATTGAAGACCGTTTAGAGCAGGGGGCCGACAACCCTTTTCGCATTGCGAAACGATTTAAAACTGAATTTTTTTTTGCAGAACAGCCTATAAAAAATCCAAATGTTCACAAATAAAAATGTAACAAATTTAAAGCAATTCATTTCTATATCAAATCGATGATTAACAGTTTTGAATGTTTCTAATACAAAATAAGCTTACAAATCAAAAACTAAGCACCTTTCTGTTGTAAAGCATTTTAACTCGAAAAAGTATGTGGCTCGATAACATACACCTGACAAACCTGCGCCTGGTGTTGCGACCACTAGTATAATGTATATACTAATTTTTTGAACCTTTGCAATTAATTATTGCAACAACATGTGGTTCAAATTTTTTTTAAATTACTATTAACAACCCCCCCTTAGAATTATATTATTTGTTTATAATTTATACAAATGACTTTGTTTATAAATCTATATTTAATAAAAAAACTAATAAAAAAAATTAAAGGTTTTATACAAATCATATAATTTATATTAATATTTAGTTCTATCTTGGTTATACCTATTCTCCTATACAAATAACATCAAGTGAAAGGGGACTTAATACTACACTTTTTTACCTTTTAATTACATTTTTTGTTTTTTTAAGAGACGTTATTTTATAAATCAAGTTTTTTTGTAATAGTAAATTCAAAATTTAAATCAAACTTAAGAAATTAATCCAAATTGGAATAACTTTTCTGTTAGATTTAATATTCATAACAATAAATTAATAAACTTCTAATAACAACAAACCAACCTTCTACTTGTTTTAATAATTAAATTCAAGTTGGTTATTAAATAAAAGTTAAATTTGTTAAAAGTATTAAACTCATTATTACAAAATATATTACTCACATGTTGTACTTTTATAGATTAAAATTAAAGGAGATGTTTATCCAAAAGATGTTGATAAACTTGTTGACAAATTACAAAGTTCAACCAAACCAGTTGAGTTATGTGTGTGTCCAACTTTTAAGGATGGCAGTTTAACAATGTTTACTCACCAAGTTCTTCCAATAATAAAAGAAAAATCAAACATAAAGGTGACCACTTAATTCTTTGTTACTTTTAGCATTGGAAGTAAATAGTAAAATTCTGTTATTTAAATGTGTTTTAGGAAGTTTATTAATGTAAATAGAGTTCTGTATTTTAAGTATTTGTTTAAATATAAATATATTTGTTAAAATATTTAAAAATGAAAAAAATAATATTTATTGTAACTCTCCGTTTTAAATGTATTATTAAATATTAGGTTCATTCCATTTACCTTTGGTTCAACAAACTCTCAATTGATGACATCACAAAGCTGTGTGATTGTTTGCACAAAATTGAAAGTTTATGGCTTGTTGGTTGTAATATTGATTCTAAGGGACGAGAATTACTGAGTATTGCAAGATATAAGAATGCAAAGGTTTGTAAATATGTAAACAAATTTAAGGCAAACTAAATCAATTTTACAAAAACCTAATTTATTTTGAATTTTGTATTAGCTTTAAATAACTATTTTTATGCTAAATTTTATTTAATTAAGTAAACATATGCTGATAAAACAACTTGGTTCACGTTAACTGTTCGTAACTCAACAAAACAAAGTTACGTTCTCAAAACCAGTGAATTTAGGAGTTACGTAATATTTCTGAGATAGCTCTCTCGCAATGTAGCTTATGCGAATAATAAACATTAGCTATAAATTACTACATTTAAGTGTAATATAGTTTAATTAAACTGTAATATAGTTTAATTAAACAGTTATAAGTTTGATTATGTCCCAAATTAGGCAGTACGCTTGTTGTTAAACAATAGTCGTCAGACAAGACCTATTGTTTTAAATTTGCGACTTTACTGAACACCGACGGTTGTTTTGCAGACATCATCTTAGTCTTTAAATATATATACCCTTACCCCAACCCTATTTAAGTTTGTTGTTAATTAGAAAAGGCGTTGCGTAGGAGAGTTACGTACAAGCTACGAGTAAATTTGGGAGGTACGTAGTGTTTATTAGTTTTGTCTGGGTACAGACAGTTAATGTGAACTAACAACTTATTTTGGAATTACATGTAACTTACACTTATAAGATCAATGTTATTAAAATGTTAATTTTTTTAGAAAACTAGGATTATAGGTGTTCATGGTTTACCTGAATATTATTTAAACCTACAAAAACCATCTAATCAACTAACTACAGATATAGTCAAGTCAACATCTACTCAGGTAATATAAAATTTTGCTAAACTTTTATGTAGAGAGAGAGTATGGAACAATAATTTATCATACCAGTTTATTTACAACTTTTATTTTTATACCACTTTACATTTATTAAATTAAATATTTGAAATGTAATAGGGTTTAAACATAAGGTTTTAACAAAAAGAACAAAAAGCTAAGTAACTTACATCATTAGTTATAAAAAATACAGTGTGCAACATCATGATATTAATATTAACAATAACAACACAGCAGATAATAATTTACTTGAAGGTGCCTTACTTACTTTTTATAATTCAATTTAACTTTCTTGTCAAAATTTGAGTCGAAATTTAATTTTTTTTTTTTAAACTGTGGAAATGAAATCTAATTATTATATTCAGGCAAATAAAACTGATGATCCTTCTGTAACTACAACAATGACAAGTAAAATGTTGACATTTACCCAAGACTGCTTTAAATCTGGGCAGACTAGCAGAGAAGAGTTGACCAAGTTGACTAAACTAGCCTACAACGGAATAATGGAACAAGAAATTGTATTTGAAAACTATGGACCTGCAAAAGTTGATCACTGGAAAAGATTCGAAGGATTTAAAAATGCTAAAACTAGACAAAACCTATTTAAAGGGGTAGAACACATGAAATATTCAAATTTAGATTGGCAAGACTTTCTCTGTGCAGTTTACATGATTCAGCATCTTTCTCTGGATGAGTTTGAATCCACATTTTTAATGTGTGCAAATTTCTTTATGGTTTGTGTAATGAACAAAACTCAAAGAAAGTAAAGAAGATGTTGGATTTAGAAACTGATTTAACACCAAAGAGAAATATTTTGTTTAACTACCTCAGTTATTACTTAAAACATAAATATTTACCAAATCTTCTTTTTTTGTGTAAATTAACAAAAGAATATGGAGGAGAACTTGTAGATTGAGTTATTGAACATTTACCCTTAAAAGTTCGTGCCGGTGGTGATCTTTATCCCAATGATGTTACAAGTCTCGTTAAAATCCTTCAACTTTCAATTAAACCAGTGGAGTTAGATTTACGTCCTAGATTTAAGAATGACAATTTAACAATGTTTACTCACCAAGTTCTTCCGATAATAAAAGAAAAATCAAACATAAAGGTAAACTAATACTTTTTTGTTCTTGTAAAATTTTTATTTTAAATTAGTTAAGATATTTAAGAAAAATTAGTTTTAAACAATTCTTTATTTTATAGAATTGGTTTATTTTAGTAAGTATCTGTAACAAAACAATTTTACAAATTTACTAAATATTAGGTTAGTTTTATGATCCTAGTTAACAACAAACTCTCACTTGATGACATCACAAAGCTATGTGATTGTTTGCACAAAATTAAAAGATTGTATCTGGATGGTTGTGAAGTTGATTCAGAAGGACGAGAATTATTGAGAATTGCAAGAAATAGGAATGCAAAGGTTTGTAAATATGTTTTGTATACTGTAGCTTAATTTTATGATTTTTAAGTTTTTGATACAATTTGGCATTTCTAAATAATGTTATGAGAAATGTGATATGTGTTGTATAATATTTAATGCAGCTAAATTTACCGACTACTAAAATACGAGGAGTTTTTGGTTTGCCAGAAGAATACTCCATTGCACAAGATCAATCTGATCAATCATTAACCGAACCAGTAACACTAAAAACTAACCAGGTAATTAAGAAACTAGGTGCTTTTTATGTGTAAAATTATTAACTAAATTATTGAAAAATTCAAGTATGATTTAAATGTTTTTTTGTTGTTTAAAGGCTGAAGATTTAACTGCATCAGGAATTGAAGTTATATATGAGGACATATCTGGTAAGTTTGCCATAATACTATATTTAATTTTTATCTTTAGTTTTATTGATTTAATCAGTTTTCTAATTAGGGTTTTCATTGATTGTTTACAGTTTCTTTTAATAAACTAAGATTAAAATAACTCATATTGTTTTTAAGACACTGTAACCAAGGTGATTGGTGTGAAAGGGGGCAGAGTTGAAGTATCAGGATGTTACATTGATATTCCTGAAGGTGCACTTACTGAGGATGTTCAAATTACTGTCCATGTTGTTCAATGCAATAATGTTTCCCCCCCTATAAAGGTGTTTGTTTTTACAAAGTTGTTTTACATATATTGTTTACTACATAAATTGTTTATTACAAATATTTTTTTTACATAAATTGGTTTTTATTACTAGAATATTCAAAATTTTTTTTTTTGCAATGTAACATTTTTTTTAAAGAAAACATTTTAATTATTGCCAAATTGTATATCCCATGTTTTTTATTAAGTATATTATTGTTTTGTTTAGGAAAATCCAACATATTTGTTGACTCCACAATTTGAATGCTTGCCACATGGATTAAAGTTTAAGGTTCCAGTTACAATATCTCTTTCCACCCCATTTTACTCAACAACTGGAACCTGTGTAGTCACGGTAATTTTGTTTTTGTAAATTTTGTTTAGGATGGAATTAGAAATTACCATATATAGTAAAATTTTGTTAAAAAAACTAGCAGGATAACTTTTGGGAATTTTAACAATAAGATTCTGTTTTTCATTTAGGGTTTGTATCTATTCAAGTTTTTGTCTGTTAACTTTTAAAATAAGAGATTAATAAAAGTAGCTTAAGAAAGAATAAAAAAAATGCTTTATTCAACTAGCAAATTTATTATTTTCGATCACATGTAAGGTGGTGTAGTGGTTAGAACACTTGCAACACTACATGAGGTCCTGGGTTTGATTCTCACTGCTCTTGTGCTGTAGTGCCATTGAGTTAGCCACTATACACGGTATAAACTCCTGATGAGCCAAACTGCAAAAGGCAATTGAGACTGGGTTGAGGTGATGTGTTTAGATTGTAAGTTGACCTTTTCACATCAAGGATAAAGATATAAAAAAAAATACAAATTTGTAATTTTCATCTGTTATTGGGTATAAAAACATGTGTTAGTTTAACCTCAATAATTTAAAAAATAACATTGGGTGTAGTCTATTTTGCAATCAAGTTTTTTTTAATATGTTTTTGTTATTATTTAAGCCTCAAGTAAGTCAGGATGGAACAGTTTGGGAAGATATCGCTGAAGTTATTTTGGGAGATTCTCGAACAATTCAGTTTCAAGTTGATCATTTATCTTTGTAAATAATAAATATGTTTTATTTAAAAAAAACTGTCTGTAAAATTATTTTTATTTAAATGCTTTTTATGTTAAAGGTTTAGGGTTGTAAAGGATTGGATATTTGGAAAGAACAAAAATATAGCCAAGAATGAAAATCCCAAAAAAGATAAAATATTTGATTGTTACCATGAACAAAAATCAAATTTAAAATTGTTTGTTATGGACAACAAAGATAACATTAAACCAAATGGAAGTTCAGTTTTCATTGTGATTGTTCCAATAAGGTTAATTGTTCATGGTTTTTATGACTTCACCATACTATTTAGGCTTAAAACATTATTATTTAAATTCTGACTTAATATTTTTAGGCAAATGGAAAGAGTGTTGTTCACAATTTCCCACAAGGATTTTGAAACTTCTTCAAAAATTTATAAGAGCACAGTTAATCTAACTGATGTAATCCGCATAATTTCCAAACCTGGATTTGAAAATAAAAGCCCATCAGAAGAATTATTTACTTATTCGGTTAAAAATCTTACAACTAAAGAAGTTGATGATGGACAATTTTTATTTCCTGAAATTCCCCGACAACCAGCAGGTTTGTGTCCTTATATCAAAACTTTAAATGAAGTAAATGTTAGGAAAATAAGTTTATTAGTATCATATATAAGTACACAATTTTGTTTAGAAGAACAAGTTAAAACACAAAATACTGAGCCTAAAAAAGATCAACAAATTCAGGGTTCTAGTAAGCAGACCAGTGATGTGGAAGATGCAGTAAGCTAAAAAAAATATTTTTATTAAAATATTCCTTTATTATATCTTTTAATAAAAAATTGACTGTTTAAAGGTGCACAAAATGCTTGCTAATTGTATTATACAATTTTTACTGTTTTAATTGAATATTTTTGTTTTTAGAGTGAATGTCTTCCATCTACTTCCACCGGACCTTTTCCAACCTCTACTAATCCTCCACAAGGTCAGTTTTGTGTTTAAACCAACTTTTTATTTTTAAAGATTTTACAATGCATGACTACCTTCTAAATTGTTTGTTCAGGAAGTTTAGGACCAAAAATTCAGGTTAATATTGGAGGCCACTCTACAGTTAACTTAACATCTATTTTTATAGTATAAATTAACAACGAATAAAAACATGTATTTTGGTTTGATTTAGCCTTTTTGTAAATATTTAGAGAGTCATCAAAGTGCAGTACAACAGCAAATATACAACTTTTATGGAGACAATGCAAAGGTTAGCTCAGAAATAGCTGGAACATCAGGTAAACCAACATTTTTATTTGATATGTATTTAAAATGGGTTTTTAACAACCTCAACATAGAAAAAACATTAGTTTTTTCGTCTTGAGTTAACTTTAGTAGTAGGGAATATTATTGATTATAATTGCCCAATAATTAAGCTGCTGATTAAGTATTGACTCCTGGGAGTTTATACCGTTTATAGCACCTTGCTTAAAAGCGCTACATGATAAGAGCAGTGGAAGCACATCAAGAACCTCGTGTAGTAAAGCCAAGTGTTTTGACAGACTGTGCAGTAGTAGTTTATTACTTACTATGTTACTATTTTATTAAGGCCACAGAATTGTTGGAAACAAGATTGTAGATTCAAACATGTTAGCTGACAAGGTTCAACAACTTAACATAAACCCGGGTTCCAATGTACCAGCAAGTGATGTTAAAGAAATGTTAAGCGAAAACTAAAAAATCAAAATTTTTATTTTAAGATGCCTTTTTAATTATTTTTTCCTAATTTTCTTAATGGAAATTGACTCGCATTTGAATAAAAATGATATTATTATACTTCATTCAACTTAAACACCCTTATTTTTGCCTTATAATTGTCCCTATTTTTATCTATTATCTTTTATACCAAAACATTATGCAATTTTACAGTTATGTCAAATTTTTATTAAATTTTACCTTTTTTTAATTAACTTTTGTAAGCAACTATGCTCCAGGTAAATTTAACTCTTTTCTTTATATTTTTATATTTTACTCCTAGCACTTATAACATGTTTTCGTTGCCTTTAATCTTGCTGTAAGAGAAATTTTGTGACTTTCCTTTTTAAGTTCTTCTGTAAGATTGTATGCCTTGCTTTTTTTAGTTGTTTTTTTTGATAGATTTTCCGCTTTGTGTTTTGGGGTTTTTTTTTTCCTAGGATTTTAGGCCTTGCCCTTTTGGTAATTTTATGAGATTTTTGAACCTTGTCTTTTCGAGTTCTCCTTTCGTATAATCAAACTTATGTCCCTATTTATTGACGTTTTTTTATGGCAAAGTTGTGCTTATTGAAATAGTTGCATACATTTTTGTAAACATTTTATATTAACGGTTTTTTTCTATTTGCACTGATAGATTTTTGTTAGTTTTTAGAACTTAAAATTGTGCATGTTTTAATAGATTTTGAAGTTAATTTTGTTTTAAAAACTATACTTAGAAAAGAATTAATTTAATTGTGATAAGGTAGCCATTATTAATATACTCTCTTTTGCCTTATTAATCGAATATGGAAGGTTATCCATAGGCTTTAGTCAGGCGTCGCTATTATTAAACTATGGCAACACCTGTATTTGGCCAAAATAACTGGTAGCAACCCATTAATGTGATCTTTCGTACCTAAATTAATTGAAAATGTTATCATAAGTTAACCGTCAGCATAGTGCAATGATCGAAACACTTTGCTTTACTACAGCCTCTACAGGTGTCTGTGAAATTCTTGAGTCAAAGCCCATTGACAAATTATTTATCGAACATTAGGTTAAGATAATAAAAATTCTTAAATATTTTTTTATTTGTTACGTTAATTATATTAAGTTAATTAAAATCTAAGTTCGATATTTTTATTTCTTTGAAAAACAGAGGTTATGAATTCTGTCACAAATCGGTTACTGGAAACACGCCAAAACAAATAGTTGTAAAACGTCATAAACAGGAACTTAGTGATGTCAGAATTAAAAAACAATTAAGTGGATGCATTTAAACTTTGTGACGACGTTATAAAGAAAGAATAAGTTGTTTTTGTTTGTCTTAAATAAGTGTATTATTATGTAATATTTATAGTAGTTAGACAAACACAACGCCTACGGTTGATCTGATGATTGTTTTTTAATTAAATTAATTCCAACAATATTTTATTTTTTATCTTTATAAGTTGATCTAAGTAACAGGAATTTGGTTGTTAGAAGAT
Source organism: Corella eumyota (assembly GCF_963082875.1). Lineage (NCBI taxonomy): Eukaryota > Metazoa > Chordata > Ascidiacea > Phlebobranchia > Corellidae > Corella > Corella eumyota. The sequence goes on from NC_137496.1 coordinate 11,428,853, forward strand.
TTGACTTAAAAAATCTCTGATTTTCATCAGAAAAACTTTAAAGAAAATCAGTCGACGAACGAATAGCTTCTTAAATCATGGATGTAAGTTTTTGCTTAATAAAAATTTGATGTTAATTGAATTTAAAATAGTGACACCGATACGAACAATACTAAAATAGGGGATACGGGACCAAATGTAAACATTAACAAAAATTCACGGAATGAGGGACGGAACGAAATTATTTTGTATGGGATAAATTTTGTATTTACCTAAAGAGCTAAGGGATGATGTGGGATTTACTATGAAGGTCAATGGATGATGCAAAATCGATAATAAGACACAAGGAAAGATTAGGGAAAAAAATTTCACCCATTTCTGCATTAAGCGATTTTTTTACTATTTTATTACTTCCCTGTAATAAAAGGTCGTTTACACTTAGCTAAAGTGGAAAAACTTTTTTGGAAAAGTGGAAAAACTTTTTTACACTACGTAGGTTGATAAATTCGTCATCGCTATTTGAAATATTTTTACTTTTGTTTAGGCTTGTAAGTCAAAAGGTCGTTTACACTTAGCTAGGCTTCGCGCAAAAGCTGTAGCGATGTTGATATAGACATTTTTTGGGGATAACACGCAGAAAGTCGACATTATCTGGGTAGCATTCTTGCAGTTGAGCGAGTTTTTGAGTTGAGGTTTGCGTAACTGCTAAACTTGGAGTGTTGTTATGGTAACGAGTGAAGCGAAAAAATTTAAATAGTTAGTTCCAAGTTTGTTTAACATAAAAACACGATTTTTGTTTTTTTTAACAATTTTATCATCAGACAGTTACACACATATACAAAGGGGATAGAGATAAGGTGCTAGGTGTAGGATAGTGCTAAAAGCTGACAATAAACTGCAAAATAAGTGTCATATAGTGGGTCCGTATGGAATTGTTACCAAAAATATGCATGATGCATAAAGGGCAGAGTTTTGATAATTTTTTAAAGTTAATTCTGCTTCATTTATCGACAATTTTAGTTAATGCTGAATTTTTCACTTTCAATATTTTTCGGCAATGTACAAAGCTTCGTGTAATGGTCAGAACACTTTCTACACAACTTGAGGCCCTGGGTTCAATCCCCAATGCTCTCATACCGTAGTGCCCTTAGGTAAGATGCTTTAAAAGCGTTATGAACTTCTGCTAAGCTGGCAACCATTTAACAGCTTAATTGCCAGGCAATTATAATTAATAACATCTCAAATTGCCAGGGTCAACTTAAAACTGGGTTGGGGTAACAAATGTGACTCTATGTTTAGGTTGTGACGTCTACCTTTACATATTGAGGATAAAGATATTTTGCAAAATTTTGTCAAATTTTACATATGATTATATTTTTTTCATTTAATAAAACAAGCTTTTTCATACAGGAACTTTATAATTCTTGGGACATTAATGTAATTTTAGTTAATTCAACAACATAAACTTAAAGTACATTGACTACCAGCTCCGTAAATCATGGATGTAAGTTAAACACTAAATTTATGTTTTTTTATTAACTTAAATTAAGTATTTTTAAGCTATTATGATAGTTATTATAATCATGGAATTATTAATATCTAACTGATGATAATATACTTTTGTAAAAAAATGGTGTTTAAATTGTAAATCAAGTATTTTTAATATTATTATGGATTAAAACAAAGATGCTCCAGTAAAATTTCTTACTTCGACTCTCTTATATCTAAATTGTTTTATTATTAAACCATTTTCAACTGTAAACATAGTTGTATACTTCTAGTAGAGTACTTAACTTTAATTTTTATTTAAAAATGTAAGTTTTAAAGCTTACTAATAGTTTGTATATTGTTCAACTGTTTTTGTATAATTATACGGTACCTATAAAATAAACACGATCGAATGGATCAAAGAAATTGAATGGATCGAATGTATTACGGTTATTCTGAATGGATGAAAGTTGGGGTTAGGGTTTAATTTATGCGATTCTGTTGGTCCCTTTAGTACCCATTTAATAACCATTTGATACACATTCGATCGATCTTGTATAGTTTATAGGTACCCATTGTTATATTCATAATTGTAAAACTGATTATATTGGGTCATTTTATGTTTGTTGTGGCTTAAGTGCCTATGTAAAAAGGTAATATCAAATAAAATAGGGCAAGTTATATTATGTTGAAAACTTATTATTTTTTTAATGAATATAAAATACCATTGTTAATATTTTTTATTTTATTTTTAATAGAATCCTTCACAGTCTTCCACTAATTTGTCAGAAAATCCATTTGAAAGTGAAGATGAGGTAAGGACAGCAATTAAAATATCTTGATTGTTGAATTACTAAGAATATTTTTAAAATAAATTATTTGTTTTTGGGGTGTTGTTTTAATTATTGGAAATTTTTTTACCACTTCAGATAAAAGTCAATTTTTAAAATTTTATGAATTTAATTAAATAATTTTCTTAGTATAGTTTTTTGTAAAATTCTACGACAATATTGAACCAAATAGGTGTCCTAGTTTAGAAATTGTCAGGACTTGTGGGTTATTGTCTTTATTAGTAAAGTTGTATTTCTAAAGCTGATCAAATTAGCTTCTTTGTTATAAAGGATGACTTTGTGAACTAGGTGTTTTGTACATGGGTTACTTTATTGTTGGATTATAATTTAAACTACTCTCAATAATGTAACACTATTTCTTTTTAAATTAAATAATCTTTAAAAGTTTAATCTATAAAAGACGCAAGGGATAAATAAAATCATCATTTCCACATTCAGCGCTTTTTTGTAACAATTACATATGGCCTCAATCTTTACCGCACCTCTAACTTCCCACATCTCGTAGTTTACTACTACCTGTAGTACAAGCTTGCATGAGTTATTGTGTAAATATACATCATGCAATAACAACTGTTTACTTTAAATAATTTTAATTAACAAAGTGTGTTAAAATGTTAATTAAATTTTATGATTTTGCAGGAGATGGAAGAAAATGTTTCAGGTACTTTAAAGGAGAAGATTTTGGATGAAGCTGGAACAACTGAACCGATAAAGCAAAAAGGAAAGTTTAGTCAAAAAACATTTGAACCTAGAGCTTATGTGAGTTTTAAATAAATTACTAACTATTACTTGTCCATTTACACTTTATATACATATAAAATAATATAAATCAAGTTAAAATTTATTTTAAAAGTGTTATAGGCTATTCTGTTTTCTTATGATATAGGATTCAACGACAATAAAAAAATTGGACGAAACTAAAACAACTGAACCCACAAAGTGGAAAAAAGAATTTGTCGAAAAAAACCCTGACCCCAAATCTTCAGTAGGTTTATTAATATTACTTGTAATAAATAACGCTTAATTAACAAAAAATTTAAAATAAATGAAATTTTACTAGCAAAATATTGTAATTATTAATTTTAGCATTCATTTTGTTAAATTTTTTTTTTATATTTTGCTGATAAACAATGTATAAAGGGTGCCAATATAGAATGAAATTTTGCAAAACAATATTAAGTGAAAAAATTATTATATTGTTTCTGACATTAACTATATTTACCGTGTTGATATTTTTGTTATTTATTAAACAGATATTTTCACATTTATCTTATGAGTATTCTGAAATTTCAAGTAAAAGTGAAGATGATGTAAGTAATTAATATTTTTTATTTATTTAAATTACATTAAAAATGAAATGAGTTTAAGTTTTTTTTATAAATTAAAACAAATTCTTGTTATTTATTGAAGTAAAATTAAATTATTTATAATTTCCTTAGTGTAGTTTTATGTTGAATTCTATGGTTGTATCAAATTACATAGGTTTCTTTGTTTAGAAATTATCAGATGTTTTGTTAGTTAAGTTGTGTTTCTAAGTCTGAAGCTGATTTTCTTCGTTTTACAAGGCAACTTAAGAACTAGGTGTTTGGTACACAAACTACCTTAATAAAATTGTAATACTTTTAATATTGAAAAACACAACTTTAATTAACAACACCAATTAAAAAAATGTAAACAATTAAAACTTCGTATAGAGCAGGGGTCAGCAACCTTTTTCGCATTGCGAAACGATTTAAAAGAATATTTTTTTGCAAAACAGCCTTTAAAAAATCCAAATATTCACCAATAAAAATGTATAAAGTTTAAAGCAATTAATTTCTATATCAAATCGATGATTAACAGTTTTGAATGTTTTAAAGACAAAATAAGCTTACAAATCAAAAAGTAATCACCTTTCTGTTGTAAAGCATTTTAACTCGAAAAAGTATATGGCCCGGTAACAAACAGTTGACAAACTGGCACTGGGCCTGGGCCTGGTGGTTGTGACCACTAGTATAATGTATATACTAATTTTTGCGACTTGCATTTAATTATTGCAACAACATGTGGTTCAAATTTACCCCCTTAGAATTATATTATTTGTTTATATATTTCCTAAATTTATACAAATGTCTTTGTTTATAAATCTATATTTAAGCTAGCTAACTAATAAAAAAATTTTTTTTAAGAATTTACTATAATAAAAGCTTTTATACAAATCATATATAATTTATATTTAATATTTAGTTCTATGTTAGTGATACCTATTCTCCTATACAAATTACATCAAATAGATGGGGACTTAATGTAAGTACTACACTTTTTTACCTGTTTTTATAATTAATTTAATTAAAATTACATTTTTTGTTTTTTTAAGAGGCGTTATTTCATAAATCAAGTTTTTTTGTTATAGTAAATTAAAAATTTAAAGCAAACTTAAAAAATTAATCCAAATTGGAATAACTTTTCTGTTAGATTTTATATTTATATCAATAAATTATTAAACTTCCAATAACAACAAACCAACCTTCTACTTGTTTTAATAATTAAATTCAAGTTGGTTATTAAATAAAAATTAAATTTGTTAAAAGTATTAAACTCATTATTACAAAATATATTACTAACATGTTAAACTTTTATAGATTGAAATTGAAGGATATGTTTATCCAAAAGATGTCAATGAACTTGTTGACATATTACAAAGTTCAACCAAACCAGTGAAGTTAGATGTACCATATGTAACTTTTATAGATGGCAGTTTAACAATGTTTACTCACAAAGTTCTTCCAATAATAAAAGAAAAATCAAACATAAAGGTAAACAATAATTTTTTATTGCTTGTAGCATTGGAAGTTCAATTAAACTCTGTTATTTAAATGTGTTTTAGGAAAATTATTACGGCAAATAGAGTTTTTTATTTTAAACATTTGTTAAATAACTAATAAATATTGTTTGTAATAGTTTTAATAAAACTATTTAATATCAAATATTAGATTGTGCTCATGAGACTGGGGTACAACAAACTCTCACTTGATGACATCACAAAGCTGTGTGATTGTTTGCACAAAATTACCTACTTAGATCTTTATGGTTGTGATATTGATTCAGAAGAACGAGAATTACTGAGAGTTGCGAGATTTAAGAATGCAAAGGTTTGTAAACATGTTAACAAGCCTAATGCAAAATAATTTAATTTTGCAAATCTTTTTTTTTAAGTTTATTTTCAGCTTTTGAAATAACTTTTTTTTTAAGTTTACTTTCAGCTTTTAAAATAACTATTTATTCTCATATTTTAATTAATTAATTAAACAAATGCTGATAAAACAACCTATTTTGGAATTACATGTAACTTACACATATAAGATCAATGTTATTAAAATGCTAATTTTTTTTAGAAAACTACGATTAGAGGTGTTCATGGTTTACCTGAAGATTATTTAAAACTACAAGGACCATATTATCAACCAACTACAGATATAGTCAAACTAACATCTACTCGGGTAATATAAAATTTTGCTGAACTTCTATGTAGAGAGAGAGTATGGAACAATAATCTACCATACCAGTTTATTTACAACTTTTATGTTTATACCACTTTACATTTATTATATTAAATATTTGAAATGTAATAGGGTTTAAACCCAAGATTTTAACAAAAAGAACAAAAAGCTAATTAACTTACATTATTAGTAATAAAAAATACAGTGTGCGACATCATGATATTAATATTAACCATAACAACACAGCAGATAATAAATTACTCGAAGGTGCCTTACTTACTTATTAAAATTCAATTTAACTTTCTTGTCAAAATTTAAGTAGAAATTCAATTTTATGTCTTAAAACTGCAGAAATAAAATCTGATTATTTTATTCAGGCAAATAAAGCTGATGATCCTTCTGTAACCACAACAATGACAAGTAAAATGTTGACATTTATCCAAGACTGCTTTAAATCTGGGCAGACTAGCAGTGAAGAGTTGACCAAGTTGACTAAACTAGCCTACAACGGAATAATGGAAAAAGAAATTGTATTTGAAAACTTTGGACCTGAAAAAGTTGATCACTGGAGAAGATTCGAAGAATTTGAAAATGCTAAAACTCGACAAAACCTATTTAAAGGGGTACAACACATGAAATATTCAAATTTAGATTGGCAAGACTTTCTCTGTGCAGTTTACATGATTCAACCTCTTTCTCTGGATGAGTTTGAATCCACATTTACCTGGTTAATGGAGCGTTTAAAAACAAAAACTTTCAAGTTTAATGTGTGCAAATTTCTTTATGGTTTGTGTAATGAACAAAACTTAAAGAAGGTAAAGAAGATGTTGGGTTTAGAAACTGATATAGCACCAAAGAGAAATATTTTGTTTAACTACCTTAGTTATTATTTAGAGCAAGAGTATTCACTAAATCTTGTTACTTTATATGAATTAACAAAAGAATATGGAAGAGAACTTGCAGATTGGGTTATTGAACATTTACTTTTAGAAGTGTATATCAGTGATGATATTTATCCCAATGATCTTACAAGTCTCGTTGAAATCTTTCAACTTTCAATTAAACCTATAGAGTTACGTGTGTATCCAACATTTAAGGATGGCAGTTTAATAATGTTTACTCACCAAGTTCTTCCGATAATAAAAGAAAAATCAAACATAAAGGTAAACAAATACTTTTTTGTTCTTGTACAATTTTTGTTTTAAATTAGTTAAGATATTTAAAAATTAGTTTTAAACAATTCTTTATTTTATAGATTTAGTTTTTTTTAGTAAGTACTTGTAATAAAACAATTTTACAAATTTACTAAATATTAGGTTAGTTATATGAACCTAAGATTCAACAAACTCTCACTTGATGACATCACAAAGCTGTGTGATAGTTTGCACAAAATTAAAAGTTTGGACCTTTATGGTTGTGTTGTTGATTTTGAAGGACGAGAATTACTGAGAGTTGCAAGAAATAAGAATGCAAAGGTTTGTAAATAGGTTTTGTATTTTGTAGCTTAATTTTATGATTTTTAGGTTTTTGATACAATTTGGCATTTTTAAATAATGTTATGAGAAATGTAATATGTGTTGTATAATATTTAATGCAGCTAAATTTACCAACAACTAAAATATTTGGAGTTTCTGGTTTGCCAGAAAAATATTCCATCGCACAAGATGAATCTGATCAATCATTAACCGAACCAGTAACACTAAAACCTAACCAGGTACCTAAAAAACTAGGTGATTTTTATGTGTAAAATTATTAACTAAATTATTGAAAAATTCAAGTATGATTTAAATGTTTTTTTGTTGTTTAAAGGCTGAAGATTTAACTGCATCAGGAATTGAAGTTATATATGAGGATAAATCTGGTAAGTTTGCCATAATACTTTATTTAATTTTTATCTTTAGTTTTATTGATTTAATCAGTTTAGTTAATTTGGGTTTTTATTGATTGTTTACAGTTTTTTTTTGATAAACTAAGATTAAAATATATCATATTGTTATTAAGACACTACAAGTCAAATAGTTGGTGTAAAAGGAGGCAGAGTTGAAGTATCAGGATGTTACATTGATATTCCTGAAGATGCACTTGATGAGGATGTTCAAATTACTGTCCATGTTGTTTGTTGTAATGATATTACTTTTCCCACCAAGGTAATTGCCTTAACAAATTATTTTTTTAATTTAATTTTTATTTATTTTTTTATATTAACAATAATTTTACATATTTTGTACCTATGTTTGTTTTAAAGTAAAAGCAAAACAATTTCATTATTATTGATTGATTACCAATAACTCATGTACAGTACTAATTTTTTATTAGGAAAACCCAACATATTTGTTGACTCCTCAATTTGAATGCTTGCCACATGGATTAAAGTTTAAGGTTCCAGTTATAATATCTCTTTCCACCCCATTTTACTCAACAACTGGAACCTGTTTTGTTATGGTAATTAATTCGTTTGGAAATTTGTTTTAAGAATGCTGAACAAAACTTAAATGATACAGAACTTTAAAGTAAAATCTTGTCAAATATTTATGAGCAACTTGCTTTAAGTAAAAACCATTTTAAAACAGTTTTGATTTTTTGGCTATTATGCTCTGTTTCTATTAGCATTTGGCAAAAAAGGAACAAATTAGTTTTACTAAATTTAAATTTTTCTGTCTACTAACTTTTTAAATAAAAGTAAAATGCACAACAAACAAAAGGTAAGGACTACAAAATTATATTTCTTTGCAATTTGTTTAGCCTCAAGTAAGTCAAGACAGAGAAGTTTGGCAAGATCTTGCTGAAGTTATATTAAGAGATTCTCGAACAATTCAGTTTCAAGTTGATCATTTATCTTGGTAAATATTAAACATCTTATTCTGTTATTAATTTCCACCTAATTTTTCTTTTTTAAATTAAAGGTTTCAAGTCATAACAACTTGGATATTTGAAATAAATCAATATCTTAGTAATCCAGAAAAACGACAAATATTTGATTGTTACCATGAACCACCAAATTGTAATTTAACTTTGTTTGTTATGGACACAGAAGGTCGCTTTAAGTCAAATGAAAAAAGAGTTTTTATTATAGATGTTCCAATAAGGTAATCTTATTTATAATTCAATTTAACATAGTTTTACAGCATTTTTACAGCATTTTATACTAATTTATTAAATTTTGCATAAAAATCTCAGACAAAAAGACAAAGTGTTGTTCCAAATTCTTGATCAAGATTCGGAACTTTTTGCAAAGAAGTACAACAGCACAGTAAATAAATCTGATCTTATCACATTTAATTCCAAACCGGGATTTGAAAATACAAATCTTTCAGGAAAAGTATTTACTTACTCAGTCAAAAATCTTACGACGGAAGAAATTGAAGATGGTCAATTTCAATTTCCTGTAATTTCCATACAACCATCAGGTTTGTCATTAAATCAAGGCTTTTGCTGAAATTAAATATTACAGGTGTTATAGTATAACTTAACAACAAAGCAAATTGTATTTTGGTTTGTTTTAACCTTTTTGTAAATATTTAGAGAGTCATCAAAGTGCAGTACAGCAGCAAATATACAACTTTCATGGAGACAATGCGAAAGTATCTTCAGAAATAGCTGGGACATCAGGTTGTCCAATATATGTTAAAAAAATTATGTTTTGGTCTACTTTTTTTGTATATTTTTATCTTTGTATTGTTGTTTTTAATTTTGGTTAAACAATTGTGTAGAATGTGATGCAGTTTATTACTTAACTTTAAATTTATATTTAAAGGCCACAAAATTATGGGAAACAAGATTGAAGGTTCAAATATGTTAGCTGACAAGGTTCAACAAGTCAACATAAACCCGGGTTCCAATGTACCAGCAAGTGATGTTAAAGAAATGTTAAGCGAAAACTAATAATTTATAACTTTAAACGTTATTTTTTAATTTCACTGTTTTTTTAATTTCTATATATTTTTATATATTTATTTATTTAATTATGATCAATGTTAACGTAACTGTAATTATGAATTGCTAGTAATTTTTAAAGTGTAGTATGCAGTAAATTAATGATTTTAGCAGTAATTGTATAAATGTAATGCTTAAAATACTGTTGGCTAACGCAAGGTTTATATAATATCACTTGACCATGTTTTTAAACATCTAATTTGTTATTAAATTAATGTTTTAAAGTACTTGCACTTTTATTGTTCATTTTTTTTAATTTTGATTTTTTTATTGTAGTAGTTTAACAAATAGTTAAACAAAAAAATATGTAAATAGATATATATGTACATATGCTGTAAACAGTAGAATACCATGAAAACACGAAACTTTGCAAGTACATATTGAAACAAAAGGCGATACAAAATTGTAATTCTTTAAATTTTATTTGCATTATATACCCTAAAAATCTTTTCAAACGTATTTCACAAAAAAAAACAAAGTTTAAAGTCTAGACGACAAAGCAAGCGTCGATGCAACTCTTAATTAAGGCGTCGTTTTAATTCGTGCACATTCCATGCGTCAGAAATTTGGTAAAACACGTGGAAGGATTTTAGAAATATTTTTAGTTTGGCTACTTTTATATGAAGTAAAGTTGTTTAGTATAAGGTTTATTTTGGCAGAAAATAAAACTTAGTTTATTAATTAATAAATATTCTTTATAACGTTTGATTTAAAGTTAAAATTAATTTTATATAGGTAGTTTTTTGCAGCGAAAAAAAAATTAGTCGTGGCAGTTTTAGTTTTATTTAAAAATGCTTATGCGTCATTTGAAACTCGTCATCGCTGCGTAGTCGATTGTGATTGGTTCTCACATTTATCGGGTGATTGAATTATAAAGGTTAAAGTTGGAGGGAAGGTATTTTAGTTAAAGGACATTCAGTTTGACTTTGTAAATGTAAAAGTCGGCTGTTTTTATTATATTAGAAATTCAGCTGCCACGTGGTTGTACTAATTAAAAAATGATGTTTCTTTTTTTACAGAAGTAACTTATTGTTAATTTTTATTTAATTAACTTGAAGATTGGTGCTTCGACAAAGTGGATTTCAACAAATCGGGTTAAGTAGATTGATTTTTGTATTGTTGTATATTAAATTTGATAAAAACTTGTATAAAGTTTATATGGTGTTGTTGATCTGAATATGCAACGTGTTAGGGGTAGGATCGCGCCCGTGTCGACACACTCGTTACTTTTAATATCTGCTAGGCTAATTGCGTTTAACAGTCCGCATATTCAGTGTGCAACACCATTTTAAAAGTGTTTAATTTAATATAAAGTTCCTAATTAGACATGGATAACTTCCCCTAGCTTTCTTTTTAGGGTTTCAGATGAAGATCTTGCAAAACACGAGGGTCTGGTAGATGACGTCCGAAAAGTCGACGGGGTTGCAAAATGGATTACGTCACGATATGGATGACGTCACGAAGAATGGAGGAAAGAAACCTGACGTCATTTGAAGAAACAACATGTCCAGCGAGCAACATATAAAAAGGGAAGATACCGCTTTAATTGTTTTTTTATGTATCTTTAATTATAATGGTAACTTTTATTATAATCTAATTAAGAATTGTCTGGTTGAATAGCGAGTAATTATTTTGTTGAAAAGCGACTCACGATTTTCAAATTTTTCAGTTTCTTCGTCATGAGAAATAGAAGAATGAAAGATGACGTCACAAGAAATGTAAGGAAGGTAACGTCATAGATAATTTTTAAGATTGTTTATTAATATACTTAATAAATGTAAATCTAACAATACGATTTTAAGATGTAACTAAAAGTCTTGTTGTTACAGGAGCAGGGAGGGGCGATTCTACGGTGATTTGATGAGGATATAAAGAATTGGATGTGGCCCTAAGGTAGTTGTTAATTTAGGTATTGATGAGCTGTGAGGAAAAGACCAAAAAAGGTGATTCCTTTAACATACAGGTGAGATACTTGTTTTTTAAAAAATATTATTTAAAAAAATAATAATGATACATTTATTTATACCTTTTGCTTTTTGTATTTTTTTTCTTTTTTAATTAGGCCTACAATATAGCCCTTAAGGCAATGGCCCCACTTGTTAAGTTTAAGATATTGTTGACTTGGGATATTATACTCAAATGACCTAATACTAGGATCAGCCTAGTCAGATTAAACAAGTTGTCAGTCTTACGTTAACTTTAAATTCGCTGCGCGTGTTGCAACACATCGCTTCGTTCGCTTTAGTTTTTACGTCAGTTTGCGTCTTTTAGTTATTACGTCATTTTGCATCTTTTAGTTACTACGTAAGATTAAGTTACTAATAATTGCGTCACTTTTAGGGGATTTCCCTATATTGTTACTAGCTGCCAGGTGTTGTTACATACCATATTTGTGCAGCCGCTAGTGGGCGCACTGGGATACAGAAGCAGGGTAGCATGGGCTTCCCAATTGGTTTGTTAGCTAATAGTTAGTTGGGTATCAATATTTAATTGACCACAATATAAGTAACCCATGATTTATTACTTAGCTACTAGATATTAATTGTGTATTTTTATTTTTATTAACGGATTAGTTTATATTTTGTTTGGTTTGTTAGTTAAACATTATTTTTTAGATATTTGTTAAAATGCGTTTGTTAAAATTAATTCTGTTAGCTTTATTATTTAAATATTTAGTTTTTGTAATAATTATGGAGGTTTATTTTGGTGTAAATTAATAATAATTAGTTTGTTAAATATAGTTGGTTTGCTTAAATATATTACTCCTTAAAACTTGATAATTTATTTCCCTAACATAATTACTCTAATTAAAATAAAAGTTTAGTGTACATGCAATTTGTATAAATAACTTTTAATTAATTTTTATTTTTATTTATATATAATTGCTTAGCTAAAGAACATGTTTAATTCTTTCTTTTTTTTTGAGATTCTTTGGATTCTTTCTGTAAAGCAATCAACGATGTTGTTATCCGATGATTTCACTATCCGATGACGTCACTTCTTTGTGACGTAATTACGTAATGACGTCACTATCCAATGACTTTTTTGTTTCAATATGGCAAAACCAATATTTTTGCCTACATAAACGTTTGTTGTTTTTTTCTCAACAACAAAAACACACTTGGTAGTCAACTTTAAACTACCATCATAACTTCATCTTAAATGTTATTCCGCCATGCGTGGCGTGTTTATTTCTATCTTGGTGTTTAAAATGTGCACAGCCTTATAAAGGTGCCGCACAATCTTTTCTATTTTCACCATTTGACTCATTTAATAGTCGTGTGTGAATATTCGTTATTGTATGTTTATCGTTATTTTTAATTTTTTATGTTGTACTTATTGCAAAACTAGTAATAAATATTTTTATTAATTTACATATTTGTTCAATAGTATGAAGCCTCCTACTGATCAGTAGGTTGTTTATTATATTTGTCCATTGTATGTGACAAACGTTATCTTAAAAGGCCGTGTTGGGACTGGTTATATTAAATGTAATTTTTAAATTTTTGGAATATCAACTGGTTTATTTAAACATCTTGGAAATTTTTTATGTTTTACATAGAAATGTTAAATGTACGTTTAGTAAAAAGTGTTTACTAAAGTATTTACTTAAAAGGGGTTTTTCCCATTTTGTTATAAAGCTTTTACGTAACAACTATGTAGTAAAATGTTGCACTGTTTTTTTACCACTGTCATTCTGCTAGAATTTTTTTTTTTTTTTAATCCTAGCAAAACTCCGCATTTTTCCGCGTAAGTGCATGTTAATATAAATTGGTAAATCGGTAACACAAAAAACTAAAAATAATAAATTAATTATTGTTCTATTAATGTTATTCTCATTGTTTATCCCAATTTTGACTCCGATATTAAACCAATAATTTTGCAAGATGCAGATTTTGCATTAGCGCAAATTATTGACATTTTATATAATGTTAAATAAACAATATCAAAAGTTATAGTAAAATCAAAAAACAATAAAGAAACAAGATTTTGCTCCGACCCGAATTAAAATACTACCGACATTATGAAATTAAAAAAAAAATTAACATCATATGAAGCGAATTAAAAAGAAGGTGTATGTTAATTTTTAAAATAAACAATTTCGTTTACGCGAACTATCGACCGAAAACTGATATCAAAGATGTCGAAAATTCGACAAATCTTTTTATTTCCGAGTTATTTTAAAATACTTTCCGACATTATGAAGTTTAAAAAAATTTAATCACAGCTAGGTTCTGCAATTATCTAAAAGTTTGCGCAGTTTTAAGTTGCACATTTTGCGTTTTCGCTAATTATCGACATTTTAAATATTATAAAAGAAACAATATCCCGCTCCTTTAGGCGAAAAACAAAACCCACTCTCCAGCAGAAACTACTTTCCCAAAAAAATATACGAGCCAAATTTTATTCATAAATAAGTAATTGTAAATTAAATTGCAAGCAAAGTTTAAAACGAAACAACCTTCGTTTGCAAAAGTTATAGTAATTTCAAAAAACAATAAAGAAACAAAATTTCGCTCCGACCCAATTAAAAATACTTTCCGAGATTATGAAATTAAAAAAAATTTAACATCATATTAATTGAATTAAAAAGAAAGTGTATGTTAATTTTCAAAATGAACAAACTTAGTTTACGCGAACTATTGACCGAAAACTGTTAACAAAAATGTCGGAAATTCGGCAAATCTTTTTATTTCCGAGTTATTTTAAAATACTTTCCGACATTATGAAATTGAAATAAATTTAACACCATATTAAACGAGTTAAAAAGAAAGTGTATGTTAATTTTTAAAATGAACAAATTTCGTTTACGCGAACTATCGACCGAAAACTGATATCAAATATGTCAAAAATTCGGCAAATCTTTTTATTTCCGAGTTATTTTGAAATACTTTTCGACATTAGAAAATTAATAAAAACCTGACAATATTTAATCTATACTGAAATAAAAGACTATTAAGTTTTAAGTTGAACAAATTTAAATAACGTAAGGTATCGATCAAAATTTTTTTTTTTTAAATACCATGGGGATTAAATTTTCAAAGTTAATTATTGAGCAATCTTAGTTTAAAAGCCCGGATCCCACGACAAGGGGTTGCTCTTCATCCGGGAAAGAAGAAAAGAAAAAGAAAGATAAAAAATGAAAATGTGTTTTGTAGATATAGTAGTAATTGTTGTTGTTGATGGTTAAAAAGTGGCAAAAAAGTTAAAAAGTCAATCGGTTACTACAAAAAATTTAGATAAATGAAAACAAAAATTATAAAATAGAAATAACAGAGACAGATAATAATAGAATTATAGCACATATTTAAATTAATAGATAGATTTAATAGAAGGGTGTAAATTAAAAAGTTGTTTTAAATAAGAGGCAATTGTTATAGAGAAAAAATATACAATAAGAATATAAAACTGAAATGAAAATTTGTTTTGGAATTAATTCAATAGAAAAAATCTGGTTTTAAGTTGCCCTTATCAGTTTGGTATATACATATAAAAGCAGTTTGAATGTTGCTCACCTATCAGCTAGATTCAAGGTTGTCGCAATAGGTTACGCAACAAATTCCCCATTCGTGACAAATTTGAGTATATGTTTTATTTTGTAAAACTGCATAAAAAAATATTAATATTTCACTATCTAAAACTTGTCTAACATAATTTTCACAATAACCCAATTCATTGTTTGAACTTAAAAGATGATTATAAAGATCATGTTTGTAATTTAAGATAGATGGTTTAAACAATAAACGAATTCTGGGTGGAATAACAAATTCACCGATTTTTTTTGTGAAATGCCCTATGTGCTGTTCCAGACAAAATTGATTTTTGATAAAAAAGTTAAGTTGCGATAAATATTTTCAGTTACAGGGCAACTAAATATATTGTGTTGACTAAGTTTGTAATTTCTACCCTTTAAAAATAAAGAATGACGATAACCATATACAGTGTTTTTTGATTTATCAAATGGCAATGTTATGATAGTTAAAATTTGTTTTTGTACATTTTGTAACAACGGGCTACTTGTTTCTGGCCAAGAAACATCTTTTACGTAATTGTAACTAAAGTCCATAAAGAAAGTCTTAAGTTTATGTAAAGACCTAAAATCATTATTATCGAAAGTTTTACATCCAAGTAAATTGTCGCCGCCATCTACCTGCTTATTTAAGGTCGATTTAAGATCAGTATTTATAATGTTATTCGCTTCTGTTTTATGACTTTCTGTGGGTAAAATTACATTTTTCTCGGGAACATCACAACTATTATCATCGTCACCAAGTATTGTAGTACCAACTAACGTATAAAAAAATAAATAGCCGTTTTTATTAATGTCGTCGTAAGCCGTTTCATGATTAACAGTTTTAATTATTGTTGCAGCAGTGTCGTCGCATTTATATATATTTTTGCCATTGTCCAAAATGTTATAAGTTACGTAATGACCAGAAACAAGAGATGCGCCCAAATGCACTACGACAGACCTTAACTTATAAGTTTTTTGAGTATTAGAATCGGAATTAAAGAATTCTAAATGTTTGTCGGGACAAATTGGAGTTTGAATTTTTTGCAGCTCGCCTGCTCTAAATAAGGATATTACTAATAAACTTGGGGTATTAATAAAATTGCAATTATTGATATTTTTGCAAGGGCATTCCTGGCAGTTATCGGGTTCATTAATTGCTTTAAAATAATTAGAAATATAACTTGATAATTTACTATCCTGAATTGTAGGGTTGATCGGAATTAACATTATATTAGGGGTTATTTGAAAGTTTGCGGGACGAACCAAATTACACGATTCGCAAGTTAAAACCGAACTACATAAAATTTCTGTGTCACAACCGATCAAATTTAACAAGTCACAAAAATCATTATTTTTTACAAAAAAATCGCTTGCGTCCTGTTGATTTCCGAATTTAAAATTATAACTCATACAAACTTTTTTTACGGTTTCTAAATGAAATTGATTATCAACGTTATCGTTTAAACTAATTGTATGAATTAATTGAAAAAGATTAAGCCAATCTGAATTTATAGTATTTATCATGGTTTCGGTTATGAAAAATGGTTCAACTATTGCCATTACAGCATGCATAACTGAATTAAACCAACAAATGTTGTCACTATTTAATAAACCTGTGAAATGCAAGTGTGCAATTGATACATTGGCTTGTATGCCAGAATTAAAGTTTGTCGCAATTTTAAACAAAGTAAAAACAACCCAACACCTGTATAAATCTAAATCCTGAAAAAAAACATTTTTAATTTTTGTATTTTCGCATAAAATGTCTGTTGTCGGAAATAAAAATAACTCGGAAATAAAAAGATTTGTCGAATTTTCGACATATTTGTTAACAGTTTTCGGTCGATAGTTCGCGTAAACGAAATTTGTTCATTTTAAAAATTAACATACACCTTCTTTTTAATTCGGTTAATATGATGTTAACTTTTTTTTAATTTCATAATGTCGGAAAGTATTTTTAATTGGGTCGGAGCGAAATCTTGTTTCTTTATTGTTTTTTGAAATTACTATAACTTTTGCAAACAAAGGTTGTTTCGCTTTAAACTTTGCTTGCAATTTTAATTTACAATTACTTATTTATGAATAAATCTTGACTCGTATATTTTTTTGGGAAAGTAGTTTCTGCTGGAGAGTGGGATTCGTTTTTGGCCTAAAGGAGCGGGATATTGTTTCTTTTATAGTATTTAAAATGTCGATAATTAGCGAAAACGCAAAATGTGCAACTTAAAACTGCGCAAACTTTTATATAATTGCAGAACCTAGCTGTGATTAAATTTTTTTGAACTTCATAATGTCGAAAAGTATTTTAAAATAACTCGGAAATAAAAAGATTTGCCGAATTTTCGACATATTTGTTAACAGTTTTCGGTCGATAGTTCGCGTAAACGAAATTGTTCATTTTAAAAATTAACATACATCTTCTTTTTAATTCGTTTAATATGGTGTTAAATTTATTTTAATTTCATAATGTCGGAAAGTATTTTAAAATAACTCGGAAATAAAAAGATTTGTCGAATTTTCGACATATTTGTTAACAGTTTTCGGTCAATGGTTCGCGTAAACTAAGTTTGTTCATTTTAAAAGTTAACATACACCTTCTTTTTAATTCGTTTAATATGGTGTTAAATTTATTTCAACTTCATAATGTTGGAAAGTATTTTAAAATAACTCGGAAATAAAAAGATTTGTCGAATTTTCGACATATTTGTTAACAGTTTTCGGTCAATAGTTCGCGTAAACTAAGTTTGTTCATTTTGAAAATTAACATAAACTTTCTTTTTAATTCAATTAATATGATGTTAAATTTTTTTTAATTTCATAATGTCGGAAAGTATTTTTAATTGGGTCGGAGCGAAATCTTGTTTCTTTATTGTTTTTTGAAATTACTATAACTTTTGCAAACAAAGGTTGTTTCGCTTTAAACTTTGCTTGCAATTTTAATTTACAATTACTTATTTATGAATAAAACTTGGCTCGTATATTTTTTGGGGAAAGTAGTTTCTGCTGGAGAGTGGGATTCGTTTTTCGCCTAAAGGAGCGGGATATTGTTTCTTTTATAGTATTTAAAATGTCGATAATAAGCGAAAACGCAAAATGTGCAACTTAAAACTGCGCAAACTTTTAGATAATTGCAGAACCTAGCTGTGATTAAATTTTTTTAAACTTCATAATGTCGGAAAGTATTTTAAAATAACTCGGAAATAAAAAGATTTGTCGAATTTTCGACATATTTGTTAACAGTTTTCGGTCAATGGTTCGCGTAAACTAAGTTTGTTCATTTTAAAAGTTAACATGCACCTTTTTTTTAATTCGTTTAATATGGTGTTAAATTTATTTCAACTTCATAATGTCGGAAAGTATTTTAAAATAACTCGGAAATAAAAAGATTTGTCGAATTTTCGACATATTTGTTAACAGTTTTCGGTCAATAGTTAGCGTAAACTAAGTTTGTTCATTTTGAAAATTAACATAAACTTTCTTTTTAATTCAATTAATATGATGTTAAATTTTTTTTAATTTCATAATGTCGGAAAGTATTTTTAATTGGGTCGGAGCGAAATCTTGTTTCTTTATTGTTTTTTGAAATTAATATAACTTTTGCAAACAAAGGTTGTTTCGCTTTAAACTTTGCTTGCAATTTTAATTTACAATTACTTATTTATGAATAAAACTTGGCTCGTATATTTTTTGGGGAAAGTAGTTTCTGCTGGAGAGTGGGATTCGTTTTTCGCCTAAAGGAGCGGGATATTGTTTCTTTTATAGTATTTAAAATGTCGATAATAAGCGAAAACGCAAAATGTGCAACTTAAAACTGCGCAAACTTTTAGATAATTGCAGAACCTAGCTGTGATTAAATTTTTTTAAACTTCATAATGTCGGAAAGTATTTTAAAATAACTCGGAAATAAAAAGATTTGTCGAATTTTCGACATATTTGTTAACAGTTTTCGGTCAATGGTTCGCGTAAACTAAGTTTGTTCATTTTAAAAGTTAACATGCACCTTTTTTTTAATTCGTTTAATATGGTGTTAAATTTATTTCAACTTCATAATGTCGGAAAGTATTTTAAAATAACTCGGAAATAAAAAGATTTGTCGAATTTTCGACATATTTGTTAACAGTTTTCGGTCAATAGTTAGCGTAAACTAAGTTTGTTCATTTTGAAAATTAACATAAACTTTCTTTTTAATTCAATTAATATGATGTTAATTTTTTTTTAATTTCATAATGTCGGAAAGTATTTTTAATTGGGCCGGAGCGAAATCTTGTTTCTTTATTGTTTTTTGAAATTACTATAACTTTTGCAAACAAAGGTTGTTTCGCTTTAAACTTTGCTTGCAATTTTAATTTACAATTACTTATTTATGAATAAAACTTGGCTCGTATATTTTTTGGGGAAAGTAGTTTCTGCTGGAGAGTGGGATTCGTTTTTCGCCTAAAGGAGCGGGATATTGTTTCTTTTATAGTATTTAAAATGTCGATAATTAGCGAAACGCAAAATGTGCAACTTAAAACTGCGCAAACTTTTATATAATTGCAGAACCTAGCTGTGATTAAATTTTTTTGAACTTCATAATGTCGGAAAGTATTTTAAAATAACTCGGAAATAAAAAGATTTGCCGAATTTTCGACATATTTGTTAACAGTTTTCGGTCAATAGTTCGCGTAAACTAAGTTTGTTTATTTTGAAAATTAACATACACTTTCTTTTTAATTCGTTTAATATGATGTTAAATGTCGGAAAGTATTTTTAATTGGGTCGGAGCGAAATCTTGTTTCTTTATTGTTTTTTGACTTTAATATAACTTTTAATATTGTTTATTTATTATTATTTAAAAGGTCGATAATTTGCGCTACCGCAAAATCTGCATTTTGCAAAATTGCCTGGTTTATTATCCGAATCGACATCGGAATAAACAAAGAGAATAATATTAACATTCATGTAACAATAATTAATTTATTATGTTTAGTTTTTTGTATTACCGATTTACCAATTTATATTAACATACACTTACGCGGAAAAATGCGGAGTTCTGCTAGGATTAAAAAAAAAAAAAATTCTAGCAGAATGACAGTGGTGTTTTTTTGTATATATATCTTTATCCTCGATGTGGGAAAGTCGTATGCGCGACTTAAACATAGAGTAACGTAAGTTACTCCGACCCAGTCTCGAGTTGCCTGTGGCAGTTTGGGATATTATAGAGACTATAATTGCCCGGTAATTATGCTGCTGATTTAGTGCTGGCTCAGCAGGAGTTTATACCGTTTATAGCGCCTTACTCAAGGGCGCTACAGCTTGAGATCAGTGGGGATTGAACCCACGACCTCATGGTAGTGTAGCAAGAGTTCTTGTCACTACACCACGCTGCCGGTTTAGTGACACAAGCCGTGATAACTACGTCATAATTGATAATTACTGTAGATCTCGTAGGATTATATAAAAAAACTTGTAGAAATTATTTTTGGCAAGCAGGGGTGTTTGTTAAGTTTATTTGAAATATTTATTTCTGATTATTTCTAGGTTGTCTACATTAATCCATCTTCGCTTTTTTAACACAAATTTTAGTTGTTTTAACAGCTTAAATGTAAAATGAAAGTTGCTGCTGATTATTTGTCACAATGTGAAAGAAATTATTTGTGTAACCTAGCAACTAAAGAGAATATTGCAGCTTCATTATGTGGAATGATCACATTTCCAGCTGTGATTGGAATATTTCAACATTTAGTATGGAAAAATTTAAATTTATCGGCGCATGCATCGTTTGCTGGTTTACGTGGCATGTTAACGGTGACATGTAGTGCCATGGCATCAAGTTCTGCCACGGTTACTGCTCATGATATTTTTATTGGACTTTATCCAAGAACCTCGCTAACTCAAAATGAGCTTGTATCAGGAACAATTTTATCGCTTGTTCAGTTTGTCATTTTAGCTGGAACTTTCAAAGTCACTCTTCCAAGCCACATTCTACATCCTGGGGCCTTCTCTGGCCAGGGAATTCCCCTTCATACCCCAGTGAGCAAGGTGAGTAACTCACAGAAGCTAAAGATACAAGCCATGGGCCACAAAGCTGGGTGCCACACTTGCGGCAAATCATTTACTCCTTTTCACATTTTAAAGCGAAAAATTGTGATCAAATTTTTTCCATCTAAAAGTAAACCGATGCCGTTCTATTTTGCCGATCATTCCCCACCCCAAGCTCTTGTCTCGTTCTACTCAAAAAAAGACAAAGCTTTAAAGGGGAAAATCTACCCCCAATGTCAATCTTGTTCAACGTTCCAATCCTCAGTTGTTCGAAAAGCTTTAAACTCCAAACAACCGATCAAATTTTGGCCGGATCGGTCGGGGATTGTAACTCATGCTTTGAGGTTCAAATTATGGAAAATTTGGCTGCCTTGGCCAATTTTAATTAACTCAAATATTATTCCTGAGTATTTGGATTTATTGTACAATTACTTGGTGCCATGATTGTAAAATTAAGTCATTAAAAAATTGTAAATAATTTATAATTCTACATACGGTATTCCAAAATTCTACACTGTAGTTTTTTACTGCTTTATGCAATTTATTAAAAGTCTTAATTAGTGGTTTTATTTACTCAATGATATATTTTTTCTTTTATGCAATTTAATATATTTCAAAACATTGCTATCTTCAAATTTGCACTTTTTAAACTTTATTTATAAACATAATTGTGCACCCATTTATACTTCAGATTGTTTTGCAATGTTTTTATTGATCATGAATTTATTTATTTTTATATCACAGTGCTATATATAACAAATAAAATTTATTTTCACAGGTACCATAAGTTGTTAAAATAGGATGTTACATAAATATGTCGCGCACTGAAATGAAGGATGGATGCATTGACACTGTTGGAAAAAATAACACAAAACAAAGAAAATTAAAACACTGAAAATCAAGGGTATGTTAACAGGTATATATTGGCAATTAAATTGTATAAAAATTCAAGTTATGTTATATAAAAATGGGTATAAGTTGCAATACTTTAGTATGTTAAATAAAAATAAAAACACTGTTGAACAAAAATCTACACAGAATCTGGTCTTCTTGAATCAAGTTGTTGGTCTTCTGTCTCGGCAAAACTTGGTTGTCCATAAATAATCTCGGTCATTCTCGGGTCGGTGTTAACGACAAAATCTTTGTAACACCGGGGGGAGCAAGAGTGAAACATGAACGGGATTCGACGGATGCCCCATATTTCGCTGCAAGGTCGAATTATTCGTAATCCTGGGCCGTACATCGGACCCCTGCAGCAATCACAGATGTTGTAACTAAAAAGGTAAATTTAGTTTGTTATTCAATTTAAATTATGTCCTATTATTATTTTTTTGGGGCTTTAACAAAAATGTGTTTTGCAATGTACTTAAATAACATGGCACACTTGTTTTCATTACTCTCAATGTGGAAAGACTAACTTTATGGCCTTACCATAAATTAGAAGGGGTTCATACCGTCTATATCGCATTATTCAACAATATATTGTCCAGTCCATTAACCACCACATTTTTGATAACTGAAAACTACCCTTGTACACTATGTAATGTTTAAAAGTTTGCTTATTCAA
This sequence comes from Corella eumyota, assembly GCF_963082875.1. Taxonomy (NCBI): domain Eukaryota; kingdom Metazoa; phylum Chordata; class Ascidiacea; order Phlebobranchia; family Corellidae; genus Corella; species Corella eumyota. The sequence continues at coordinate 11,451,686 of NC_137496.1, forward strand.
AAGATAGTTGGATAACCTAACATGATCACTAACTTGGTTATTAGTTGTGAGATAGCTTCAGGTAGTTGAGCGTAGTTTTCAGGTTTTCCTTTGATAAACTCCGACTGCACGAGCAAGCAGCAAATATCAGATAATCTTTGAGGACCATTCTGTGAGTTTTCCTTCCACAGTAAAGGGCTCATAAAATTATTTCGAACTCTGATTCTGAATAAGTTTAAGCGTAGAAGACCACAAGGTAAAGCTGGCAACTCATTTCCTTCAACATTAAGGAATCTAAAAAAATGAAAATTGAATTTTAAATAACTAAGCAGACTTAGAAAGCAATTTATGAGTTTGAATGGCATGTAACTTACATTCAAATAGTTTGTAATATTTGTGTGTTATGACCAATATATTTTCTTCAATTATCCAGTATTAACATATAACAAACAGAGTTAAAGTAATGTGTTATTATATAACCTGAACTAACCTTAAATATTCCAGGTTTTTAACTTCATTCTGCAGGAAAGTTAACTTGTTGTAAGAAACATCAAGAAACTCAAGTTTAATAAGTGAGAATAAAGTAAGTGGGAGTGAGGTCAGGCAACAGAACGACAAGATTAATGTTCTCAGTTTTGTTAACCTGGAAAAAAAAAAAATTTGTTTTATGTTCTTGAAAGAAAGTAGGTAGTATAAAAAAAAATATAAAACAAAGACTTTATTCATTTTTTTATGTTTATTTATCCTTGATGTGGAAAGGTCGACTTCACGACCTAAACATAAAGTAACATCAGTTACCCTGACCCAGTCTCAAGTTGACTTTGCCAGTTTGATTTATTATTGATTATAAATGCCTCAAATTCAATCTGTTGATTGGTTTTTAGCTTAGCAGAAGTTTATACAGTTTACAATGCCTTATGGTAGAGCACACCGATATTAAAGCAGTGGGTATTACTTTTTGTTGTGAAGCCAAGTGTTTAAAAAATTACAACATGCCACCAGTAGAAAGGTGTATGAAATTATTGTCACAGTTAACTTATTGTACCTGCTTATGTCGTTTGATAATTCTTTAAGTGGATTATTTCTTAGTTTTAACACATGGAGTTCTCTACATTGTAAAACCTCACGAGGAAACAGTGAGAACTCGTTAAATGAAAGGTTGAGGTAAACGAGAGTTTGTGCTAAGGGGTTTAGGTCAGGAACATCAGATATAAAGTGAGCCTAAATGGAAAAGAAATATTTTCATTTTAAAATAGCTTAAAAAAGGTTTTACTACATTTCTGTAGAGCTTATAGTGCCAAACTGCTAGGTATTTTTTGGTGATCTTATATATTTAAATAACTGGACATAGTTATTGAAATTTGGCTTTTTTACAAATATATTGCACAAAATTGAGATTACATTCTACCTTTTAGATATTATTATGTTTAAAACTTAAGGTATTATTACATTTTTGTTATAAAGCTTATAGTGCCTTGTTATATTATTGCCTTTTGGAATTAAAACTACTATATACCCTATTTAATTATTTAAACTAATACTTATTCTTAAAACCTAATGTTTTCTAAATAATAGATTGCTTAAAATTGAGATTTTGGTTGACAAATTTGCCTGCACCTATTTTACTTTTAATAGCAATCTAACAATTTAATTTGTAGTTTACTTTTTATCATGTTTTCAAAACCATCTTACCTTTAAACTCAGCACAAACCCCCCTTCAATTAAACAATTAAGAAGAGCGAGCTCTGATGGGGTGATAAAAGTTTCGCCCTCGTCTTCTGTGAACGGGGATGATGACCTGTGGCCACCCTGGAACACTTGTGCCGTGGCTTTGGTAAAAACACTCATTTGTAAACGAACCCCTACTCCTTCTTGTGCTGCAAGGCAATTAATAATGTATTCAAGTAAAACAACAATTTATTAAACTCATAATAAGGTTCACAGTAGTTTATTTGTATTTTGTAGGCTCATGAGATAGTTATTTTATTATACATATAAATATGTCGTTCAATAAGCTCCATTATATATAGAACATTTGGGTTTTGATGTTAACATTGATATTTTTCCATTGAAAAATAAGTGAAAATAATACAAAAATTTACAATCTTTTGTTCTAAAAAACAAACAAACAATAACTATAGCGAAGATGCCAAACATTTAATAAACTGAATAAAAATTGAAGTCCAACCTCCAATGTCATAAACTTCATCCAGAACATCTTCCAACTTGTCAGTATCCCCTAATCTGCTCTCCGATGTGATCCCAAGCTCCTCCAGCCTGTCCTGGATCACTTTCTTCATTTCTAAGAGAGGTAAAGGTAGGAAGATCAAAAAAATTATGATTATTTCTATAATTGTCTGGAGAATATTACATACATAGTTTTCATATTATTTTTGTGAAAAAATGGAGTTAAAAAAGTCCTAAGCTATTTGATATATTAAATTATTGTTAGTTTTACCGAGTAATGTTTGTCTTCTTGGCACTCTTTTTTGTTTTTCTTCCAGCTCAATTTGTTCGTTAAAATTAATCACAGATAAACTTTTATCCTCATCTTGTAGGGCTATCTCTCGCAAAACACTTAAATTAAAATAAAGCTTGATTAATAATTGTGTTAGCTCGATAACATATACTGTTGTATTATTGTAATACATTTTTCCAGTCTTATTAGGAATTGTTTAAGACCTACTTTGTCAGTTTTTTGTAGTTAGCTTTCGACAAAACAGCCTCTGAGATGGCGGGTCTTGGTGGACTAATTGTTTTGTTCTCTAACATGAAATCCTCAAATCTAAATTAACAGAAGATAATATGAAAATTAATTAATAATGTCATAATATTTATTTTATTTACTAAATCGCCACAAAATTAAATTGTGGTTCTGAAAAAATAATTGCAGATTTATTTGAAAAATATTTTAAAATATTGACTACCGAAACTCTGTTTTTGATTTATATTGTGAGTCATCAGGAAGAATGTACTCTCTCTTGACCTCTAGTGGTTGTCTCGGTTGTCGAATCGGAAAGTTTTCGGGACCTCGAGGTTTATAAGGTTTGACCAATCCCCGTTTACTCCATGTTCCTTGTGAGGAGTTGGCTGAAAATTGTCGGGTTTAATCAATAAAAATAATTGGATTTTGGTATTTTTTTTATAAGTCTTGTGTTAGATTCAACTGTAAAAAGACCATTTTAATTGGTTACTTGTCATCACTTTTTAAACATACTTTAGTTATATATAAATAGTTGTTTTGAAAATATCATTTATTGCGAAAAAAATAATTTTTATTTGGTAATATTTGTTAAAATTAACCGGCACTCTGGTCATCAAAAGTTGGGACCGGCGACCTTAATCCATCATGAGTTGAACTTGGCAAAAGTCTCCGTAACTCTGGTGTACTTTCTTTATCGAGATTAGAAAAATTCCCTAATAAATGGATATTAAAAAAAATACATAACTAACCGAAATAAATTTAAAACAATTTAAATGTAGTGATTTTCCCGGCAGCATGGAGTATTGGCACGAACACTTGGATTTTATTTTAGTGTGGTACAAACACTTGGATTTTATTTATGAGTTTCTATGTTCGATCTCAACTGCTTTATGATGCAGTGCATTCGAGTATTGCACTATAAATTGTATAAAGTCCTGGTGGATTTCTTTATGTTTGGGTCATAAGGTTAACCTTTCCACATCAAGGATAAATGAATAACAACAAATCCAACTTTGGTTTGGTAACACTTTTTTATCCTTGAAACTTTAGTATTTTTAGTTTTCAATTGTAAATAATTCCAATAAGCCATAATTCCAATAAGCCTACTAAAATATTTCCAAAGAATTGTGTTATTTAGTTTTATTAATTAATATTTACCTAGTCTGTGATGTGAGCTGGATGTTTGACTTGGAATCGGAGGCAAAACTTTTTGTTCAATTCTCCGAGGAGCTCGTGGTCTTCTTAGTAGGGCAATCTTTTCACTCATAATGAGGGCAGGTTTAAGACTTAACTTATTTTTAGATTTAAAAACATAATTTCTATCTAAATTAAATGTGTAAAAATAAATACAACTTTTCTTAAGACCTGCAAAACATTACTGTTTACAAACTAAAAATATTATTTCCTGTACTTTTAAAAAAATTCAAAAACTGCGTCCATAATTTTCTAAAATTATTTGTACTTTAACTACTTAATGTTTAAACTATTTGTACGGAATATTGAAATAAGTTACACCTCCATAACTTGTGGTTTTCTATTAGGAAAAGGGTTAGGACCACGAGGCTTGTAGGGTAAAGAGTAACCCATTCTATTCCAAGGTTCTTTTTCTGATATTTCTGTAACAATTTAGTCATTTATGTACTATTCTAATCTTATTCAATCACTATATACTGTAATGTTGCTTCAATGGTAATACTGTACTTATATATAGGTAGTACTTAAATAAGTTTGAAACCCAATACTGATTCTTACTGCTTTTGTCTTTGATGTTATTTAGAGGATATTGTTTTAAAGATATACTCTGCCACTGAGTTTTTTCAACTTTGTAAACCGAATGACTCGACAACATTGACGGAATTCCTTCCATCTCTAATCTTGAAATCAAATGGAACTCAGTCGGGGCCATTTCTTGTTGAAAATAAACAGAATTAATAAACCAAAGCATTGGTTTTAAGAGTAATAGTTTGTTATTATTGAAGCACTGATACTTATGTTTAAGTTTTATATAAACTAGTCAGAATTTTAATTGTTGTAATATGGTCGCAACTCTTGACTAATATTTGCCTAGTTCACTTTGAACTTTACTTTACACACATTCAGACATTAATCACAACTCTTACGTGAAACAGATATAGCTAACTGATATCCTAAATCTAAGTTTAGTTGACAATTTTTTAGTAAAATATTAAACCTTTTTCGCAAACATTGTTTTCAGGATATTCATCTTTTTGTTTAATTGGGGGAAGAACTTTTAAAACTTCTTTCTTTGGGGGTCTTGGCTTGCGTAACAATAATATTTTTTCACTCATTTTTACTGAATAAATGAGTAAAAATCTAACTATAAGTCACTTTTTAATGTATTTATTTAAATTCTTGGTTTTCAGTCTGTGAAAATATTGTATAAAGCTTTATTTAAATTTACTTGAGGTCAAAATACAGAAATACTTAATTTTTAATCATTTTCTAAATATATACATAAGAAAAGCATTCAGTTATTCTAAATAACTTTATTTAACAAATTAAAATATAAAAAAAACACTTATAAGTAACTTTTTAAGCTTACTGCTTAAAAAATTATAGTGTTTTATGCTTTTTATGCTAAGTTTTCAATAAAAACATTAAGAAAAATACATTAAAAATAAATTTCTTTTAGCGTCTCTTGTTGCTATATATTTTCACTGGTAACCGCTCGAAATAAATATTCTTTTTAAAATATTAAAATTTTTTGATTTTAACAAATTTTATTACAATTTTTTGATATTTTAAGTTTTAAAATATTATTAATATATTATTGAAACAGTTCTTGTTTAAAAAAACTAACTTTTAGAATGATTATAAGTTTATTTTATTATAAGATGTTTATGTGACAAAAGTATTATGATATTTTTATAGATTCTACTTTAACATTATATATAGAAGTTTAAATGACGTACGTTTTATCGAAGAAGTGAATTAACGTCATCAGTGAAATCATAACAAACAGAAAGAAAATTGTTTTGTTAGCGAGTTAGGTATTTGATTCGCTAAATTAATTAAAACAATATTTAAAAGGCAGTTTTAACGAGACATTTATGAATTTATAAACTTCTTAAGGCAATGCAGTTAAATTTATACCTAAAAGACAAAGAAATTTTGCGAAAATTACTTGAAATATTCATTAAAATTGTTAAGTGCGGTATCGAAACTGGCATCTGCCAAATTAAATTTATTTTTGATGTTTTTTTTGAAGGTTTTAATAATTTTTATCACCATTATGAATTAATTTGTTAATTACTAAATTTTTACTGTTTATTTTATTAGGTAAATACTAATTTTAATTAGTAATCAAGCAGCTAAAGTTAACAGTTAGAAAACTGAATTATCAATAAATAAAGTTTTCAAAATGGGAGGAATCCTAAGTAGAGGAACAAATGGAGTTGAAGAGATGGAAATCACGGCGAATTCTGCTTATATTTTTCCACCCAAATCAGGTGAATGTTTTGTTTTTACCTAAAAATTTTTTGTCATAACAAAATGATGATATTGGTTGTCATTAAATGTAAAACAACTTCAGTATTCACTCTGGAAAGTAGGGCAGCGTGCACGCAAAAAAATGCACGCCTGGAATTAGCGTTTTGCACGCCTGGAATTAGCGCTTGCACGCCTGGTGTCTTAAAAAAATGTACATGCGCAGTACTGACGCCTAAAACACACTAACATATATCACACGTGCACGCCTAGACCGGAAATTTTTTTACGCTTGCACGCACGAGATCTTGCGAAAACTATCCTACTTTCCAGACTGGTTTAGTATCATGTATTTGGTAAAGAACTTGGTATCTCTGAGCTCCATCAGTGTTGTTCACCAGGTTTATGAACTTGGAAAAGAGTGAACTTTTTATAACCTTACCCCAAGAGCTTAAAATTGATCTATAAATATTTACATTTTTTGTTTTTAGGTTCCTACTTTGGTAGTCACTTTTTTATGGGAGGAAAAAAGTTTGACATGATTCAACCAGAGTCTTATTTATTTGGTGACAATACAGATCTTAATTATCTTGGCCCAAGACCTTACAATGTAGGTTTATACAAAATTTAGTTACTGACAAATTAGTTTACTTATTCTTGTGTAAAAATCGTCATTTAAATTGTCAGCATGTTTTAGTGGTTTAAAACTTATATTATCCGATAATTATATTCAATAATATCCTTAATTGGCAACGTCAACTTGAGACTTGGTCGGGGTAACAAATGTTACTCTATGTTTAGGTCATGAAGCCGTTCCCACATCGAGAATAAATAAATATAAAAAATTATTTTACAACTTTACGATACTTTTAAAATATCTTTTTGTTATGCTTTCTTTTTGTTAACATTTATCACAACTTTAATGTAATATATTTAAATACTAATCAGTATTGTAACTTAAATTGTTCTTATATTTTGTTTTAGTTTCCATACCAAGCCCCTAATGGTGATCAACCTGTCCGAGCTTTAAAATGTCTTGTTAATATTAGGAAAGATTCACTCAGACTAATAAGGTAAAAGATTCAAAACTAATAAATACTATAGCATATACTATATTTTAAACAATCGGTTTGATATGTATTGTGTTTGAAGTGTCCATTTTATAATCTATATAAAGTAAAGCTTTATGGGCAAATAAATAAAACTACTGTTTGTGGCGTATGGGTAAATTATAAAGATCTCCATTTTATATTATTTTGTTAAAATTGTAATTTATTTTCCAGAGTTGCAAATCCCCAACCCAAACCTGATTATTTGATCAACAACACAGACCCCTCAGTTGAGGAAGAAACTCATCATTTATACAACTTAGAGTTTACATTTGATGCCGACTGTCCATGCTCAATCAGGGTTTATTATAATGCTTCTGAGGAAATGGTTAACAGATCTGTAGTGTAAGTTATTTATATAAATATAGTAGTGGTCAGAACACTTCGTACTTCACATGAGGTTGTGGGTTTAATCCCCACTGCTCTCATGCTGAAACGCCCTTGATTAAGGCGCTATAATTAGTATGAACTCCTGCTGAGCCAGCACTTAGCCAACAGCTTTATAACAAATATAATTCTAAGCTGCCACAAGCAACTCACGACTGGGTCAGGGTAACAAATGTTACTCTATGTTTAGGTCATGAAGCCGTTCCCACATCGAGAATAAATATAAATAATACCATAATAATATTTTGTGTACTCCAAAATCAAGATTATGTTTTTGTCGGTATAGCTTTAATAAATGCTCAACTATTAATTGCAATAACAGAGAATGCCTTAAATATTCTGTGATTAATTCACCAGGTTTACTTCCCAATTTGAGACCAGTGACACGGCACATTTCTACGCAGGATCCAACCAACAATTTTGTTTACCAAACCACGTGATTGACCCCCTAGTTTTACTTAAAGAAAAATCAACTGCAGTAAGTTTTTGTATTTATATAAATATTTAATTTTACCAAAATAAATAAACTTTTTCTTTAATCTATATTATTATATGTGTGGCTAGAATAATTTTATTGTTGTGGGTATATTTTTAATTATTTTTATTGATTGTTAATGCTTTTAAATAGTTTTAATCTGGTATGTTCTATTGATTTGTTAAACCGTTAAAGTTTAGTTTAAAAAGATACTATATATATATTTACTGGTATCAACAATTTAAATTGTGTATTTTAGATTTAATAGAGTGTCAAGAAGCAATTAAATAACATGATATTATTTGTTGTATTAATACTTGTTATATTCACAGGGGTGGGATCACGGTAACATCCCGATAGCAATTCAAATTTCAGCCGATTGTGGACCTGATTTTGCTGGGCACAGTCACATCACATTTGCTATGTTTGAAAAAGTAAGTTTTTGATTTTTAAAACTATTTTGTAAAATTTTTTCCCAGGGGTGTGGTGTAGTGGTTAGAACACCTGACTTCAATTTTTAAGGTCTTGCATTTAATCCCCACTGTTCTCATGCTGTAGCACCCTTAAGAAGGGCGCTATAACGACTATGAACTCCTGCTGAGCCATCACATAATCAGCAGCTAAAATATTGGGCAATTATAATTTATAATATCTCAAACTGCCAAAGTCAACTTAAGGCTGGGTTGGGGTAACAAATGGCTCTATTTAAAAGTTGTACAAGTTTTGTTATAGTTAGAGCACAAGTATAGGATCAAATATTGATTTTAAATTCTTTTTAAATTATCCATGGTTTAAAATTGTAGAGAAATTCTATAAATAAACATTTTTAAGGAATCCAGGTATTAAGTTGTTAAAAGGTTTAGTGAACCGTATTTTTGTGTTCATAACAAATTTACTCAGTACTCGATATCAATCATTAACTTTTTATTATTTGTATAATGTTGTAACTATTTGTGATGGTATTTCTACTCAACAGTGTTGCCAACCATTTTAAAGAATTTTAATTATATCCAGTGTTGCCAAGTAATTATTATTTATTTTTAGACTTCAGATAACGGATATTCGATTAAGTTAACCAAACAGAAACAGGCCGTAAGTATTATTAATAAAAAAAATATTAAAATTAAATAAACTAGTTAAGAGTCTGTCTTACAGGTTGCATTTTTATTTTTTTAACTCGTTTATATGAAATCGCATGTTGTATTATGGTTGCAACTATTATATTCTAGTAGTAATATATATCTGTGCACCACAAACAGCAATTTTTTTATTTTAAAAGCCTAAAAATTAGACACATTTTCGAGAAAGCTCTCTTATGATTCTTTTATTTTTTTGAATAACGCTTACTAATTTATTGTCTTTATTTATTAAAAATAGCCTAGTAAAAATTTTATTTTAGTTTCACAATTATTATTTAACGTTAAATTTAGTAAACTTTTAATTAACTTTCGATACATTTATTTTACTTTATACCAAATTAACTTAAGGTTTAAATATTTCATTTTGTTTTAGATAAACGGGGTGTGTTACTTAATACAAGAGATTTACGGGATTGAAAATAAACCTGCAGAGACTAATAATGGTTTGTTTGTATAGTTCATGTGACATTAATGATAATATTTGTTCATTGACAACATAGTTTAACTTGTATTAGGGTGCTTATTGGGTAAAAATGATTAAAATTTCAATATTAATGTTGGTTAAAAAAAATTTTTTTTGGTATTAATATTTTTTAAATCAAGAATAAATTTGTTTTTTTCACTAGTTGGCGATGCAGGGGTGTCAGATAACGAGAGTTTAGACGACGATGATTCGTCAGAGTGTGTTGTCTGCTTGTCCGACACCCGGGACACTTTAATTCTTCCTTGCAAACATTTGTGTCTGTGCAGTTCTTGTGGTAAGAAAAAGTTTTAAAAATTAGATTAGCAAAAAAATGATGAAGTTAGAACACCTGGGATTAATACATGAGGTCTTGGGTTCTATCCCCACTTCTCTCATGCTGTACTGGCCTTAAGTAAGGTGCTGTAACTGGTATGAACTCTTGCCGAGCCAGAACTTGATCAGCAGTTTAATCGGACAATTATAATCTATAATATCCCAAACTGACTCAGGCAACTCGAGACTGTTACTCTGTGTTTAGGCTGTAAAGTCGTTCTTCACACATTAAGAATACAGACCAAAAAAAATTATTGTTTTTACAGTTCCTGATTTTAACTGTTAAGATGTTTAAGATATTATTTTTTTCTCACATTGTGGGATTAGTTATAAAAACATTTATTTAAATGTTATTATATTCACTTTTACAGCAAACCAGTTACGGTTCCAACAAAGTGGATGTCCAATTTGTCGCCAATCTTTTCGAGCTCTCCTTCAGATACGAGCTGTGAGGAAGAAGTCGGAGTTATCGAGAGGAGCAGTGGAAGAGGAAACCGTGGATGATTCAGTTTCAGTTGACACAGAAGGTTTGTGCTTCTAGTTTAAATTGTAGTTTACTTAACTAGGACGAAATTACAGATAAGTCTTAGGTTGACTTTCTTATACTGCCCACAGATTGTATTTATTTAAAGATAAGTATTACTTTTTTAAGCTAGTTGAATGCCCGCTCTATTGTTGGCATTTTAATGGTTGTAACATGGTTGTAACTCTTAACTAGTATTTGCCTGCGATATTTTACTTTCGCATCATAAATGGCAGCTTTATTTATTTTGTAAGGCTATAAATTGGACAAACGTATATATAAATTCCTTTAGCTCCATTATAAATTGCCTTTTTTACCGTTTTGTGAAGTTGCACAAGTTTATAAATGTATATATTGGTATTGTGATAACTATTCCTGTCTCAATTGTTTTTGTATTAAGGCGACAGTTTTTTGGTTATATGAACACACCTGGTTTAAAAGCAAAACATTTGACATTGGTGCTTAACCCTTTTAGATTATAATTTAATGCCAACATTGTCTGGTTATTAGTATGCTGATAATATCTTTAAATCCATATTAAATAACCACAATAAAAAAGAATTTTAATTTTTTTTTATAGAAATGTGTAACAATGAAGACATACCACTGGATGTTTGCGTGCCACATGGTTACGAGGTCGTGCCACTTATTAGTGCCATCAATGGACCGGTGTCAGAAGCAAGTCTGCTTCCACTTCATCCTGTTAATGGTAAATTCAACTTAATCATTTTGATAAATTTTAGTAAGAATGTTTTATTATTGACCAAGGTGTATATAGATGACAGTGTGGTGTAATAGTTAAAACACTTCGCTTTATTACAGAAGGTCCTGGGTTCAATTTAACCTGAATTCATGCTGTAGTGTCCTTGAGTAAGGTGCTATAAACAGTATAAAATCTTCCTGAGTCAGCACTTATTCAGCAGCTAATTTATTGGGTTATTTTAATTAACAACATTTCAAACTACTAAAGATAACTCAAGACTGGATCGGGGTAACTAATGTTCTTCTATGTTTGAGTCAGGTAGTTGAATTTTCCACATCAAGGATAAAGATATATATAAAAAGATTTGGTTTTATGATAACTAATAACCAAGATTTAAAATTTAGATGACCGTGGACCAAGGACCAGGAGTTCACTTTCAACCTCCTCAAACAACTCAACAAGACGATCCAACCGAAGAAAGAACAAAATTGTGGTGATATTTATTCTATTATTTTTAAATCTTAAAGTAAAGTGTATAAAAGTGTAGTATGCAATTCTTGGTACTGGTTGATAGGTCTACTATGCTACATTCTAATTGTCATAATATGGTTGCAACTCTCAACCAATATTTGTCTGCGATAATTTACCCATGGACCACAAATCCCAGTTTTATTTATTTTGTAGGCCTATTGTTATATACATATATATATATGTATATTTCTTCACTAAGCTCAGTTAAATATAGATTACACAACTAAATAAACTAAGACACATTCAATTTTAAGTTGAAATATTTATCTTTAGATTGACATCGAAAATGAAACAGTTTCCGCGGTTATAGACAATAATGATGGTCACCATGGCAACGAGAGGAAAAAATCAAGAAGCAAAAGAAGATCGTCGAAGAAGAGCACTCTTGATAAAAGGGTTGGTTTTACTTGGCATTAATTACTTTAATTTAGTCTCAAATTATAATTTGAAGTCGTTATAAACTTTTGTTATTTTTTGTCCTTGATGTGGAATGGTCGAAAACTTCAGTTACATTGACCCAGTCTTAAGTTGATCCAGGCAGTTTAAAAATTGTCTGGTTATTAAATTTGTCTGATTACTGATTAAGATTGACTTAAACTGCTAATTAAAGTGTTGGCTAGCCATTTGTACTATCTTATCACCCTACTTAAGGGTCTATATCACCTTACCTAAGCACCATGGGAGCAATGGGAATCAAACCCACGGCTTTATGTACATAAACTAAGTGTTTACCGAATAATTGTTATTACTCCAACCTAGTTTCGATAATGCTTGTTAGTTTAGGGAGCTGGCAACAATAGTTTAGTAAATTATTTGTTAAAATTAAGTATTATTAATATTATTTAACTAATGTTGTACAAATACACCCAGGTTGTTGAACCACTTCATTGTGAGGTTGAAGAACAACAAACAACTAACAAACCAACTACACCAAGCAGTACAGGTAACTACTTTCTAATAATACCTTAAGTTTTATTAAACCTTTAACTTTAGCATGTTAACATGAGGGCTTATACTGTGTAAAAATTTGGTTCTTTTATTTTTGCTAAGCCAGAAAGAGCTAAAAGTGTTTGAGGTTTTAAATTTGCTTCGGTTTGAAACCGAAAGTTGGTATTTGGTCCAGTGGTTTATTTTGGTAAATTGGTCCATATGGTCTTTTGTTGCATTAGTTCAAAAATTTGTTAGTTTATTTTTTTAATTAGGTCTTTTTTTAAAATTGGTTCAGCAACAGCTTGTTTTTATTCTAATAAAGTTCATGCTGTTAGGGCATAGACTGACTTTTTTTTGAATTGACTGTGTTTTTGTTACTCAGTAATTTGAATTTATCATGCTTTTATTATTCAATACCCGTATTAAAATTATTTTAAACACTTTTTTTAAGGCCTAGTATAAATGAAAAAAAATTTTTCTAGAACCTGCATCCACTGAAGCAGTTTTGAACCCAAGCAATTCCGTTGAACAAAGAATTGTCGTGTCTTCTAACTCAGTTGAAGAACTTGCTGATCAGAACGTTGATCAACAAGAACCTGTCGATCAACCTGGCGCTATAACAACCCCAGGTTTAGTTGTGTTGTATTTTTTTTTTGATGATATCTATTAAAGTGTATGTTTTTAAGTAATTTATTTATTTTATTCAAGTAGAAGAAATGAGCAGCAGTCCTACCAGTGCAAGTGAATTAATTCAAACTTTAACTGAAGAAGCAGCGCAGGTAGTAACAACTTTAACAAACTCTTGTTCTTTTTTATTTATCCTCGATGTGAGAAGGTCAACTTTACAGCTTAAACGTAGATGAACATTTGTTACCCTGACCCAGTCTTAAGTTAGCTTTAATAGTTAGTTTGGGATGTTATAAATTATAATTTCCTGATAATTAATCTGTCGGTTGGCTTTTTGGGCTTTGCAGGAGTTTATATCGTTTATAGATCCTTAATTAAGAGTGCTACAACAATGTAAGCCTAATAATAAACAGATATATACATAAGTTTTTTTATTTTACTAGTTAAAAATTAAATTTTTTTTCAGAAAATCGAAAATGAGTTGTTGCCGGTGAATTTTGAGCCAGAAACTTTATCCAAGATGGATACAAACAGCGAGCATTTGGTTTAACAGTTGTCATGGTAACAATGTTTTAAGGCTTTCTCAATTTTCTTTTTTGTACAAATCTTTTACATTTTTTTCCGAGGGCTTGAAGGCTGAATGAAAATGGCAATTGAATTTTTTATAAACTTTGTAAGATATGTTGTATAATATTGTCAAAATAATATATTAAATTAATAAATTAAATTCGTTTAATTATCTATTTTGCCCTTTTTTGTAAAACCTCGACTTGTGTTAACTTAAGTTGAAATGTGAATTTTAAGCATATGAAAAATTAAACCTGTTTCTTATGTATTATTTAAATTTAATGAAAAGTATTTGTATATTTTAAACCATTTATGCTTGTACATAGAAAAGTTAAAATGTAAAACTTTTGTAAAAATCTTTATATATTTTCGGTTAAGTGATGTTATGATTTACTTTTTGCTTGCTATTCTTTGTATATATGTAATTTCTGTAATCATATTCTCAGCACTTAATTTACTATAAATACAATGGAAACATATTAGAATAGGATGTTATTGGTTTAAAATAAAATTTGTTTTTTATGGGTGTGAAAAATGGGAAAATTGAATATTCTGATTATTATTACTGTTTTAAATCTGAATTTGGAATTTTGTTTTTAAAATGCATTAACTCGTTTCTAAAGCGGTAAAGATGGCTTTTAAGTTAAAATGGCTGTTTTTATTGTATAAAAAACATAAAAATTGCCAGCAAAGACCACTTTTAAAATGGTATTTACAAGGAAAAAACATTTTGTCGTCGAGGATAAAACTATATAATAATTTTCTCAAAACCTTCGGTTAAAGTTTTTGCTTCATCCAAATCGGTCACAACGTCTGTTTTGTTGTTAGAAAATTTTTAAAGGTGTGTTTGTTGTGACTTTTAATCCACATGTTTTGTTGTTGTTAGCTTAAAAGAGCAATTGAACACGTGTTTAGTCGGTAGATTGTGTTTAAAAATAGAAACTTAGTTTTAAAAGTGATCTGTGCACATTAGTATGTTATAGTTAACATAATTTAACGGTCTTAAGAGAAGTTTGAAATATTCGGATTTAAATTTCGTTTATTTTTTGTATAAATATTGTTTTAAAATAAACTTTGTGTTTTTTTAGTAAAATGAAGGTCCACTTTCATTCGGGCTAAATTTGTAGAATCAACCACCACTGTATATTACTGAAAGTTTTTAATTAAATGAACTTGTGAAGTTATTTTGGTCAAAATGCCATCAAGTCAAAACCAGCAACCAACAGAACCATATCTCGCATTTCTGATAACAGGTAAATAATAAAAAAAGACCATGGTGTAGTAAAAAGGTGACTTCACGACCTAAACATAGAGTAACATCAGTTACCCAAACCCAGTCTCAAGTTGACCTTGGCTACACAAACTGCCAAATACTTTGTTTAGGTTGTAAAGTCAACTTTCCTACATGGATAATAAAAATTTATATAGGTTATATAAAAAAAAATTTACATTTCTTAAGTTATATTAATTTTGTCAAAATTAGGTTATAAAATAGCATTTAATATATTCACTGCTTATTAATCTTATTTGTTTAAATGTTTAAAGGTCTAAGTGGGTACAACATTAAACGTGGAGTTTTTTGCAACCCTGACCCATATGTGAAAGTTCGAGTCTTACCGGGCGTGAATTGTCCAAAATTTGCTCACCACAAACAGAAATATCAAACCAAGCAAGTGGAAGACACGACTAACCCAAATTGGAAAGAACAGGTTAATATTTATTGTATTTAATTTTGTTTTTGTAAATCTTTATTCGCAATGTGGAAAGCAGACTTCACACTCTCACATGGAGCAACAAAAGTTATCCCGACCCAGTCTCAAAGGTTTTTAACAGTTTGGGATATTATAATTCTAATTGTTTGATAAATAAGCTGCTGATTGATATATAGGTGTATGGGAAGTTTATATTGTTCCAGGCACCTCACTAAAGGGTGCTACAGCATGAAAGCAGTGGGGATCAACCCATCGCTAGTATTTTTGTTCTAACAGCGATGAATAATGTACTTGATATGAGTCAATTTCTGACTGGCACAAGACCAATATTTTAAATTGGCAAAACTTGCAACTGTGCTGAAACACCAAATTTAACTTTTTGTTAGGCTGTAAAGTTGGACTTTCCACATAAAGAATGTAAATAAATAATGAACCAATTATATATAAAGACTAAAATGATAAACGTTATGTTACTATATGTACCTAATAAACCTTGTTTTTTTTTGTTAGTTTTACATTCAAGTTCTTTCAAGTGATGTGATTGAATTGGAAGTAAAAGATAAGTTTGACAGAGGGAGGCCCGTGCTTAGAAGATTTCTCGGAAAACTTGAAGTCAAGGTTTCTGACATTCTAGAACGATTAAACTCCAGGTTTGTTTATTCAAAAATTTAATTGCAATTTTGGATATAATTGTTTTATTTATTTGACACAGTAATTTTGTTCAAATTAATAATTTATTTCTTAGTTAATATTAATAATAAATAAAGCTTAGGATATAGTTTTTGTCTATTTGCAGTTTGTTTTTAATAATTCATGTTTTTAACTTTAAAACAAGTTTGGTTCGTAAAGGTAGCCCTACAATACATTATGTGCTGTGTTATTATGTTACAGTGAGCACAGTTATACTGGGATATTAACAAAAAGATCTCCTTTAGATATCGCATCTGGGAGTCTGTCATTTGTTGTAGCTGATGGTAAGTAACTATTAAAATATAAAACTTTATTAAATTGGCATGGTTGTTATATACCTTTTTATACTACTTACTTGCCTACTTTGTCCCTGCATTAGGTTATTACTTAATTAATTTGTCAGCATTTAATTGAATTGCAAATGGTCTGCTCTAAATTGAAAACCTATTTATAGCATTACAGTTTAAAGGTCATTATGTCAATATAGTGATATAGGGTTTAAAAACTGTCATTAAGAAAGTGCATTGATGCATGTATAATAACGTGTTGTGTGTTTTATTACAATACTGTGGTTGGAGCTAATTTTCAGTTAAGCAATTGAACTGTAGTGTTTTTATTACAACATTTTATGTTTTGGTTTAGTAAGTGAAACTATGTATAAGGGAAATTAGCAGACAATATCTTTGTAGCCTATTCACACAATAAACTCTTTCTATTTTTGGATGGCAATTTTATTTTGTATAGTTTTAATGTGAAGCAAAAGCTGTTTATTTTTATAGTTTAGTAAGTGTCATGTTAAATATTGTACACTATTTCAAGAGTTGTAAAAATTAAAAACTTTTTAAAATATTTTAATTATGATTTTACAGTCTTATTAAGAATAACTTCTACTGTAATAATATTAACAGGTCGATCCACCTTATTTGGAGCATACCAGGGTGCAAATAACAACCCACATTACAGGACAAGAAGTAGTATAACATCAAGTGAACTCAGTTACAGTCAAGCCCTTCCTACAAGTACTGGGTTGGTGGAAAGTATGTCAGAAGCACTCGATCTCTGCTTCTGTGAAGAAGGTATGTGGTTGAACTATTTATTGTTTTGATTTGCAATGTGAAGTTGACTGTATAGGTGTATTGTTATGGTTCTAGTGGTTGGGTTTTATTAACAATTTTTAAGGATATTATATAAACTAGCCCACTCTACAGTTGAGGTTTTATTTGTTGTAATATAGTCGCAACTCTCAACTAATATTTGCCTGTGATAATTTATCCGTGCACACCACAAACAGGAGTTTTATTTATTTTGTGGTCTTATAAATTGGACATACATGTAAATGTACATATTGCCAACTTAGCTTACTTGTATATATATTAACTAAATTTAAAGTAATCTCTAATATAATGGTGTTAATTTACATTAAAATGTTGAATTGTAAATTCATAGTTTAGTTTTTAATTGTTGTTACCCCTATGTATTTAACTTTGTAAACAAAGTAACGGTAAACATTGTGATTCATTTGATTTAAAGATAATTTATCGCGATTCTTTTAATTTTGAGAACTTTAGCTTCATATTGAGCCCCAGGCTATTTTCAAGTTTATAAAGCCTTCTAAAGGGATGTAAATATTGTAAACATTTTATAATTAAAATATAAAATTAATGACAATAATTTAGGGTTTGTTAAAAATTTATTAAATAAAGCCAATGTTGTTAAAAACTAAATTTATAAATACCCTAATTTAATTCAGGACTATAGTTTTATAATTTGCAAAAATACCCTAAACAATCTATTTTTAAAATAAATTAAATTAGAGATTGGTTTACGGTCATTGATCCCGAAAATACCAGCCACAGTATAGTTGCCAAAATTTTATAAATTTCCCAAATGACGAGCTTCCTTAATGAGCATAAGAATCGGGGAAATTGTTAATCATAAATTGGTTTGCTTATAACGTTGTTCGACAAATTGTGATTGATATTTATTGAATGTTTTTTGAAAATGAATTTTTTAAATTTTTTCTCTAAATGTCAAAACAAATACTATTCAAATTTTTCTTATTTTAAATCCTAACATGCCTTCATTAATGTTTTCAATAAAATATTTACATTTATATTTAAACTTATTCAATATTTTTGTAGAGAATATAATGGGCAATCAATCACGAACGGATAGTTTCAACGACAACCAACTTGACAACGACAACAATGTTGCTACGGAAAACAACGACACCACTACCATAGCAACAGACAATAACAACACCGCCATGGTAACCAACAACAACGTTGCTAACGGAAATAATGATGCGGTTGTCATAGAAACTGGAAAAATTCCCGAGCAAATGTTGGAAATAAACAAATTGCATCAAACAAGTAACAATAACAATATTGGACCAGAAAACAACGCTGAAAGGTGAATTTAAAATTATGCTTTATCTAAAGTTTTGTTCTAGTGCAATTATAACCACTACAAAATTGTTGTTTCACGAGTTGATGGTGTTAAGGTGTTTATATTGCTAGATTATTACAGGATTGGCATCTCTTAACCAGGTTTATTTAGGTTGAACTAGGTTTAAATTAGGTTCCAAGTCAATCAAAACTTGACTTATAAACAGGTTTAGTTAAATGTATTAATAATATGTTATGTAAATTACCTGAGTTATATAATTTTTGTTTGTTATTAAAGTGTTCGAAGTAACAGGAAAAATGTTATATAAGGTTGGGATTTCAGATTTAATCTTTAAAATCTTCATAAACATACAAATATTGTTATGCAATGGTTTTTTGTTTATTTTTGTTATCCTATATACTATTTCTATGTTATATAAGACAGTTTAAACACAAATATTTTAAATCAAACTATTTCCAAACTGTTTTAACTTAAAAAATGTTTTTTTTTAATATTTTTTAGTTCTTCCTTAACTAAAACTTCAACGAGCAACATTGAAAATGAAAACAATGTCGACAATGTTGACCCAAGTGAGCAACCAAGCGCAGCGAACAATGATTCCAATCCACCCACACTACAGGATGTTGAAAAAATCGAATCCAATAAAGTTGAAGATCCAGGAAGTAGTTTGGGGGCAAGTACGAGCAAAATTGAATCATCAGACAATAAACAAGAGGTTGTTATTAATAATACAGACACAACAACTCTTAATCTTGATCAAAATTCAAGCGAAAATTTAAACAAACCCAAAGTGATATCAGCAATGGAATTAACAATCCCACCTTTTAAACATCACAATAAGGTGATTGTTGACAACAATGGACCGGTATTATTAAGTCACAAAACACCCAAAACCACACAGAAACCTCATGTCAAACATGAGAAAGAACATTTATTGAATTTATTAAAGTTTGTGGCGTTAACCGAGGGCACGACCATTAACGGGAATGGGGAGCAACAGAAATCTGATCACATGGGGGCAGTAAGTATTTTTTTATTGTTAATTATCTCAAATTATTGCATAGGTTAAATTTTGTTTTTATATAAATATTTTTACATTAAAATATTGTCTAATTTTAAAAATAAGTAAATTTTTGGGTTTTTAATTTAATATTGTCTTTTAAGCCGAAATATTTTTGGTAAAACAGTTTAGGAGATTAAAATTTGATATTTTTTGGAAAAGATCAAAGGTTGTTAAAACTGCAAATCATTTGCGACTTAATCGGTTTAATCCATTCTATAAATAACTTGAAATTTATAATTTTAAACATGAGTTAATCATAGGTGGATAATAAAGGGGGGCTCAAATTTTACACAAAATTTTCACTTAAAATAAAAACGATTTTAATAAGATTATAAATTAAAATTTTTAAATATTTACTTAAAATATGATCAAAATATTTTAAAAAGTTAATTTTAGCTCTTATGTTACTTTCTCAATTCTTTAAAGCAATTAAAAAACACAGAAATGTAAATACTGCCTTAATGAGTAAAATACATAGTTGCAAATACTGGTTAAAAGTTTAAAAACATTGTAAACTTAACCCTTGATTAGCCAACCAAATGTTTAAGTTGTTCTTAGTACTTGATGCCACTGAGATTAGCTTATGTTTATGTGACAAACATGCTAGTACATGATTACTTACATTCTCCTATATTGACATTATATTCACTTTTTATTAGATTAAGTGGGTTATATTTTTTGTTTTACCAATGGTATTTAAGGTTATAATTTTTACATAATTCAAATTAAAAAAAAAAAAAACGAATAAACAAAAACCTTTTTTTAATTATAAAAGTCGACTTTATGGCCTAAACATAGAGTAACATCAGTTACTCCAACCCAGTCTCGAGTTGCCCGTGACAGTTTGGGGTATTATAGATTATAATTGCCCGATAATTATGCTGCTGATTAAGTATTGGCTCCGCAGAAGTTCATACCGTTTATAGCACCTTACTCAAGCGTGATACAGAACTGGAGATTAAACCTAGGATCTTATGTAAAATAATCAAGTGTTCTAACCACCACCTGTATACAGTTTTTTTATGGGAGGTTATAAAATTAAAGCTTGCACTTATTTTATGTATTCCATTATGACCTACAAATTTTTTTTTATTTTCACATAGATTGAAATCGCGATCCAAAGAACCTCAAATGAAAATCATCTTGGTTTCAACATCATGGGAGGATCAGAATCAAAACATCAAATTCTTAGGAGAATGGTAAGATTGTATTTGTACTGTTAAGAATTGAATATCAGGAAATTGGAAAGCTTAAGCATTTCTATAGTTTAAATGTTAAGTAAAAAACCTTTTTGTTATACTTATTTAAAAACTACAATTTTTAGCCATTTATTCTTTTAAAACCTTAGTTATGTTACAATCAGTCGGTGCATTTATAGTGTTTATGATTGTCCAGTGTTTTTAATAAAACTTTATTTTTATTTTTTTAAGTTTTAAGGCAAAATAAATGTTAAAAACTGGAGTTTAAAAGCACTGTTTAATATTAGATTTAACGTTTATTCAACTGCCCTATAAGCATTTTCAAATAGTTATATTTGTAAAAAATTTATGTTTTTTTAATAAATCTTGTTATTAAAACCCAGGGTATTTATGTAACTCGAGTTGAACCCAACTCTCTCGCTTCCAACTTTGGAGTAAAAGTCCACGACCGCTTGCTTTCCATTAACAATGTCTCACTTAGTGATGCATCCCATAAAGATGCTGTGGTTGCCATCCAAAATGCTGGAAAAGAGGTTGTTATTAAAGTTGAGAGGAGGACTCTGCCTTCTAATGTATTACCACAACATCATGTAAGTAAAAGCCGAAAAAAAAAAAAATTTTTTGTTAAAAATTAAAAAAAATTTTTTTGCTCAATTAATGTTTTAATTTAACTCAGTTGGGGCTTAGGGGTTAGTGCAAAAATGCTCAGGGGTTAGTAGAGAATGTATAAATAAAGAGATATGGTAAAAATAGAGTAAATATGGGGCTTAAGAGTGTGTGATAATGCTTTTAAAAAGCTTTGTTTTTAAAAACAACTAAAATAAATGTTAGGTACACTAATGCTTTAACCATAATTTATTTAGTACAAAATTTAGGTGATATTTTTATTTATTTAATTTTTAATATAATGGGTACATTATTAAGAAAAATTTTAATATTTTTTTAATTGAAATAAATATTTTATTTTTGTTTTTCTTTGAACTTGACTTTAACGTAAGTAGAAGTTTTTGGTTCGTTTAATTTAGAAAACAATTTAAACCAATCAATGTTTTAATTTTAATTAAATAGACGAAAAATTGGATTTTAGCCTAATAATTTTTAACTAAAACTAATTATAAAAACGTTGTGTTGAACGACTAACATTTAGCTAACCTTGGTTGTTTTATTTCTTTAATTTATTAAAAAATATATTTTAAAATCAAATTTTTGCTTTAAAGTTTTTTGACAATTTTAACATTAAGATTTAATAACAACATATTAACATAGGTTTATTATATATTTTGGTTTAACTATTAGGTATTTTTTTTGGTTTAAAACTTACAGATTTAAATGTGTTTTAGTTTTAACTTTGTTTATTGTTTGTAGCCTTCTGTGTCTCAGCTTCATCCCTACCCTACCCTACCTGTGAGAAGAAGGTTATCCCTACCAGTTAACTTACAAGCCAGAAACTTTAAACCTTTCTCTTTATCACCTTCTAATCCTGGTATGTTAAACTTTAAATTTAAATGCTGGGAGTATTTTCTAAATGACCTTGTGACATGAATATGCATTTTTTGTATTAGTTTATTCTGAATGTGGGAAGGTTAACTTCAAACGCTAAATGTTAAGTTAAATTTGTTACTCCGACCAAGTGTTAAGTTGATTGGTAGTTAGGAGTATTAGAGATTATAACTGCCTGATAATTAAGCTGCTGATTAGCTGCTGACTTAGCAGGAATTTTTACTATTTGTATCATCATATGCATGGGCGCTACAGCATGAAAGCAGTGGAAATCAAACCCAAGACCTTATGAAGTGAAGCCAAGTGTTTTGACCACTACACCACAATTTGTTGCAAATAAATCAAATTTATTTAAAAACTGTGGTTGTCAAAAAACCATTCTTTAATTTGAATATTCTCAGGTCTTAAAATCACGAAAGTGCCTGCGTGCTCCACCGCACAATTGATCGAGAACCATATCGACCAATCACGGTTGAGTCCCAACTCTATAGTGTCACCTGGTGGCAGTATGGCAGCGAGTATTAAACGAAGAAATAGATTGACAGGAATGTAAGTTTAAGTTATTATCATTCTATTTAAAACTAATTTTTTAAATCTAACTAATATAAAATAAATTCAACTTTTTATGTCCTTAATAAATTTAAATAACTATTATCATATGCCTCGATGAATAGGAAAATTAGTTTAAATTAAACATAATAGGTTTTTATAATGGTATAATTAAGTTTAATAGGGCAAGGGTAGTGTGGGTTACATACTATTTGTTTTAAGTTAACACACACATTTGTTTTTTTAGTCACCCAAATGTTGCTAAAAAAACAAAAATAATTAAATATTTTAAAATAATTTTCAGTTTTTTACTTTGCAAGCGCTAGGGATTGAACCATTGGTTGTTAGTTCGATGTACTTATGCATTCAATCTTACTGTTGTTCTTAATTATTAAACTTTAATTATTGTTTGTTTTAGAAACGACCAAACTGAAGTTTTTGCTGAGGTATCAAGTAATGGTTTACCTCCAAGTAAGATAAAACTTTTAAAAATTTATCGCAACTAGTACCGGTATTAATGTTGTCATCTGGTAATATAACTCATCAAAATACTTAATTAAAACTTTTTTAAGCATTACCTGATACCAAAACAATAACAATTACCAAGATAACCTTCTGCAAGCTGTCATCTTTAATTTAAGAGAACTATCATTTAAGTTTCTATATATTAGAATAAAGTACATTAAACTGCACAAAACATCACTATTAGATTGCATTTTCCAGTTGTTATATTACCTGTTACTCTCAGTTTTAAATGTTGGTTTATATAAAACAGATTGGGAAGCCTGTAGAGACCGGCACGGGCGCATCTTCTATTTGGACCACGTGAATCGAATCACCCAGTGGGATAAACCCACCAACACCGAGGTACAACCCCCACCACAACAAGAACCCCGACCCCATGCTCTCACTAGAACTGGGGCACAGAGACATCGGAGATATAACTCAGTTAAGGGGGATAGGAATTATGAAAGAGTTATGAGAAGGTAGGTTTTATTTTTAATGTCTTTATCCTTGATGTGGGAAGGTCGACTTCATGGCCTAAACATAGAGTAAACTAGGTTACCCCGACCTAGTTTCGGGGTAATTTTGAAACACCATGGATAATAATTGCCTGATAATTATGCTGCCAATTAGTGTTTGGCACAGCAGAAGTTTAAACAATTTATACGCCTTTCTGAAGGGCGATACAGCATGAAAGCAGTGGGGATCAAACTCTGGACCTTATGTAATAGAGCCAAATGTTTAAAACCACCATAGCAGTTTTTGTGTGCAATAAAATAAACTTGCTAAATTAATTTTGAAACTAATTTAAAGATGAATTCAATTTTTAATTTTTCTTTTTTTTGCAAAAAAGTTTTTTTTTCAAAAAATAAATTTATGTTTAGATACCAAAGCATAAAGCGAGTAATGCGTACCGATGATCATTCAGGCGCATCATCATCAGCCCCTCCCCCAAGCTCACCCACCCCGATTGATAATGTCATAAGTGAAGAGGTTGTTGACGGCAACGAACCAACCAATCCTGAGGCTCCAGTTATTCCAGAGGCTCCACCTTCTAAACTAACCAACCAAAAAGGTGAATTTAAAATTTCATTTAATTTTTGTTTTATTATTGCCTAAAAAAAGTTATTAAAACTTTATTTTTGGAATTTTTTACAGAACCTACTTCATTTTCCTCCCCCTCCCACTCTTTCTCCCACTCCTCCAACTCCACTCCTTTGGAGGAGGAGAAGAAAAAGATGTTGGAGCACAATCCTGGGTTTAAGTTTATCAGCAATCCTGACTTCTTCATGAATTTAAACACTAACCAGGTAGGAGTTTATAAAATGTGTTTATTTCGTTTTTATTTAAATTTGTATTTTTTATCCTTGACGTGAAACGGTGGACTTCACAGCTTAAACATAAAACTGTGTTTCTCTGACCCAGTCTTTAGTTGACTTTGCCAGTTTGGGATATTATTGATTATAATTGCCAGATAATTATAAGCTGCTGATTCAGGTGCCAGCTCAGCAGGAGTTCATACCGTTTACAGAATCTTACATAATAGTGTTACACCCGGAAGCAGTGAGGATTGAAACCCAGGAACTCATTTTGTTATGCCAGTGTTCTAAGCACTACACTACGCTGCTGTTTTTTTTAGAATTTGAAATTTTGAAATGCATTTTAAATTTGTTAAATTGTTTAATTTTGTACCGTTTTTTTTCTTCACAGGAGGCATATTCCTTCTATGTATCAAGTTCTAGTTTAAAATATATAATAATGAAAATCAACCGAGATAAAAACCACTTCAAGGAATACCAACATAACAAAGATTTGGTCAAGTTTATTAACAGGTAACTTTTTTTAACTTGGAATATTAAAGATTATGTTTACCCAAAAATTAATCTGCTGATTAAGTGTAGGCTTAGTAGAAGTTTATACGGTTTTTAGCACCTTGCTTAAGGACAATACAGCATGGAAGCAGTAGGGATCGAACCCAAGACCTTGTTATTATTTTGTTTTGTTGTTGATAAAATATAAAGTTTTTTTAGTTATAGTAAAGTGAAAACTTTTTTTAAAATGATTTTTTCCAGTTTTGCTGACACAACTCTTCCTCTTCCCAATGGATGGGAGATGAAGTCGGAAGCTGGAGGTAAACCATTCTTCATTGATCATAATCTCAAGATGACAACTTTCTTTGATCCAAGGTAACCTTGATAACTCATTAATTAAAATAAACTTAATTAATGATTAAAATTCACAGCATTATTTTTGGGTAAATTTTCTTTTTATTTTTGGGTAAATTTCCGGGGTTATTTTTGGATAACTTTTCTTGGGGTTATTTTATAGGGGTTGATTTTAGCTTAATGTTTTTGCTAACCCACTTTTATTTTACTTATATAAAATCAATTTTATTTATCTTGTTCATAATTTCTATATCTCATGTTATATAGGTTGATTATAAACAAGGATAGTAACCCAACACCAACAACTACAACTACCACTTCTACCACCACAAACAGTGATAATGTTACAACCACCTCACAAACAACTACCACTAATGAGGTTAAAATTTAATTTATTTTGTTGTGTGCATAGTTCTTAAATTAGATTTTGTTTTCTTTATTTTAGTAAAGCCAACTGGCATGGGCATTATATTGTGGTTTGCCAATTCTGTGCTTATATAGGTTTGAATGATAATAATTTTATGATTATGAAAGTTGAATTTTTGTTTTAAAACCGTGATTAAGTTTTAAAACTACCTCTACCTAACGTATTTAAAATAGTAATTTTAAAGAAAGTTACCTTTTTTTAAAGCTCAAAAAAAAGAGAACTCAACTTAATCTTGATATACCTTTTTCTCGCTTAGCAAAAATGAGAGAACTAATGTTAAAAACTACTCGTGGCATGGTTTAAGCATCCCTGTAAATAGACTTATTATTAGTTCAATTTTCATTAAATTTAAACAAATTTTTTTTTTTATTTCTTTAGGCTGAAACAGAAACTACAACAACAACAACAACAACAACAACGACAACCACAAGTGAACCCGCAAGATTGGAGGTTCAATCCCCACTGACAACAACTGCTCCTGTAGTCCCACCAAGACCAACTAGTACCCTCTCCAATCAATCCAGGATATTGGAGGTAATTGTTATTTATATTATGAAGTGGTTAAGATGTATGGAAATTTAAAATTACCCTGAAAAAAAATTATGTTGGCTTAACTTATTGAATTATTTTGGTCATGTTTTTATTCTATATTACACTGTATGGAATATTATTTGTCAGAAAAACATTGTTAAAATATAAATTTATGTTGTTAACATATATATTTAAGTAAAGAGTAAAGGGTTGAATTGGCGGCATAGCTAGTTGCTTTAAACTATTGTTGTTGTGCTCATTATTATTAAGTAATACTAGTAAATAACCCGCCCATAGTTGGGCAAAAATTCTGTTCTTTGTGCATTCTGCGATTGTTTGTTATTGTTTACATACAGTCTCACTATTTCCTGCATTTCATACTTAACTATTATCTTAAATATTGATAGCTGTAATCACCATGTTGTATATTTTAAAATGGTGATTAATGTTAATGTTTAGGCTCCAACCCAATTGGCGAGAGTTGATGAGAATGTTGAAACAACCGAGGTTGTGGTCCATGAAGATTTACCTCAAATTTCTTACAAAGAAAAAGTGGTGAGATGAGATTTTAATTTTTGTATAAATAATTATTTATTTAAAATATATGCTCTAACAGACTACTAAATTACCTTTTATTCCTTTCTTTGTTTATAAATTTATCTTCAATGTGGAAAGTCAACTCCCTAACCTAAACAAAACATTTGTTACCCTGACCCGGTCTCCAGTTAACTTTGGCAGTTTGAGATATTATTGATTTTAGTTGTCTAATGAATTAAACTGCCAATTAATTTTAAACTTAGCACCTTCCATAGTGCTTTACTCAATGGTGCTACAACATAGAAGCAGTGTGAATTGAACCAAGGACCTCATGTAGTGAAGCCAAGTGTTTTACTTAAACCCTTTTCCCCAATCTTAGATGATTAGTTTTAAATTTAAATTTAAATTTTTAATTTTATTAAGGTTGCCTTCCTCAAACAAAAGAATATATTGGATATACTTAAAGAAAGATATCCAACTATAGCTACAAGTCAATCTTTAAAAGATAAAATTATGAATATTAGGACAGATGGTTTGGCAACTTTAGAAAGGTGAGTTGAAAAATATTTAATTAAAAAATTATTTTGTAGTGACTTGATTTTATGAAGTTGTTATAGCAATATATAATGCTTTATCATATAGTTGCTAATAATATCAAGGTATTTTTTAAAAATGGGTTACTTTCCTAATGCAACTTTCATTAATTTGCATTTGGTTAACCCTGCTAGCTTTAAATATATTCCCTTATTAAATACCGGCAGCGTGGTGTAGTGGTAAGAACACTTGCTACACCACACATGAGGTCGTGGGTTCAATCCCCACTGATCTTATGCTGTAACACCCTTGAGTAAGGTGCTATAAACGGTATAAACTCTTGCTGAACCAGCACTTAATCAGCAGAATAATTACCGGGCAATTATAGTCTCTATAATATCCCAAACTGCCACAGGCAACTTAAGACTGGGTCGAAGTAACTGATGTTACTCTATGTTTAAGTCGCGCATTCAACTTTCCCACATCGAGGATAAAGATATATACAAAAAATAAAATAAAAATACTTGAGTGGTTTAAGCTATGTAGTGATTTATAATTAAAAGAAGGTTAATCTATATAAAGCAACTTTCATTTCTTTGCCTCTTTCTTCGTTAGGTGTTGTGTTAAGTTGTTATTCTAGTTATATTGTATGTTATTAATTTGTTGTTGTTTTTCCAGGTATAGCAATAGCATGCAACTCACTATCCTATTAAGTTTATTTGAAGATGAAATCAGTCAATTTGTTGTTCCTGTAAGTAATCATTAATTTTAAACCATTTTGAAACTCATTATTTATGTGTTACACACCAACATAATTTATATCTTAAATATGTATAATGAAAATTGTTTTTTTGATATTTTGGCAGACAAGAGATAGTCATCGTGCAGTTCTGGCAGAACGACCTCGTACTTCTACGGAACCTCATCACAGAACAAGTTCCCCTTCTTCATCACCAGGTTTGTAATTAAATGAAAAACATAAAATATTTAATTGACTCTTTTTCATATACCTTTATTTTCAATGTGGGAAAGTCGACTTCACCACCTAAACATAGATAATTAATCTGCTGATTAAGTGCTAGTTCAGCAGTTTATACTGTTTATAGCACTTTATCCAAGGGAGCTACAGCATGAGAGTAGTGGGGGTTGAACCCAGGACCTCATGTAATAAAAGTGTGTTTAACAATTACAAATATTTTTTTTATTTAGCCACATCTCGGTCAAGAGCCCCATCTTCCTTGAATCGAAATTTTGACTCAAAACTGAGAAATTTTTATCGAAAACTTGAACAAAAAGGATATGGGCAAGGTCCAGGGAAGATCAAGTAAGTTGATGTTTATATAACGTTCCACTGCTACAATTCTATTCTATAAAACATATGGAAAAAACTTTCTTTTAAATAACTGTGTGTTTTTTGTATTTATTTATCCTTGATGCGGAAATGTTATCTTATTGACCTAAACATAGAGTAACATTAGTTACCCTGACCCAGTCTCTAGTTGCCTTTAGCAGTATGAGATATTAGAGATTATAATTGCTCGTTAATTAAGCTGCTGATTAGGTGTTGGCTTGGCAAGAGTTTAATATAGATAATAGTGCCTTACTAAAAAGCACTACAGCATGTAAGCAGTGGGGATCCAACCTTGGATCTTCAGTAGTGAGGTGGACATTTATGAAATATTATTTTATCATCAAAGGTTAACAGTCCACCGTGAGAGACTCCTGGAGGAAGCATTTAGGAAGGTGATGAGTTTATCTCGGAAGGAACTCCAAAGAAGCAAACTTTTTGTGTCTTTTGTGGGAGAGGAGGGACTCGATTACAGGTGAGTTGGAAGTTAATATCTTGTTTCTTTGTCTAGATAAAGGTAGTAATACAGGAATGGTTTTGAGTTAATTTTGGAAATATTTTTGATTATAATTGCCCAATAATTAATCTGTCATTAGGATTAAACTTAGCAGAAGTTCGTATTGTTTATAGCACCTTACTTAAGTGCTTTACAATGTGGAAGCAGTGGGGATTGAACACAGGACTTTATATAGTTATGCTAAATGTTCCATTCACTACACCATATCAAAATCCATTTTAACTTTAACTTATATTCTACTCTGTTAAATTTTAGTTAAAGTAACATATAATCAAATATGTATATTATGTTAACAATCTTAAATAAAGAAGTTATCCTTCTAATATGTAATATAATGTTACTCTTATAACCTTATTCACAGTGGTCCATCTCGAGAATTTTTTTTCCTAATATCACGTGAATTGTTCAACCCATATTACGGATTGTTTGAATATTGTGCAGTTGACACTTACACCGTTCAGATCAGTCCTTTGTCTGCATTTGTTGAATCTCCAATGGAATGGTTCGTATTTTTAATTTAAATCTTTGTTTAACATTTTGTGAGATTTAAAACATTTGCTTTTATATGTTTTATAAAATCAAGTAGGCTGTTTTAATGTTATTTTAAATTTTTTTTTGGGTATTAGGCATTCAATATTTTCAGTTTAAATTTAGCTTAATTTAAATCTTAAATTTTTGTGATTTATGGAGGTTTTTGACTTTAACTTTGGTTGAAATTTTTTAATTCCTACTCAATAAACTTACAAGATGCTATTTTTAATTCACTATAAATTTTAAAATTTAATGTAGCTATTATAACACACATGAGGTCGTGAGTTCAATCCCCACTGCTCTCATGCTGTAGTGCCCTTGAGTAAGGCGCTATAAACAATATAAATTTCTGTTGAGCCAGCACTTAATCAGCAGCATAATTATCGGGCAATTATAATTTATATTATCCCAAACTGCCACAGGCAACTCAAGACTGGGTCGGAGTAACTGATGTTACCCTTTGTTTAAGTCGCGCATTCGACTTTCCCACATCTAGGATAAAGATATATACAAAAAAAAAATAATAGGCCAAATTATACAAATTATTCCCATTTTTTAAAAATTTCCAAAATTTAACATTTTTGTGCTTCTCCCGTTTTGCCAACTAAATTTATGTTTAACTTTGTTCCAGGTTCAGGTTTGCTGGTCGTATCATAGGATTATGTTTAATTCATCATTGCTTATTGGATGCTTTCTTCACCCGACCTTTATATAAGATGTTGTTAAGGTCTAAGTGTGATTTATCTGATCTAAGGTAATTACATTTATTTTAATTATCAGTAGTTTACAATACGTAACATTATAAAAACTAGTTGGTGTAATTGCTCATTTTAGTTAGCTCATGCACCACAAACAGCAGTTTTTTTATCGTAAAGCTTATTAAATATACATATAAAATGTTTTTAGAATGAATTTTTTTAACTATCCCCCAACCCCCCCCAAACCATATAGATTGTTTTAGTAAGAATATTAAATACAGTTTTTATGTGTGGTATACTTCTCATGGCATTGGGTTACAGCCGAAAAGTTTTGGGTTAAAGCCCCAATATTCGCCCCAATTATTCACCCTTGAGCCCAGTATTTACAGATAGCTTAAACACACCAAAGGTTTAGGGTTCAAGCCGCACCAATGCAACACTAATAATCCTTGAGCCCAGCATTTACAGATAGCTTTAACACACCAAAAGGTTTCGGGTTCGAGCCACACCAATGACACAGTATTCGCCCTTGAGCCCAGCATTTACAGATAGCTTAAACACGTCACAACAGCACACCCTTCCCCAATAAAAAATATAAAACCTATTACCTTAACTAAAGTGATATAGATAAAACTATTAAGTTGTTATTTAAATTACAGATATGTAGACGAACAGTTTTATCAATCCATCGTCTGGATCAAGGAAAACGATATTTCGGAAGTTCTGGATGATTTAACATTCAGTGTAGATGAAGAGATGTTTGGAAAGGTAAAAAAAGTTGTTTTTTGTTCTAGTTTTCACTTAATTACTGCAACTATATTAATAACACAATAGCTAATGTAAGGGTTAACAAATTACTACACAAATTTTATAGTTGTGATATTGTTAAAAATTTTACACATATACTCTTATAGTTACTGAACTTTTTAAAGTAACCCACAAACTGGACTTATATTTAACTTATGTTTTTTTAATATTATTTACATATGTAATATTGTTTATTTTATATGCTGTTAACATATCGAAAGCAGAGTATCAGGTTACCAAAATATTATCTAATATTTAAGATTAACAAATTTTTAAGAATGTAATTTCTAAAATCTTAATAAATTTTTAATTATAGATATTGATTTTGTTTACATACACACATTAGACAATTACAATTATATTTAACTGACTAATTTTTAGTTAATTTTTTTTAACTTGACGATGTTAATTATTTGCAATATAACTAGATTACGTTTAAAAATTATTTATTTTATTAAAATTACTTTTATAGATTGAGGAAAGAGAATTAAAGCCTAATGGAAAGAATATTTTGGTGACAGAGAAGAACAAGAAAGAATACATCGACAAAATGGTTAAATGGAGGGTCATCAGAGGCACCAGAGAGCAAACCAATATGCTAATTAGGTTGGTTTTAATGGTTAACGTTATTTACCATATAATGGTTAAAATAGTATTTATTGTAAAATGGTTAAAATTTTAAATGGTATTCGCCATATAATGGTTAAAATGTTATTTGTTATGAAATGGTATTCACCATAAAATGGTGTTTAAAATAATAGATCTTTTTTACCATAAAATGGTTAGAATTTTAAATGGTTTATTCACTATATAATGATTGAAATGGTTAAAATTTAAAATAGTATGCACCATATAATGGTTAAAATAGTATTTATTGTAAAATGGTTAAAATTTTAAATGGTATTCGCCATATAATGGTTAAAATAGTCTTTATTATAAAGTGATTAAAAATTAAAATCATACTCATCAAAATATTGTTAAAATGGTTAAATTTTTAAATGGTTTATACCGAAAAATGGTAAATAAACTATGGTTTTCAAATTCACCTGTAATCTTTATAAATTTAACAGAGGTTTTAATGAAGTGATCGACTTGAGATTGGTGGCAGTATTTGATGCAAGGGAGTTGGAGTTGGTGATTTGTGGGACGGCGGACATTGATCTTAATGATTGGAGGCAGAACACGGAGTATAGAGGAGGTTAGTGTTAGTTTAATATATTGATATAGTTACTTGTGTTCTTAATTTAAGCAATTATAGAATGGCGTATTTCCACTTTAATGAATTAATAGCTTATTTTAATTGACTTTATCACAATTTAAAATTATGTTTAATGGACTCCAGTTGACTTGTTATTTGTTGACCTAATGTAAGGAAATATAGAATGGCATTTTTTCTGTTAATAATTTCTTGGCATTGTTTAAATTAAATTTTAGTAAAACATGGGACTTGGTCAAGGTTATTACTTGTTAAAGTTAACTCACCAGTTTATAACCTACACTACAGTCAGGATTTTAATTGTTGTAATAGGGTCACAATTTTTAATTAATATTTACCATTGATAAATTTTCACCTTAAACAGCAGTTTCACTTTTTTTGCAGGTCCATAAATTGGACATATATATATATATATATAACGTCAATTTAGCTCCATTATAAATAACTTCCATAAAAACTCAACTTGTTTTAACCCAGGTTATTATGACATGCATCCCGTGATCCAGTGGTTCTGGATGGCCTTGGATCAATTTGACAACGAACGGAGATTGAGATTACTTCAGTTTGTGACGGGGACGAGTAGTATTCCATATGAGGGGTTTGCTGCACTGAGAGGACCAAATGGACCAAAGAGGTTCTGTATAGAGAAATGGGGAAAGGATCATTGCTTGCCAAGGTTGGTAAAGTTGTTGTTGTTTTTTTATGTTGTTGAATTCCAATTGACCAGATGGGCATTTCACAAATAATTGAAATATTAAAAACGATATTTTACTGAAACTTAGGTCGAAGTTTTTCGAAAAATTAAATACTTTTTTCTAGAGATTGGTTAGGGTAACCTGATGTTAATAAAAAATGTCTCATTGTCGGTAAAATGGCATTTTTAGGCGTATGATTTTGAATCATGACAGTTTACCAAAATTTGGTCACCCTTTTTACAAATTAGAGCAATTTTTTTAAGGGAAAGTAAGGGCAAGCATGGGTAATAGAAAACTGTATTATTTGTCAAATGTTCATTTGAAAAAAATGTTTTCAGGCACATGTCAGTAATCTAATTTTTGGCATGTTCAAAATATATAAATAACTGAAATATTGCTAATTTAAAGTTATTTATTCAATAAAATTTTATATTTGATGACTTATTTCTGGCTTATGCAAAATAACATGGTTGTAAAATAACATGGTTTCAATTATGACATCACAGAGCCCATACTTGCTTCAACCGAATCGACCTTCCCGCCTATCGTTCTTACTCCACCTTGTGGGAGAAACTAGTGATCGCTGTCGAAGAAACGAGCACTTTCGCAATGGAGTAATTCACAGGGTAATACTTTAAAAATTGATAGGTCAGGCCATAATCAACAATGGAATAATAAACAATGGAATATTGACCAAAATAATGTCAAAAAATAAGTAGGAATTAATGTTATTAAATAGCATTTTTTTTGCATTTATAAATGCCCAATATTTCAATTTATCTAGATAGTGTATTAGTACAAATAGTGGGAATACTATTGAAACCTTGTATGCAAAATTATATTCAATTGTTATAAGCCTATCGTGGTTGTGGGACCATAAAGTGCCTTGTTTGAAAGTTAAAACATTGTGGTTTTTTATTTATTGATTAAAACAATATCTTTATAGTAAACTAATTATTGGCAACTTTTTTTTTGAACTATTTTAATTATTTTTTTTATGGGTTATAATTTGTTTTAAAAGCATTGGTGCAAATTCATGTTTATTAAGTTATAATTATGGTGCTTTTTACAAAGAATGAGTAAAAAAGGGTAACAATAACCCAAAAAAGGGTAAAAAAAGCATTAAGTTAAATAAAACGCTGTTATAATTTTTGTAAGGGGGTCAGAAGATGGTTGAACTTCAATTTTTTTCTTGATTTAAAATTCCATTTTTTCCCTTGTCTATAGTAATACCAAAAATTTTAAAAGTTAAGTAACACCTAGATATGCCTTAGTGTAATTTACATATTGTATCAGTATTCAACATATTTTCTATGATTTTTATATATTTTTATAACTTAACATAACAGGACACTGTAGATTAACTGTTTAATATAACTATGAACTTTATAACTAAAACAAACACTGAACTAGTCTTAAATATATTTCAAACCTGACCTTATATTTTATTTTGTTTTTTATAAAGTTTAAAACAATGTTATTGCAATTACCGAAGTATATTCGCCTTTTTGTGTATAATTTTGTTGCATAATTTTTCTATATTTTTGTTGAATTTTGTCTTAACTGCCTTTTTGTTGTTTTTCTACTTTAAGTTTATGATAATGTTGAGTTAATAAAATTATTAGAAGTTCAAAAATGCACAAAATTGGGTAAGTTTTGTAAAATTAAAATGTTGGTTTTTGTTGAAGTTTAGAAATGCTTAAACAAGAAGTAAAAACTGTGCAATTTATTTTTACAAAGCGTTTCTTTTTTTTTTTGCTAAATTACAGAAAAAAACAAAATTAATTTTCGTCCGGGCAGCTACTTGGCAGTAAACTAAGAACTACAATGATGATTGTGATGTAATTATGATAAAATGTGATGTCACAAAGTTGTGCGGAAGACATGTTTGCGATAAAACTTTAGTTCTTCAATGCTCTCTATGATGTCATCAATAGCCCGATGTGATTCTTTCTTTGCCGGACAAATTAAAGTTGGGTACCATCTCCTATGAAGAAATTTAGAAGTTAAGTCTAAGGGTTGAAGTGACCATTTAAAATGGTGGCAGAACCTAAACCTTAGACGAACTGTGGCTCAAATTTGGGACAAAAACGAATTTTTTACTTGCAAAGTTCTTTGACCGAGCTAACGTCCACGATTCTATAATGTAAATGCTCCATAAACTGAGGCATATATTTGTCCAGGAATCTTTTATCAGCGTGGACCGAGTTACCAGCTAGGGGGCAGCAATTTCGAGGAATGTGCTAAAAAGTGAGAAAAATAATATAAAGCATCATGAATAAAATTTCAACGAAATTTTAACATTTCTACCATAGACTTACTTGTCTAATAAAGGAGAGCATCTTGTATTCAGTTTCTGTTAATGAAATTTCACTTTTTCGAACAGCATCTGTCAAGCCAGACTATAATAAGTTTAAAACATCAACAAAAACCCAACAAATAAACTGATTTAACCTAAAAAGAATTAGTTTTTGATCATACCTTGCCGTGCTGGTTTACACACCACTCATTCATTCCATTTAGAACCTCATCAGACTGGTGAATAACGATGTTTGGTCCCTGTAACAAAAAGTTTTCAAGTAATAAATCTTAATATCCATTGGATGCATCCTTAGACTGGTTAACATGCACTCTATGATAACCCTATGAAGCTAGCCTACATATGCGGTGATAGTGTATAAAACTTTTGATATTTCACCTTAGCTACAACATTGAGATCTCCATCTGTGACCAAGCAAGCCATCTCTAAGATGTGATCTTTATTAACATCCAACCCCGTCATCTGTTACAACACAACAACGTTAAATATCTAACCCCTTAAATTCACTTTTTACAGCCTATATTGACATTGGTTAAAGCCGTCTTAGGACATTTAGACAAGGCTACATTCTAACTTTACTACAATGAATTAAACAGGTATATCAAACCTCCAAATCGACCCAAACTAATCTTTGTTTTGCAGAGTTGTCCATTGTCAATCCTCTTCTTATAAAATGGACAAACCTAATCCCTATCATTCCTGTACAAATTTATTTACAAGTTATTGAAACAGTTAAGGCAGTGTTATAATGAACTGTTTAATACCAACATTAACTGAATACAGAGCAACATTATACATTAGAAAGTTATTGTAAAAGTTTTTATTGTGAAATTGTTTTGAATTGTTTAAACACAGTTAAAATTCTAGAATCCAGATCTTCGGTAAACAAGAGATTGTGCAGCGTTGTTGTGTACTTTGCGACAATCTCTCGATGGAGGATAAAAACTTCTTGTAAACGCTGGATTGCGCTCCGATACCACGTCGAGTTAAAATCCACTTTCTTCTTCTCACATCTCATAAAATGATCTTGCAAGATCATGACAAATCGTTGGAAGATGATCAGGAAAAGCTTCTTTTGATCTGTGGTTGCTGCATCCACTTGTTCCTGCATTTTGTTAAGATCGCC
Organism: Corella eumyota; assembly: GCF_963082875.1. NCBI lineage: Eukaryota > Metazoa > Chordata > Ascidiacea > Phlebobranchia > Corellidae > Corella > Corella eumyota. The sequence goes on from NC_137496.1 coordinate 11,488,681, forward strand.
AGAGTTTGGAGCAAAGAGATCGTAAGCTCCCATCATCTCGGACTCCACATCTTCTGTCTTCCGCTCCATGACGTGCGATCTCTCCAACATTTCACGCTGCTCCGACTCAAGTTTACCGACGTGTTTGGTCATCTTCCTGATTGCCGAGTGCATTATCTCCCAAGCATAAGATCGAGTAAAATCCGAGGCCATTTCGGGCGAGAAAAGCCATTTTGCGACTGAGGCGCAATCAACAATCTGTAAACGAAGCATTTTATCAACAAGTACAACCATCATCTGTGGATGACTCGACCAGACCTCTTTAGTGATTCTCAGAGTCTCAACCTTGCCTTCGTCCCCATCTGCTGCCCATTTAATCACTGTGTGAAACTTAGATAAAGCACTAAAGGAGTGGCTGAAAGATTTTTGAGCCAGGTAGAGAACTGAGTTAAGAAATATCTCAAGTCGTCTTAGATTGTAAGTTGACTCGGTTGATTCCTGGGCCACTGGCACAACTTCTTCTAGGATTGTAATCGTTTCATCATCTTTACACTTCTGTTTCATGGATTGGATAACTCTCTGTGAGGCAGTGATGGCTGCATACTCCTCAGGTGAGGTTTGGTTCCCAGGTTTGATTGCGTATTTAAACCAAATAGCCGGATCCTTTGGAAGTAAGGGGGCAAAGTTTTCTGGGACAATCCCACACACCCGTTTGTGATATGACAAGCGCATGCACCTCTCAAGAACTTCTGATATAAACTTTGGCTTTGGTGCTGATGGTTCTTGGTTTAAACAATCCGACCATTCATCCCAGCTCCATCGGAACTGAAAGTTACTAAGATGGTGGGAAAACCAGCTTACAACACGATCGATGCATGTGATATTCATGGTGTCAAGTCGCTCATACAGCATATCAGAAGCAAGGGCTAAAACTTGTGGCATCATGCTTGGTTCTAATTTGCACAACTCAATAAAAACACAAGTATAAAAGACCAGAGGTTTTGGCGAGACAGGTAAGCGAAATAAATCGCCCATCAAGCATTCAATAATCATGTGATTGAGAGGGATCTTCTGGTGGCCGGGAAGAGACAACAAAGCAGCTGCACACTCCTTTTTTTCATTCTTGTATGTGTCAATTAAACACCTGATGTTTTCCTCTATTAACCAGCGCTCTATGGCGTGATTTCCTGGCATTAAAGGCCCCTCCGGACAGTCAGTGTAATCAAACATCCTGTATACAACCTTAGGTAGGGGATACATGGATTGACCTTCGATGTGAGGGGGGGCAAGAAAATCTGGAAGGTTATGGGTCATTGCTTCGGCAAGAGTGGGTTCAAATGCTCGATATGGTCGGATGATCACATCTTCGACCCAGTTGTCCTCTCGGAACTTCCGCATTTGAGCAAAGAGGCAATCCAGATAATCCTCTTGTGGATGGGGATCATCTTGTGACCAAACACGAAGAAAACCGTGATGTAACTTACTTCGTTTTTGGATATATTTTCCAATCTTAGAGAATAAATTTTCCATCTCTTCCGTCTTCTTCTCGTTTAACAACGCACCACACCAGGGCAGTGTTGACAATGCCGTGTAGATATACCAATCTTTGCGCAATTGCGGCACCCCTTCTTGCTTTGCAACCATCACAAATGTCTCCAACAAGGACATTATAGATGATGCTGTTACCACGTTACAGTTGACCAAGTCACATAGAAAACGGACGATGTAGCGAGCATATTCGTACTGGTTTGTCGCAATTAATCTCTTTAACTCTTTGACCAATAACTCCAGGTAATCACTGCCACAGTTGAAGTTCTTAGCATTCAGTAAGCCAACCAGAGTTGTGTAAATTGAACATTTTTCTGGAAGTTGGTATGAGCACAGCACAAGAATATGAAAGATTTGGGACTTGAAGTTGTTGACATCAGCTTCCAGGACTAAAGCAAGACCTTCAAGATTACTCTCCAGGGATGACTGGCTCTTCTCACCGAGTCTGCAGATCAATGATTCTAATCTCTTCTCAATCTCCTCCGAAGTCTCGGAAGTTTTTTGTCGTTTGTTAAAATTGGAGCCTTTGCTATCATCATCAGAGTAGTTGTCGTTCTGATGTGGTCTGCGCCGTGACATCTTCGCTTTTTGGTAAAATTAATACAAAAATAAGATTAAATACAAATATTTAGACAATATACATTTATTACGTATTTTAGTCTGTTAGTTATTTTAATTACACTAAACCCTGAAACATTTAATTAAAAATAACTTCGTTGTTTGGTTAAGTGTATTGCTTTGGTACTAACGACCAGTATAAACTAAGTTTCAAGATTCTAGAACGAGTTAAATACCCGAAAACAAAAAAATAACTTGCTCATAAATTTCGAATTCCTTGAACACTGTTTCCTATCCACCCCATACAGCATGTGTTTATACGTGAATCAGCAAAAATTTTAATTTATAATAACCCTTATTCTTCTAAATTAAAACAGTTTAGGAATAAGAATTATTTTTTTAAATATTTAGGAATTATTTTAACCAAAATTAGATTAAGATTTTTGTTAAATTTTTTTGCGCAATGTTTTGAAACTTGAACATCCGGGATTGCGGGAAATATGAAGAGTGCAAAATTTCCGCTGAGTAATTCTTTTTCACGTTGATACTGTAAAGTTAAGCCATGCCGGTGAGCAAAGTTGAATTTTTTGCTATTTTAGGCTAAATTTGTATGTTTTAGGTTATATTTAATGTTGCAAACTTAGATATTTATTTTTGTTATGTTTTTGTGAACTTTTTAGACTTAAATTTTTTATTTTAAGCCGATATTTGAATGGTCGCTAATAATTATCGTAAAATCGTTTTTTTTGTTAATTAAACTTAAAAATTGGGTTTAAAAATGCTGATATAGACTCCTATATTATAAACAATTTTGTAAAGATAGCTAACAGAATGCCTAAACAGTTTGTATTTTATAATTTTTAACAATAACCGGCACTTGGCAGCATGGTCACAGATGTAAGAGCAGAACACTTGCTACAGTACATGAGGTCGTGGGTTCGATCCCCACTGCCCTTATGCTGAGCCAGCTTTCAAACAGTAGCTTAATATTCGGGCAGATATAGTTTATAATATTCAAACTAACAAAGGCAACTTGAGACTGGGTCTGCAGGTCGGGGTAACTGATGTTACTCTATGTTTGGGTCATGAAGTCGACCTTTTCACATCAAGGATAAAGATATATTTATAAAAAAAAATTAATTGCTGATATTTTATTTTTGTAGTTGGCCAGAGACCTCCTTCACCCAAGTGCGGAAGAAGAGAAAAGATGTCACAAGAAGAAAAGATTAGTTCAGTCGCCAAACTCTTATTTTATGGATGTTAAATGTCCAGGTTAGTTAATTCTGGGATCTTTAATATTTTTTGGTTTAGTATGATTTGATTGTAAAGTACTAAAGTATGGCATCTAGATCTATAGTGATGAAGAATGAAGTGGAATATATTTTAAACTTAAGAGCCAAGAGATAATGTGAGCAAATTGTCAAAATTCTGCTCCTTTTCTCATTCTGAGAATTTTTGTTAATGTTCACATACGATCTCGCAATTTTTTGTTTGATTCCTACTGCTGCCATTTGTCCTCGATTATGGCAAAACGATTGACAGTTTTATTATCAGGCAATTATAATCTATTATATCCCTAACTGCTAAAGTCAACTTAAAACTGGGTTTGGTGGAAATGTTACTGTGTTTGTATTAAAGTTACTGGCACCTAAAACTAGCAAATAAAAAAAAATTGGGTATTTTATTCTTTGTGTTACTTGCCTTACCAACATTAAATCTAACCCCTTGTTTCAGGTTGTTATAAGATCACGACAGTTTTTAGCCACGCACAAACGGTTGTTCTGTGTGTTGGTTGTTCAACGGTTTTGTGCCAGCCAACCGGTGGAAGGGCCAGGCTTACAGAAGGTAAATATTCAACTTTCATATTATGGGTACTTTACAGTCTTCAAATAACTTTGTTGTCATTAAATTTCTAGCCAAATTTCTTATTTCTTTAACAGAATTCAAATTATGTATTCATTCACTTTAACTTTATAACATTATATATATATATCTAAAGTTAGGTTATTATTATTTTAATATTGAGATAATTAATATATATTGTTCTTGTTACTTTTACGGTTCTTACATTTCATTACTTACACTATCCTAAAATTTTGGAGGACTGTAGAGTTCACATGACCCTTATGTCTGGTAGTATTTACAGCATATGTTGATTAAACATCTAAAGGCAAATGATGTATAAAACCTTTTATACTGACATCGTTGATGACCTTATATTTGCTACTGCTGATGCCTTTAATTTTGTAACAATTAGAAATGCGAATAATTAATCTAAGTAATTTGCACAAAAACACTCATTTAAGAACTTAGAATTTGTCATATCTAAATGGGTTATTTAAAAATTGTCCATTACCAGAAGTAGTAAAACTTCTTCAACATTCTCCGCAGTTTCTGACTTATTTTTTTAATAAAAACCAAATCGTGTACGATCTTGAATAACATATTCTTACTCGGCGTCCGAGTACTAAAAAATGCTCGACGAGCACGAGTATTAAAATATTCTTAATACTCGGCTGAATACTCGAACTCGGATTCGATTGGCCCATCCCTAATAAAAACCAAGTAAAAATGTTTTTTTAAAAACCCGGTTTAAATTATTTGAACTTTTTAGGTTGTTCTTTCCGAAGAAAACAACATTAAAAATTTCCTTCCCCAAGCTTTCAACTTCCGCTTTTATTTCTGGCAAAAACCCTGAACTTTATTTTGTAAATAACCTCCAAGAAAAAGTGGGAACCCTCGTAACTTTTCAACCAATCCCATAGCTTGGATGGATCACATGACCGGTGATTAGTAACCAATAATTTGCTTGTAATAAAAGTTGAATTTGACAGCTAACGAGTTTGTGTTATTCTTAAATTTAGATGTGAGTTAATATCTGGTGGAAAGGTTAAGTTGTTTGTATGTAGAATAGAAGTTTGTTTTTATGTTAATTTAAGGTATATATGTTTTTAATATCTGAACTGTACTACATTTATGTTTTTTGTGTAGTCATTCAAAAAGTTTGGAATTAAACTGTTACGATAAAATTTGGGGGAATACTAAAAAGTGTCTGTTTAAAATTTTTAATTTATTTTTGAAACTGGGTTGAAGTCAGAACTTGGCTTCAATTTGACAAAAGGGGCAATAGTAAAAGAAGGGGTGAAAGGAGGACAGAAAGGGGGGGGGGCCCTAAGAAGAGGGAATGAGGGGCTCAAGGAAAAGTATTTTGCAGTCATTTTTAGTTGGCAGCGGAAATTTTAGTATCGACAATTTTCGCTGCTTGCTTAAAATAATCGCAAAACACTTTACCTTTAGCCCTTCTTTCCCTTCCTTTTAAAGGTTCCCTCTCCCCTGTCTTTCCTTTACCCCCCCCTTTTAGTTTTACCCATGAAGTTATCTAATAGGGGATTTCTATTAACCGCATTTAATTTCAGATAATATTTTAACCTCTGGTAACCCAGCAACCCGTGCCTTTAACCTTTAATGTATTCTTCATTTAGAGTAAAAAAATGTATTTCACTAAAAGCAGGACACATTTATACAATTAATAATTGGAATACAGAAAGGTTGTAAAGGCATTCAAACCAAAAACGATTTATTAAAGTTAATACACCAGACAGCTGGATGTTTACACATATATAACGATTTTAATAATACCGCCACCGTTGATATATGTTAAGAATGTACATTGTGGGAAGACATATTTTGATCTAACAATTCGACAACAATATCACAGTGTTGACACAACAACTTCTCTCGGCCTTAAAAGTTTTTACAGGTTGTCACCCACAGTTTAGTAATCTTCAGCCCAGCCATTTTCTTCAACAAAATGTGAGACAACTTCTCGCATAGCAAGATTGGGAATCAGTTGATTAGATTTCAACTCACAACGAGTGACGGGATCAAAGTGACCAACTCTCTAAAAGTGATAAAAGGTAACATTAAGCTTTGATTGCTATGATAAAATATATAACCTCATTTAACTATAATCAGGTAAAAACAACAAATACGACTTTTTATTCTTTGATTTGGATAAAAAATCAATCCAACAATATTAATATCCTTTAAAAAATGCTCAAGCCTTGGCCTGGTGAGGTGTTTTTTATCGTACCTGGAGGTGTTCTTCAATATCTTTACGGTCATAAGTTATTCCGCTTGGGGTTATTACTGGATCTTTCATGATCTCGAAACTTATCTTCCCACAGAGATAATCTGGGACCTCTCGAGTCTATAAAAAATGAATGCTTTTAGGTATTTATGTCCATTTTAAAGCCTCCAAAAATTAACTGTTGTTTGTATCGGTTAAGAGTTGCAACCATATTGGCTATTTAAAATGTTGTCCATTGGAGCATTTACTAGTTATTAAGATAGTACAAAATAACCTTCGGTAAATATTTTAACTTACTTGTCTCCTTTCGTCAATTTGTCGGAACATTAAATTTAGTTCTTGAATTCGGTTTTCCTGGAATATAAAATATATATTCGGTTAAATTTACAATTTCTTAATAGCAGGAAAAAATATTAAACAATTAGGAAAGAAATCACTGGTATAAGTTGTAGTTTAAATTAAAGATTTTAATTACAAATTTATCTTCGATTTCTTTCGTTTTGTTTGGTGATGTTTCTTCATTTGAACTTTCAAGTTCTTTTATTTCTCTAAAACAAAAAAGGTAACGAATGTAGTTTTATAAAATTTTAACTTGTTTTTATTTAAATTGAAATTGAAATGCTTGAGGCAGAATGTTATTTACTTTTCTTTGTCTTGGTTAATTAAGCCATTGAGGTAAGTTTGAAGTTCAATTTCTTGTTGAACTCTTTTCTCTTCAAGTTTCGACCATTTCTTGGTTCTTGCTGTCCTCAAGGTGGCAGCAATGTCATCGCCGTAATTTAACTTTTGCTGTCGCGCTAATTCTTGAGCTAAAACAAGTTTTGAATCATTTTTGTGTGTCTTTTAAATTACATGCTATTTTATACATTGTTAACTTGTTTTAGTGTTTAGTCACCTTTTGTAAGATGTACGATTGCTTCTTCAAATTTTTCAAGTTCAACTTCAGATTGTCCCATGAAAAAATGACCTTTTACTGTGTTTGGGTCATTTTCTATCGCTATTTTGCAATCCGATTTAACCTAAAAATTATTGCATCAAAATTACACCAGGTTTTTCTACTTTAAAACATATTGAAATGGTATTTTAGTTACAAGCTGTTACCTCAGTCCACTTCTTTAACTTGAGATTGCATAAAGCTCGGTTGGTGTAAAATACTGGGGTGTTAGCACTTTTGTTCTATAAAGCAATAAATGACATTAATATATTAGACCCTTACAATTTAAAAAGTGATAAACTTGCACATGGACGTTAATGTACTTACGATAGCTTTTGTATATTGTTTGATTGCTTCTTCGTATTTCTTGGCAACGAATAATCTGTTGCCTTCAGCTTTAAATTGCATTGCGTTAGCGGCCATACTTAATAATCTGCACGAAATAAACACTTTTACACAATCGAACACAAATAAACAAATATTTATTACATGAAACTTTTACAAAAACGTAGAAAAATAATAGTTTAGATTTGTTGAAATTTCCCTCAAGGTTCATCCCCTAATTGTCTACTCTGATTGTCATCCCCATTGACAATAACATAGACTCAAGTGGGTCGGTGTTCATTCGCATTTGGTTCGCTGCGGCAACTTTTATAGTTTCCTTGACATTGTGGTCATCGTTCCCACTAGAGGGAGACCAAAGCTTTACCTCGGTGTCGATCCCACTAGTGGCCAACATGCAGACTGATGGATGGGGTTGAAGACAGTTCACTATTGCACCATCGGCGTGCACGACTTTGACTAAATTTGAAGTTTTTCGCTCCCAAATGAAAAACGAAGCGTCATCGGAACCAGCGACAATATATTGTCCGTCGTTTCCGAAAAAGTTTGCCTCCTTTATGTCAGTTGTTGTGTTGCAATGTCCGCAGTAACGTTGCTTGTAGTCATAAGCCTCGCTCTGTAGTTTCATTTCTTCTTCGTCAATAAATTGCTCTTCGTCATTTTGTGATTTTTTTGCAGCTTTTCCAGGGTTTTTAATTTTATGTTTTATGTCTTTCTCGAGCATAACAAAAGCCCTTGATTTTGAGTGTTGCGGGTGTTTTAACTTAAACTCTTGAATACATGATTGGGCTTCTTCAACCCAGTTGAGTTCATACAAACATCTTGCTAATCTAAAGTTGGCTTTAAAATGATTAGGGTTGTACATTAATGCTGTTTCACAGTCTCTCAATGCAGCATATAAATCCCCATCCCAAAGTCTTTTAATATAGGCTGCGGCTCTGTTTGCATATAGCACAGAAGCTTTAGGTTCCCGGTTTATAGCAGTGTTGTAAACCATTATCGCTGACGAAAACATTTGTCTTGCAAACAAATCATTCGCTTTGGTTTTAAGGTTCTCAGCTTCGATTGATAATGTTTGTGATGTCATAGATGGCATTGAAGGTTGAATTCGATTGCAATTTGATAGACCTTCAGGGGACGTTAAACGTTTTATTTTACCATTTGTGTTATTTGTTTTTATTAAGTTTTTATTTGCAGGTTTGTATATTATTTGTTGTTTGTCAAGGATATCGAACAAATAAACTTGTTCTCCGCCAACATTTGCTAACAACTCGTTTCCGCTCTGATTAAAAGTAAGAAAGGTCGAACAAAGGTATTTAAAGCGAGATTGGTGTTTATGTTGTTGGGGTAAATGACCTGGGACGAAATAAGTTGCACAACCATAAGTGGAGTTATGTAAATTGTCTTTTCTTTTTTGTCCGTTCTGTGGTGCAACGTGATTGGATGTTTTGATCATTCTGCGATCATACAGTCTTACATATGGGTCATTTGCGCCAACAGCAAGCATATGAGGTTGTGTTGGGTTAATAGCCAATGCTTTACATTCTGCATTCAACCCACACATTGTTGTTAAATCTATAAGAGTTCTAGTGCAAGACTTTCCTGTTATTCTAAGATCGAATTCTCGTATTGCACCATCTTCAGATGCGCTCCACAGGTTATGAGGTGACCCTTGTGATGTCACAAGGCGCTTGACTCGGCCATTACATGTATACCCGTGTACTTTCTCGCTGTAGTGCACATCATGAATATAAACATGGCAGTCGCCTGCACCGGTTGCTAGTATCTTGTTGGCTGTGTTTGGGTAGAACTTGACAGAGAATATGTTGCCATGGTGACTGGTTTTCAAACATTTAAGTTGCTGGTGGGTAAATGGGTCCCAGATAATAATGTTGGTGTCATCCGACCCACTTGCAAGCAGATTGCCCCCTTCGTTCCAATCTAAACAGTTCACACAACCAGTGTGTCCAAATAATTCTTTCTCTAACTTTAATTTTCCAAGTAAGTCTTCGTCGATCTGGCTTCGAAGAGGAAACAGTGAGGAGTAATTTTGATCTTGTTCCCGACGCCTAAGTCGATGTGTTATGGAATGATCCATTATAGTTCATACAGAATATATTCAAAAATAACAATATTTAAATTCACACATAGAAATTATAAAACTCTAACCGTACAACCTAAACACGCTGTATGTAAACAAAGAAAAGATATTAAAAAAATAGGTATGCTGTTTCGTTAGGTAAAGGGCTTTTTAAAGAAGGTTTTTGAAGTGTTCATATGTTAGCTAATAGCTTAGAGCCGCGGCTTAAGATAATTAATTGCCCTGTTTGTTTTTAAATTAATAATTACGACCAAAAATACAAACAAAATCCTTAACTTCATATTGTAAATATTGACGATGACGTCATATCTAAATATACCCGCTTGATTAACCAACCAGAATCAAAATAAAAACTTTTTTAATTTTCTAACTAAATGCTTGATTGTAACTATACCTTATTTTCTCTAAAGTCAGTCTTTAAAGTTTTAAATATTTTTTATTTGTAGGCTAGCAGACTGACTATAAATATCGGTAAGGTGTCAAAGACAGCTGCAGTTTCGAGAGTTTGAAAGAATTTTCTAGAATAAATCAATAAAATGGTAAGGATATGTTTTTTTAATATTTAATTTATGTTAAACAACAATGTTATTTAAAATACTTTTAGTTTATTTATTTATTTTTAAATGTTTGTAAAAAGTTTACCCGGATACCACAATATGCGTGTCAATATTTTATGACTCAGCTTTCAAAAACAACCAACTCATGCTACTTTACCGAAAAAAACATTTTTTTAAAAGAAATTGTTTTGTGAATATTGCATCAGTAAAACTTAATTTAATTCTTTAATATTTTTAAAGGACACGTAGATTTTAAAATATTTTAAATCACATGATAAAATGTTTAATATATAGCTAAACTTTTCTATAACAAATTGTTTTTTTAACGAAGTTTTTGTATTAACTATAAGACGAGTAATCACATATTTTAGTTTTATTTTTTATGTAAATATTACTGCTTTCGCTTTATGTCAAACATTTTTTTATTATGGTTTCTTAATAGTTACTGTTTGGCAGTGTTTTTGATATGTAATTCTAATTTTATTTTATTAGAGATACAAATTAAACATATAATTAACGTTACGTTGCACTAAAATGTCTCAAAATGATATTGGTGATTGGTATCGTGGAATACCTCCTGTTTCAAGGTTTTGGTAAGTTAATTTTTTTTTTAAATTTAATTTCTTGTAAATATATATTTTTAAAATAATAAAATATTTAGTTGGTGATTAATAAATATTTTTTATAGTTGTAGAATGTATTTATATTTCTTAACAATAAATTTATCTTTTATGTGTATATATATAACTTGTTTAAATTTTACAATAATGTTTAAAAATATATTAAAATAGGCACTAAATATTTAACACAATATTTGTTATTTAACTAAGTTAACATTCGATAAAATTTTTAAGTTAACTTTAAAAAGAAAAAAAAGATTCTGTTAAAATAATTGTGTTATTTTATTTTTTACATATGCTTTACTGAACATTAATATTTTTAAAACACCTGATGTAATTTAGAATGTTCAAATGATTTTTTACAAGTTGTTTATGATTTTGTTGATGTTTATTTTAGGTTCACTGGAGCAGTTATAATTCCAATTGCGCAAAAGTTTGGACTTTTAAACCTGGGATGGCTGTTACTTGATTTCAATTCTTTTATTTACCAATTTCAAGTAAAACATGTTTCCATTTTATTTAATGAGATTTTCAATATATTCTTGTTCTTACCATTTTTATTTAATTATTAGTTTATTTTTCTCCTAAAACTTGTTTATTTATTTTAAAATATTTGTATGTTAATTGGTGGCACGGTGTAGAAGTAGAACACTTGGCTTCATTACAAGAGGTTATTGGTTGATTGCTACTGTTTTTATGCTATAACCCTCCTTAAGTAAGGCGCAATAAACATTACTTACTCATACTGAGCCAAAAACAAATCTGCAGATTATTTACTAAGCAATTATAATAAACTGGGTTGAGGTTACAGATGTAACTCTATGTTTAAGCTGTGAAGTTGGCTTCTTTATATTAAAGAAAAAGATTCACAAAATATCATTTATTTTAATATTTTGTATGTTTAGATATGGAGAGCAGTAACTGCTGCTTTGTGGTACAAAACAGGATTCCATTACCTTATTTTACTTTACTTTCTTTATAGTTACTCCACAAGGTTGGAAACAGGTAAGATTGTACGACTTTTCTCAATTTAACATTTTGATTACTGGTTGATTACCTGCCCTAGGGCAAGGATTTTAATTGTCATATTATTGTCATAACTCCTAACTAATATTTGCCCTTAATAATTTAAACATGACCCCAAATGGCAGATTTATTTATTTTGTAGGCATTTAAATTTAATATATATAAAATTTGGTTTAGTTTTGTAATAATTATTTTATTTTTTTAGGGATATTCGCAGGCAGAACTGCTGATTATGTTTTCCTGTTATTTTTCAACTGGCTCACTGCTGTTGTATCCTTGTTTACTTAAAATAGAATAAAACTTAAATCAGTTATTAGTACAGGAAGTGCCTTATGATTGTTATGTAATCACTTTCATAATGTATTCCATGGTAATGGTTATAGGCTTTAATAATAACAAACACTTAATTTTTCTTAGCCATTTGTTTTTATAGCTTCTTGCACTTGCCCTTGGAATACCAGTAAGTAAATTTTTTTCATATGTTTGTATATTTTTTTTTCTACCTTTGTTGTAAACTTGTTAAAATAACATTTAATTTAATTTTAAAATTTTTTTAGGTTATATTTGAAATGCTTGTGTTAGCAGTGTTATATATATGGTGTCAAATTAATCGAGATCAAATTGTTTCGTTTTGGTTTGGAACTAAATTTAAGGTAAACCCAAACAATTGTAAACTATGGATTAATACATTTCTTAAAAGACTTAATAATAACATAATAAATATTTAAGTTAAGAAGATAGTAGTTATATTTAGTCACTATTTAATAATTGTGTTAATCTATATATAATGCTAAGTGGACAATATATATATATATATTGCGGGCAAATATTAGTTGCAAGTTGCGAATATATTATATCATTAAAATTTCGACCATAGGCTTTAACTAGTGTTTAATAAGGCTTAATATTACATTGGGATTTGGATAAAATTCTTAAATATCTGAATGCTTTTATTTATTTTTAGGCTGCATACTTACCTTGGGTGTTGTTTGCATTTAGCCTGATTGTTGGAGGAGGGTAAGAATAATGTTTATCCCATTTTTAATTAAATAGCCCTGTTTATAAATGCCAGCAAAAATTAAAGTGTCAGTAATGCTATGGTGGCATGGTGTAGTGGTTAAAAAATAGTTTTCTGATTCTCACTGCTATTTCAGAGTGCCTTTTAGCACTTCAGGATAAACTTCTAAAAAAATGGATTAGCAGGTTAATTTTTGAGCAATTATGATCAATAATATCCCCAACTGACAAAGTCAACTTAAGACTGAGTTGAACTCTATATTTGGGCCATGATGTTGATCTTTCAACATAGAGGAATTAAAATACTGGATATGTCGTATTGAATTAATGTTGAGGTAAATTTATTATTTTGTATTTTTAGTGGAATGAACGAATTGTTTGGAATATTTGTCGGCCATCTTTACTTCTTCCTAAAGTTTAAATACCCAATCGACTTCGGCGGGGCTTCACTTCTTGAAACACCCAGATTCTTGTAAGTTTTTGTTTTAATTTAAATAACTTTTTTTTATATATATTTTATTCTCAACTTGGGAGAATCATCACAGGCCAAACAGTAACATTTGTTACTTCGACCCAGTCTCAAGTTGCCTGTAGCAGTTTCTGATAATTATGCTGCTTATTGTGGTAGCTCAGCAGTAGTTTATTCCGTTTATAGCACCGGACACTACAGCATAAGAGCAGTGGAGATCGAACTCTCAACCTCATGTTGTGTACCAAGTGTTCTACTACATTCTGTTGCCAATTAATTTAATAGGACAAATTAATTCTTTTTTTTGATTATGTAAAAATTTTATTTAGATATTATTATTTTCCAACACGCGGGGGGAGTGGGTTTGGCGAAGCACCCCAATCGAGAAGAGATCCCGACAATGAGGGTCCCCACACTTGGGGCAGGGGAAATACCCTTGGGGGAAGATAAACTCTGCAATCCTTAACGTTATTTTATTGTAAATTTCAATCGCCATTTTTAAATACTGCTTAGTTTTGTTTATATTTTGTTTGTTTATTATTTACAAGTCTAAAATAATAGTGTAATAGGTGTTAGCGATTATATACCGGATAAAAAGTAAATTTAATTCTTTTTTATCCCCTTTTAACTAAAATTCAAAATATAGAGCGGTTTATTTTTTTGGATATGCTGTATAACCTTACTTATAATTACAGTAAATTTAAAAATTGATTAAATGTGTTTTAATTTTGCCTAAATATTAAAAAATATTTCATTTATTTAAAAATTCTATTTTAAAAGGTTATAGGATTTTTGTGTACATGATTAAAACAATTAGCCAATAGAAAAATATTCTAATTCTAACAACGGGTGTTTCGTCATAAAGACCAATTACAAAACCCTCCGCACAAATTTGTTATTGTAAATAAATCTAACTTTATTGAACTGCACAAAAACACTATGTATTACTATTAATTCATTTAAATATTAACGACATTTGAATTGTTGATTATGTATTAATTTTTTTTACGTTATTTTGGTTAATTTAAAGACATGAATCGTCATCTTAGATTAAGCGGATGAACACAGTGCTGCTGCGTCTCGATTGTCGTTCGAAACAAAATTTAAAAATTCAAAAAATTTTAGCGACGCCATTTTGAATTCATTCTGCGTAATTTCACCGCAAAATTTTATTTATTGGCGTAGTTTAACACGAATTTCGCGATAGGAGATGTCCGACGGGCCAAGGCCGGGTCAGGGGACACCGGAAAAGCCTAGCGCGATCGGAAAACGCGTTCGCGATGTCAAAGCTAGCGGCGCGTCTACCCAACGACGAGCGAGTTTGGCTGGAGGGGTTTATACCTACACCGAAACGCTCAAAGAGAAACAGGTTGGTCGAAAATTAACTATAGCGTTGTTTATATAATAAACTTAAGGGTAAATATTCGCATCTCATTTAGTAACCTAGGTTGTTAATAACACAGTCAAGGATTTGATTCAATTATAAACCGTGCCTTTAACGTCTTTCGTTGAAAAATTCTGCTCAAGTTCAATTAACAAAACTTCATATAACTAAACATTGGTTCACTCTATTTTTTTTGCCCTATTTTCAACATAGTAGCCTGCGTAACTAAAGATATATATCACTTGTAATCCCGCCAAACTTTGTCTTGCCTATAACTGCCGAACTGAACGCTCGTGAATATTAAAAGATTAATTTAAGCCAATTTTTAGGTAATTTAGACCCGATATATTCAACAAAACTCGTGAGTTCTGCAGTCAGGTGTCTTGTTAAGTTTAAACATGTATATATCTTTTTAGGTTAAAACAATAACAAAACATTTTTGCATGTTCTTATTTTTTGTGTACAGGCCAGATTCCGAGATGACAGGGACAAAAGAAAGTTAAGGTTAGGTCCATCCCACAAATACCTTATTCATTATGTTGCTGATCACTTGGAACTGGAGAATTCAGCTGTTGAGGACTTTATTCTTGACAGTGATGACGTAAGTCTATGCTTTCTTTTTAATGCATTTTGTTTACTTTTTAAAAGCATTATTAGGCTTTAAAACTTGTATTTTATCTTGTAGCAAATCTCTATTATTGACTCTTTTGTTGAAAAGAATGGACGAAAAGCTTTGCTTTTTTATTATCAATTTGGAGAATCACCTAAAATTGGTAAACTTCATGTAATCTAAAAACTATATTTTACTATAATTGTTTTTTAACCAGATCTTTTTTATGTTTTTTAAAGAATCTGGAAGAGTTGTTGCAAAAGTTGAAAAGATGAAGAAAGTCTTTGTCACTGATGGGAAAAAGGAGCCTATTTTAGGTCAATGTCTTTACTTCATTAAACCTAGAGGGGATCAATTTCTTTCGATGAGAAACATCCACGAGGAAATCAACTTTGGAGTTCTTGATGTGGAAGACAACGGAGGTTTACTTCCTGCTATTCGTCAGCTGATGGCCAAAGTTTACCTTCCAACCATACAAGCCATGGGAAACTGGGGGAAGCTCACCGAAACTTCACATGGCAGAAAGACCAAAGACACTTTTATTCACAACCTTGAAAGCTTTGTTCATTATTTGGAAAGTCAGTCATTAATTATATTAATTTAGTTAACAACATTACTTTAAGGCTTTTTTGATTGACAGGTGCACAGATGAATGTGGATGGTGCAGTTCATCTTCAGGATTGCAATGATGTTAACTTGAACAACATTACTTCACCCGCTGATTGTGCAGATGCTGCCAAGGATCCTGAGATCACATTCAAGATTGAGGAACTTGTGTCCGGATGGAGAAAGCAAATAGAACAAGTATAGTCAATAGGACAGTTGCTATTGCGAGCTTTAGACATACTAAAATTAATTCTTATCACTAACTAATGTTGCTTCGGCTTGTAGGCTAAAACAGCTTTGTACTTTCATTCAGGTATTGGCAGAGAGTGAGCAGATGAGAAAAGAAGCAGATGACACCGGACCTCTTGCTGAGTTGGAGCATTGGAGGTTTCTGATGGCTAAGTTTAATTCATTATTGGAACATATCAAGGGAGCCAGGTGCAAGGCTGCTATTGGCACTCTACATGCCTCGAAGTCCAAAGTTCTCAAAGTAACTACTTGTAATTAAATTATATTTATTTTTTATCTAAATTGTTTACACAAAGTAAAAAAAAAAATGATCTCTGTCAGGCATGGAGAGAAATGGATGCCCAAATAACCGATCATGCTAATGAAGCCAAAGATAACGTTAAGTATCTTTACTCACTGGAAAAAGCCTGTACCCGACTTTACAACTCAGATCCAGTAAGTAAACTAACATAATCACTTTTGGTAAATGAATATGATATTTAAAATGCACGACTGTATGTTATAATAGGTTAACATGGTGGAGGTTATTCCAACTTTGATTAACATCATCAGCATGATCCACAACATTTCAAGATACTACAACACATCACAAAGGATGACTTCCTTATTCATCAAGGTTAATATTGTTTTTGTAATTTTATACTTTTTTTATTCTAAGTTTATGTGAATTTGCTATGTGATGTAGGTGACCAACCAAATGGTGACTGCTTGTAGAAAGTACATCACAGAAAATGGACAACAGAGAATATGGGATCAAGATAGTTGTGTGGTCAAAAAAAAGATCAGTGTAAGTAATAATCATGAATATTAACAAAACTGTGTTACATAATATATATACCATAAATTAACACTATTTTGTTTAAGGAATGCATCCACTTATACAAGGAATATGTCAACGGTTTTCAAAAGATGAAAGTTGACTTGCAGACTGGCCAAGATGAAACTTTAGAGTTTTCTGAAATGTACATTTTCGGAAAGTTTGACACATTTTGCAAAAGGCTTAACAAAGTTAGTCTTAAACTTTTAACTTAAAATAACCACTTGATAATTTTAATAAAATAAACATTTTTATTTTTTCAGATCACAGAGTTGTTGCAAACGATTGAAGTTTTTTCAATGTTGAGTGAAAGCAAAATTGAAGGAATTGACACTCTGGCCAACAAGTTTCAATCTATTGTGAGCAACACCAAAAAGAAACCTTACGACATTCTTGACCCCAGGTTCAATATATATTTTTATTTAAAGTTACATAACCATGTTATTCACTGGGACATTTTCGTGCAGAAAAATAGATTTTGACAGGGACTTTGAGACATTCAAAGAAGCGATCTTTAACCTTGAGTTTCAGCTTCAAACTTTTATGGACGGTTGTTTTGATCATGTTCAATCTGCAGCACAAGCGCTTATGCTTCTCAAAAGATTTGAAAAACTTAAAATTCCATGTTTACAGGTATGTTAAAACCTAAAAAACTGCTTTTAATGTTGAAATTAAAAGAATTGGTTTAATTTTCTGCCATTTTTAGACTAATATTGCTGATAAATATGGAGTCATTCTTCGCACATTTGCACAAGAGATTGAGGAAATTAAAAAGTTGTATCAAAAGTTCCGAGACGATCCTCCAATACCACGGGACATGCCTCCAATTGCTGGCAAGATCCAATGGGCACGGCAGCTCTTCCGGAAGATACAAGAACCAATGGAAGTCTTTCAAGCCTATGCCCCACAGCTACTAAAGGTTTTTATTATTTGTGAACTTTTTTTTAGTTGAAATTATTTTTTGTAGTTTTAACAAAATTGATTTAAATTACTAGGAAAAAGAGGGCAAAGTTTTGATAAGAAATTACAACAAAATGGGGAAGATTTTAATGGAGTTTGAGGTTATTTATTACAGAGCTTGGTGCAGAGAAACTGACAATATTCAGCATGCCTTGCAGGTTGGACCTAGTTGTTATTTAAACATGTGCTTTTATAAAACAAATTTAAAATCACCAAACTAACACTGTACTTGCAGGCAACTTTGTTGGTGTGTCATCCTGAAACCAAGATCCTTTACATCAACTATGATCCTCAGATCACAGCAATGGTTCGTGAAACTTCGTGTATGACTAGAATGGACTTGGAGGTGCCTGATGTGGCCACTAATCTTCTACGCAAGATTGACGATCTCAAGGAAACCAAGGTAAAACATATCTCCTTAAATTAATATTAGATTTGTATTCACAAAGACTCTGATAATATTTATTGTTTTAGGAAACTTTGGAGACAATAATGAATGATTATGAGGCAGTCAAGGATAGCATTCCTTTAATATTTCAACCTTTAATGAAACAGCACATTAAACAAGTGGACAGGGCTCTTAGACATGGTCTAATATACACCACATGGAACTCTCTTAATCACAAGGTTAATTTATAACCAGTTTAAACCAGCCTTAAACATATTTACCCACTAACTATATGTTCAATTTTATTCTAGTTATATTTTCACAATGTAACAAAGCAGTTAAACCAACTTAAACGAGTGATCCGGGAAGTTAATGACTTAAGGGAAGCTCGTATTGATGCTTTGTTACAAGATATTGCCACAACAGCACTGGTTGACTTCGACGATGAAACAACATACACTCTAGCTCAGTTGAACTCATGGTAGTGTAGATAATTATATAAGTAATTGTAATTTTTAAATGTGGATTAATTAAGTTAAGAACATTTGTTTTTATAGTACACGAGAACATACCGAAAACATGGCAAGATATCTGAACAGAAAGAGCATGCATGCTGAGAATGCAGTTCAGGATCTTATTCAAGTGTTTGCTAAGCACTCGGGAAGAACCGACTTTGTGTAAGTGAAATTTTAGCTTTGTTAAATCTTTGGCTTTAATTGTTTGATTCAAATCTTTAAAAGGTTCAACATGGACAGTTCGTCAACCTCTCGCAGCAAGTTTAAGGACAGCAGTGTTGATTACAGTGAAGATGATGCATTTGCTGTCGAATGTGAAGAATTGGTCGAGTATTTTAAGACCAGGACTTTAGAGGCTGTTTTGAAATGCACCAGGCTCTCACTTGACCTTATTAAAAGAAGGTACATTTTAATAATATTTAAGTAACACTCACCAAACCTAATAATAAAACTTTTAAACAGGGTGTTCTATCCCAAGTCATCTTATAGAAGTAGAATGGCTGCAAATAAGTCGGAATCAGAGGCACCAACAGGCAGCATGTTGCTTACAAGAGAAGGCATGTCGCCTTTATTGGTTGCTAATATTGAGCTGGCTATTCCTAATGTGGAACTTAAGCCCAACCTCGAGGAGATTCAAACAGGCATCAACGAAACAGCAAGGTCTATTGTAGAGGTAAGCAGAGGAGTGTTTTGTTGGGGCCAGAACACAGGGGATGAGAACAAGTTTGAGGGGGATAGACGAGGATCGGCTGCTAGAAACTACAAGAGAGAAGATGTAAGGAAGGCATCACATGCTACCCTGCAACAGACCTCGTTTGATAAACTACAGAACCACTACAAGGTAAATATGATTGGTGTAAATATTACTTAACATGGCCATGTTGTATTCAAATTAAATACCTTTTAACAGGCAATATCTGAGCACAAAGATGTGACAAAGCTAGTGATGATGTTGGCCAGTGCAATGAACAGCATGAGGGATCCTGTTGCTCAAAACATGACCCAGTTTAACAGTTTTCAAATGCTCTGGGAATTTGAACGATCTGAGAAAGTCAAAGAGTAAGTATACCAAAAGTTATTGATAAAACTGTTTGTTTATATTGTAAATATTTATCAGGTTTATGGCAACCAATCCTCTGTTGACTGAATTCCGAGCAGAAATAATGAGATACGAGGAAGTTAATCAACGCATTGAGACCTTACCCAATGCCATTAATGTTGGACCCCTGTTACTTCACCCTGAGAGCATTAAGAGTTCACTTATTGTGGAGACTAAAGCATGGAATGTGAGCTTGTGCAAATGCTTAAATGTGGAGTACAGGATCAAGATGGAGGAACTGTATGAATTTATTAATGAGTTCTCAAAGAGGCTTACAAGACCAATCAAAGACTTGGATGATATTAGAGAAGCTATGAAAGCATTGGATGTCATAAAATCGGAGTTCACAAGGATCGATTTCAACCTGGGACCTGTAGAAGAAGCTTATGCAATCATGCAAAAGTTCAATGTTAAAATTAATCATGAAGAAATCAACAAAGTTGATACTCTAAAGTATGGCTGGAACAAACTACTATCCCAGGCCAATGTGGTATGTTTCTTAGTTCTAAAAAAAAAACATTTAAATTAAGGTAACAGGCTGAGTCTTCAAACTTATGTTTAACATCTAGATTCAAGATAAATTGTGCAAAGTACAGCCAGAGTTCCGACAAGACTTGATCGACAAGGTTGAAAAGTTTCACAGTGACACAGCAAACTTTCAGGAAGCTTATGATGCTGCTGGGCCCATGGCTGATGGTATTTCGCCAGTTGAGGCAAGCGATAGACTGCAAGTTTATCAAAGCAGGTCAGTTACATGAATTTTTAAAATGATCTTATTTTTTGTTACTAAATGGATAATTATATATACAGTTTTAATGCCTACTGTTAGCGCTTAATGTATGTACGCTACAACATGTCCGTGGTGGTAATTGAACCTAAGACCTCCTTAACTTGTGCCACTAAGTAATATTTTTTTAAATATATGTTTGAAAATTATTCTACAGATTTGACGAGTTGTGGAGAAACTTTCAGACTTACAATGCAGGCGAGGAGCTGTTTGGGTTACAAGTTACAGATTACCCCAACCTTCAACGCACCAAGAAAGAGCTCAATCTGTTACAGAAGTTATATGGTCTCTATAACTCCGTCATGAAGTCTATAAATGGATATTATGACATTCTATGGACTGAAGTTGACATTGAAAAAATAAATCAAGAATTACTCGACTTCCAAAACAGGTTTGGAATGTTTAAAAAAACTTAAAGTTAACTCATATACTTGAATTAACTTGAGATATGTTTAATTGTAGATGTCGAAAGTTACCGAAAGGCTTAAAAGAATGGCAAGCCTTCCTTGAGCTTAAGAAAAAGATTGACGACTTTAATGAATCTTGCCCAATATTGGAACTAATGTCGGATAAAGCGATGAAGAATCGTCATTGGAAAAGAATTGAAAATCTTACTCAATATACTTTCAATATCGGTTAGTCTATATTCACAGAAAGTTAAAATATAAGAATTGTAAAAACTTTTTCTTTTGCAGATAATGAGAACTTCCAACTCCGCAACATCATGGGAGCTCCGATTTTGAAGTACAAGGAGGACATCGAAGACATCTGCATCAGTGCAGTCAAGGAAAAGGATATCGAGGCAAAGTTAACGCAAGTTATTGCAGAGTGGAGTGCAAATTCACTTTCTTTTGCAACATTTAAAGCAAGAGGTAATTTAGTTTTTATTTAAAAATTAGGATTTTTTTAATTTTAAAAATTAAAACTTATGATTTAAATTATGTTTTATTAAGGTGAGCTACTGCTGAAAGGACAAGAAACTTCAGAAATAGTCTCTATGTTGGAGGACTCCCTTATGATACTCGGTTCTCTGCTTAGCAACAGGTAAACCCTTAACAACTTTACATATTCAATTAAAAATTGACTTTAATGACTTTATTTTATAGATACAATGCTCCATTCAAACCCCAAATCCAACTGTGGGTCCAAAAGCTTTCAAACACTTCAGATATTATTGGTTAGTAAAACTTAGTAATACTTTTGTTTATGATGTCATAATTGTTGTTATTGTTTGCAGAGAATTGGTTGATTGTCCAAAACTTGTGGGTTTACTTGGAAGCTGTGTTTGTTGGTGGTGATATTGCAAAACAACTTCCAAAAGAAGCTAAGAGATTTGCCAATATCGACAAATCATGGGTTAAAATAATGACCCGAGCTCACGAGTCCCCCAATGTGGTTCAGTGTTGTGTGGGTGACGAAACCTTGGGTCAACTTTTGCCTCATTTACTTGAACAGCTTGAACAATGTCAGAAATCACTTACTGGGTAAGTTATAGTATAAATTTTAATTTAAAATACAAACATCATTTCATGTTATAAATAATATTAAAGATATTTGGAACAAAAGAGGTTGGTGTTCCCTCGCTTCTTCTTTGTGTCCGATCCTGCTCTTTTGGAGATCCTTGGCCAAGCGAGTGACTCTCATTCGATTCAGGTAAAATTGAATCTATGAGTTTTAGTTAATTTACAGTTGCAATGGAACTTCATCTGATTGTATATATTATTATTAACAGAGTCACTTACTTGGAGTGTTTGAAAACGTAAACAAAGTTGAATTTCATGAAAAAGATTACGATCGAATGATGGCTGTCATCTCCAAAGAAGGAGAAACTATTATGGTAAGTACATAGAAACAATTAAAACTTGGTATATATGACTTAATTTAATGTTTTTCTAGCTTGAGAAGCAAGTAGTAGCCAAAGGCAATGTTGAAATATGGTTAGGAGATCTCTTAAGAGAACAACAAGCTTCTTTACATTCTGTGATCAGAGATGCTGCTATTCAGCTTTCGGATACAGGTTTTCAGGTTCATCCATTCCTCGAGTCTGCTCCTGCACAGGTATTCATTTTGTTAATTACTTGTATAAGTGTAAAATTTGTTTTAAAATTTTCTAGTTATTACTTTGGACTTAAAAAGAGGAGTATTGACAGTGGCCTATCTACTAAGTTTTGTAGATGGTTTAGCTCACTGTATTGTCTTATTACCGGTATTTTTAAACAAAAGGTAGCTTTTCTTTTGTATTTATATAATTTATGTTTTAACTTATGTCAAGGTTGGCTTGCTTGGACTTCAGATGTTGTGGACTCGTGATGCAGAAGAGGCGTTATCCAATGCTCGCTACGACAAGAAAGTCATGCCAGTCACCAACCAGAAGTTTCTTGATCTCCTGAACGCTCTCATTGCCGTTACAACCAAGGAATTGACCAAGTTTGATCGTATCAAGTTTGAAACACTAATCACCATTCATGTCCATCAACGTGATATATTCAACGATCTAGTAAGTGACATTACAAAGATTAGGCTCCTTTAAAGATGTAAAAATTTACTTTTTTTAGATTTGCGATTTAAATTTAATGTTTAACTTTTAGGTAAAAATGCACATTAAAACTCCACTTGACTTTGAATGGTTGAAACAATCTCGCTTTTACTTTAACAACGACACAGACAAATGTTTGGTCAGCATCACAGATGTGGATTTTATTTATCAGAACGAGTTTCTTGGATGTACTGACAGACTTGTCATTACACCACTTACTGATAGGTAACTTATTTGTATGTTTACATTGGCTCTTAAAAGATATTTTTTATCCTAATTCGGTATTTGGGTGTTTTTGCTAGTTCAATAAAATGTATGTTGTTTTAGAGACTTGTAAGATTTCTTTTATGTGGTAATTTATCCTCGAGATGGGAAGGTCGACTGCATGACTTAAACATAGATAAACATCAGTTACCTCACCCAGTCTTAAGTTGTCTTTGCCAGGTTGGGATATTATTGAATGTAATTGCCCGATAACTACAGTGCTGGCTTAACAGAAATTAAAACAGTTAATAGCACCTTAGTCAAGGGCTCTACAGCATGAAAATAGTAAAAATCAAACCCATGACCTTATGTAGTTGAGCCATATTAATAAACCTGACTTCTAAAAAAATGGAAAAAACTGTTTTTGGAACAAATTTTGTGATAAAATTTTTAGATGTTACATCACACTTGCTCAAGCTCTTGGTATGAGCATGGGAGGAGCACCAGCTGGACCAGCAGGAACAGGGAAGACGGAGACCACCAAGGATATGGGAAAAGCACTTGGCAAATATGTTGTGGTGTTTAACTGTTCAGATCAGATGGACTTTAGAGGATTAGGGAGGATCTACAAAGGTGAATGAATGTTATTAGACACTTGTTATATGTTATAAACTGATGTATATGGTTAAATACAACTTTAAATATTAAGATTTTCATTCAATTTTGTTTCCTTAGGACTTGCCCAGTCAGGATCTTGGGGTTGTTTTGATGAGTTTAACAGGATCGACTTACCAGTACTGTCAGTGGCTGCCCAACAAATTTACATTGTGCTGATGGCTAAGAAAGAAAGAAAACCAGCGTTCTTGTTTACTGATGGTGATAATGTAAATCTTAACCCTGAGTTTGGCTTGTTCATTACTATGGTGAGTAATGTAATAAGTAAGTAAATAAGCATCTGTCATTGGTTTATAAATGAGTTTTGTTATTTTTAATTTTGTGTTATCTTCAATAAATAAAATCAATCCCTACTTTTTCTTTGCTGTAGCACTCTTTAAGTAATGTGCTTTAAATGATAGCCAACAAGCTTCTGTGTAGTCAAAACAAAGTGGCGGATTAAATATCAAGCAATTATAATCAATCTATAATATCCAAACTGTCAAATTGAACTTAACACTGGGTCAGAGTAACAAATGTTACTCTATGTTTAGGTTAGGAAGTTAACCCTTCCAAATTAGGAATAGAAACAAGGATAGCGTTTAATATTTAAAAAAATTTACAGAACCCTGGTTACGCTGGTCGCCAGGAACTGCCAGAAAATCTGAAAGTTCAGTTTCGCTCAGTAGCTATGATGGTACCTGACAGACAGATTATCATGCGAGTTAAACTTGCTAGTTGTGGATTTGTGGAGAATATTATTTTAGCTCAGAAGTTTTATACACTGTATAAACTATGTGAGGAACAACTTACCAAGCAGGTAACATATTCTAGTTATTATTTCATTTTTTAAATAAAAAAATGTAATTCAAGTTATATAACAAATTAGGTCCATTATGATTTTGGATTGAGGAATATTTTGTCGGTGTTACGAACACTAGGTGCCACCAAACGAGCTCGACCAAATGACGGTGAGCCAACTATCGTGATGAGGGTGCTCCGTGACATGAATGTTTCTAAACTGGTGAGTATATACTTTACTAGTGTTAGGTTTGCATCCATAAAACACTAAATAAATTCCTTTTAGGTTGATGAAGACGAACCCTTATTTTTATCCCTTATTAACGACTTGTTTCCTGGTATTATACTGGACAGTGCTACTTATGTTGACTTACAAGCAGCAATAGGAATGCATGTCGATGATATGGGGATCGTAAACCACCCACCCTGGAATTTAAAGGTTTTGTATATCTTTTTCTATACAGGTTTTGTTTAACTTTAAATTTCTGGCATACATTTAATTTTTCTTCATTGGTTTAAATGTTTTATATTTCTGTTAAGGTTGTCCAGTTGTTTGAAACCCAGAGAGTAAGGCATGGTATGATGGTACTTGGTCCCAGTGGGGCTGGCAAGACTGCATGTGTTAACATGATCATGAGAGCTATGACTGAATGCGGGGAGCCTCACAAGTAAGTTTAACTCAAATCCAACTCTAAAACCTCGTTATTAAACTTGTTTTTATATAACAGAGAAGTTAGAATGAACCCAAAAGCAATCACGGCACCTCAAATGTTCGGTAGATTAGACGTTGCCACAAATGATTGGACAGATGGAATATTTTCAACTCTATGGAGGAGGTCTCATAAAACCAAGAAAAGTAAGTAAAGGAACTGGTATAATAATATATATAAAACTGTGACCATAAAATTATTGTTTAACTATTTGAAGCATGTAAAATTAATGTTTAGCTGAAAAAAGTCATAAGCAAAAAAAAACTTTAAAATTATTGTTAAATAATATTTTTAAATAGCTGACAATGTTTGGTTGGTTTTGGATGGCCCAGTTGATGCAATTTGGATTGAAAACCTAAACTCGGTGTTAGATGACAACAAAACTTTGACCCTCGCTAACGGGGATCGAATCCCGATGGCTCCCAACTGTAAGATCTTGTTTGAAGTCCATAACATTGACAATGCTTCACCTGCAACTGTATCTAGAAATGGGATGGTTTATATTAGTTCTTCTGCACTGGATTGGAGACCCATACTTGATGTAAAAACTTTTGAAAAACCATTTTAACATCTGTTAGCTTGGCACAGTTTTAAGTTGCTTTCAACAGCTTGTTATATTCTAGATTACAATTGCGCGATAATAAGCTTCTGATTAAGTGTTGGCTCAGCATGAGTTTATACCGTTAAAAGTGCCTTACTCAAGACCGCTACAGCATGAGGAAAGTGGGTATTGAACCCAGGACTTCATCTAGTAAAGCCCTATGTTGTAATTACTACACCACACTGCTGGTTAATTTTTATTTAATTTCCGATTTCTATGTTTAATTAAATGTTTTATTTTTAGGGTTGGTTGTTGCACCGCCCCGCTCAAGAAGCTGGATTTCTGCGCGATTTTTTCCACTCTGTATTTGAAGACCTTTTTACTTTCTCCATGCAGAACCTTCTGCCTAAAATGGAACTCTTGGAATGTAACTACATCACCCAGGTAAGTGTATTTTAACATTTAAAACATCACTGTGTTTATGCTACAAGTTCTTATGTTTTGACTTTGCTTTTACAGGCCTTGAATGTGCTTGAAGGTTTGATCCCAAGCAAAGATGAGGCTGGAATTCTCCCACAATACCATCTTGAAAGATTGTTTGTGTTTTCTCTTATGTGGAGCGTTGGGGCAACCTTAGAACTTGCTGACAGGTTACTAATTAATTTAGTCTGGTAGAAATTGGCATTTTATAATTAACGAACTTGTTTTTAATTATAATCTTTATTACATGCAGAGAGAGAATGGAGGAGTTTCTGCGGGGTCATGAAAGCAAACTAAACCTTCCTGATATTGAAGTTGGAAGCGGACACACTATATTTGAGTTTGTTCCGGATGCCAATGGTTCATGGGAGCATTGGTCAAAGCGAGTTGTTGAGTACATCTATCCGAGCGACTCTGTACCCGAATATTCTGGTATCCTGGTCCCTAATGTGGACAACATCAGAACCAAATTCCTTATTGATGTTATCGCAAAACAAAACAAGGTAATAATGTTAGGTATTTAAAATTAAAAACAATATTATTAATTAAAGGTTTTTAACTAACTTGCAGCATTTTGTAGTGGTCAGACCACTTGGCTTCACTTCATAAGGTTCTAGGTTCGATCCCCACTGCTTTCATTCAAAAATAAACACTTTATTATTTTAAACACAGGCTGTGCTGTTAACTGGAGAACAAGGCACGGGAAAGACGGTATTGATTCAGGGTTACATGCTTGGGTTTGACCCTGAGGTAATGATGGCTAAATCATTTAACTTCAGTTCAGCCACTGAACCCAACATGTTTCAACTCACAATAGAGAGTTATGTGGACAAGAGGATGGGAAACACGTATGGTCCTCCAGCTGGTAGAAAGATGTCGGTGTTTATTGATGATATCAACATGCCTGTTATAAATGAATGGGGGGATCAGGTATACTATATATAGCACTAAATTTAGTATTAAAATTACCATTTATTTGATAGCTGTTTTAATATAAGTCTTCCATTAATTTGGGTTATATGTAGTTTTTTAGTTAGTTTGTTTTCTTGTAGTGACTTTTTTGTAATTCTCTTCTATTTGGTTCAGTGATTTTTGCTTTTTTTATTCTCTCTTTTTTGTTTAACTATAATTTCATTTTAATTAGTGCTTGCTAGGTGGTAGACCTGTTTATGTTAGTGTATATCTTTTATTATATTGTTTGTTTAATGTTATTAATGAGTTTTTTAAATAAGAATTTATTATAAACAATCTGGTTTTCAATATCTTTATAGGGTTTAACTTTTTTTATGGCTATATATTTAATTTTTTTCTTAATGTTCACAGATTACGAATGAGATCGTGCGTCAAATGATGGAGATGCGGGGGATGTACAGCCTCGAGAAACCCGGAGACTTCACAAACATCGTTGACATCTCATTTATCGCAGCCATGATTCATCCTGGAGGAGGGAGGAACGACATTCCTCAGCGGCTAAAACGACAATTTAGTGTCTTCAACTGCACTCTTCCATCCAATGCTTCCATTGACAAGATTTTTGGTTGGTTTTAAATAAACTTAAGAATGTTTTTAATACATTCATTCTAAAAAAAAAAACATTTTTTTAATAAATGTTTTTGTGTTAGGTATAATTGGAAGTGGATATTTTTGTGTTGAGCGAGGATTCGAACCCGAGGTCTGCGACTTAGTAAGCAAACTAGTCTCGGCAACCAGGATTTTATGGCAGTGGACTAAAATAAAAATGCTTCCTACGCCAGCAAAGTTCCACTACATCTTTAACTTGAGGGATTTATCTCGTATCTGGCAGGGGATGTTGACCGTGGAGCATGATCAGTGTAGCACTGCATCCAATATACTCAACATATTCAAACATGAATGCACGAGGGTAATTGCCGATCGCTTCACCAACGCTGATGATAAAGAATGGTTCGATGCCTCGATTTCGCGAACAGTTAAAGAGAATGTTGACGAGGGATTAGTGGGACTTATAAGCAACGAGGAACCTTACTTTGTGGACTTTTTGAAAGATCCTCCAGAGCCTACTGGAGAAGAGGGAGACGATGCAGATCTAGATGCTCCTAAGATTTATGAACAGGTAATAATCACTTAAATTATGTGATTCAAAAAATTTGTATTAAAATTGGCTGACTTTATTTTGTGTTGGTATTATAGATAGCAAGTTTAAATGAATTGAAAGATAAATTGCACAGCTACATGGTGCAGTATAACGAGTCTGTAAGAGGGGCAAGCATGGATTTGGTTTTCTTCAAAGATGCCATGACACATCTTGTAAAGGTAGTACAAATAAAACTTAAACATTATATTAATTATAAATTTTTAAGAAAATACAATTTTTGCTTTAAATACTTTACTTATGTTTACTTTAGATATCTCGAATCATCCGCACTCCTAGAGGAAGTGCTTTGTTAGTTGGTGTTGGGGGCTCAGGGAAGCAAAGTTTAACTAAACTTGCCTCGTTCATTGCTGGTTACAAGTCCTTTCAGATCACTTTAACTCGAACCTACAACTCTCAGAACTTGATGGATGACTTAAAAGTTTTATACAAAATCGCAGGAGGGGATGGGAAGGGAGTTTCATTTATTTTTACTGATAATGATATTAAAGAGGAAGGGTTTCTGGAATATCTTAACAACATCCTTTCCTCTGGACAAGTTAGTTTCATCCAACATATTTATATTAATCTGCTAATTTTAATTTCAAAAAAAGATCGACTTAACTATTTTTTTTTCATCAACCTAAACACAGAGTAACATTTGTTACCCCAATCTAGCATTAAGTTAACTTTGGTAGTTTAAGATATTGAAGATTATAATTGCCCGATGATAAATATGCTGATTAAGTATTGACTTGGCAGGAGTGTATACCATTTATAGCTTCTTGCAGTAGGACACTACAGCATGTAAACCAGGGACCTCACATTCTGCTGACGGTCATAATACCAATTTTATCTATCTTCTAGCGTTGCTGATTGTAAAGACCAAGTTTTAAGTAATTATATAACTTTAAACTTTTGTTACAGGTTTCAGGATTGTTTGCGAGAGATGAAATTGATGAAATCACTCAGGGATTAATCTCGGTGATGAAAAGGGAGTTCCCAAGAAGGCCTCCCACCCAAGAAAACCTTTATGATTATTTTATCTCAAGATCTCGTGACAACCTCCACATTGTGCTCTGTTTTTCCCCTGTAAGTGTTTATTATACTATGAAGGATATAGCTAGCTTGTAGTGATTTATTTTTATTATTATATAAGCATATCTTACTTGCCTGTAAGATCATAAAAATAGATGATGTTTTGTTGGTTTAGATTGGTGAAAAGTTTCGTAATCGGGCCCTGAAGTTTCCTGGATTATTCAGTGGATGTACGATGGATTGGTTCACTAGATGGCC
The DNA here is from genome assembly GCF_963082875.1 of Corella eumyota. Classification (NCBI taxonomy): domain Eukaryota; kingdom Metazoa; phylum Chordata; class Ascidiacea; order Phlebobranchia; family Corellidae; genus Corella; species Corella eumyota. The sequence goes on from NC_137496.1 coordinate 11,518,669, forward strand.
CCGTGATGCCCTTGTGGCTGTGTCGAGTCATTTCCTATCCAAGGTGGATGTGTTTTGCGAGCCTGAAACGAAGAAAGCTCTCATCGAGACAATGGGAGTGTTTCATGATAAAGTGGCAGAGACATGTGTTGAGTATTTTGATCGGTAAGCAAGTCTTTTAGAAATTTAATCTAATAACAGATATAACCCTACAAATTAAATAAAACTTCCATTTGTGGTGCTCGGGAAAATTATCATAGACAAATATTAGTTGAGAGTTGTGATCATATTTTGTTATTTAAAAGAGGGTTCAACTGATTAATTAGTTTACTATACATTTAACGAGTAATACTGTAAAATTTTGCATATAAAGTTATCGACGAACTACACATGTTACACCCAAGTCTTACCTTTCATTCTTGGATGGCTACAAGGCAATCTATCATGAAAAACACACTTTGTTGGGTGACCTAGCACAAAGAATGAACACTGGTAAAATAAATGATTTGTTTTTATTTTATTGTGAACATTTAAATGAGGGTTTATTGTCACAGGTTTGGACAAGCTGTTGGAAGCAGGTGAAAGTGTGGCCGTGCTTTCTAAGGAACTTGTGGTTAAGGAAAAGGACCTTGCTGTTGCTTCAGTCAAAGCTGACAAGGTTTATATACTAAAATAACTGAACCTTGACATTGCCACCAAGGTATTAGAAATTATATTTTTGTTGAATGTTTAAGAAACTGTGTTTTCCAGGTGTTAAAAGAAGTCACAGTGTCAGCAACCGCAGCCGAGAAGGTGAAGAACGAAGTGTTAAAAGTAAAGGAAAAAGCTCAAATTATTGTGGATAGTATTGCTGTGGAGAAGAAAGTGGCGGAGGGAAAACTTGAGGCAGCTGAACCAGCTTTAATTGCTGCAGAGGAGGCCCTTAATGTAAGTCTCTAGGATTTTCATAAAGCATATAACTTTTTAGTTTTTTATTATGCCTTACCTATTTCTTGTAATTTTTTTTTTATTTATTTATCTATAATGTGGGAAGGTTGGCTCCATAACCAATACATAGAGTAATGATTAAGTGTTGGCTCAGCAAAAGTTTAGACTGTTTATAGCTCCTTACCTAAAGACACTAGCCAAGGGTTTTGACCTCTACACATTGAAGCCAAGGGTTTTGACCACTACACATTGCTGTTGGTTTATTGCATATAACACAATTGCTTGTTAAACAGACAATCAAAGCCTCCGATATAGCCACAGTTCGTAAACTGGCCAAACCTCCTCATCTGATCATGAGGATCATGGATGCAGCTCTTATCTTGTTCCAACGTAACATCAACAAAGTGGAGATGGACCCAGATCGACCAACTGTTAAACCTTCATGGAGTGAAGCCATGAAGGTAAACAAATGATATCTCAGAATATATAGTCTTATGTTGACTTTGTTGCAATTTGTAACAGTTTATTATATTGTTAGTGTAGTGGTATAATCATAGTTAACTTTACATTTTTGTTTGAACTAATATGTATTTGGTTTTGTTTTAGCTCATGTCTCAAAGTGGTTTCATGGGGATGTTGAAGAACTTCGACAAAGACTCGATCAATGAAGAAACTGTCGAGTTATTGGGTCCTTACTTTGATATGGAAGATTACACTTTTGAGAATGCCAAAAAGGTGAACCAGATTATAATAACTAACAGTACTTTTAGTTACTTCAAATAGATTAATGAATGTTTTATTGAAATGTTAAAGGTTTGTGGCAATGTTGCTGGCTTATTGTCATGGACCAAAGCCATGGCCTCGTTTTATTCAATTAACAAGGAGGTGCTTCCCCTAAAGGATAACTTGGCCAAACAAGAAGCGAAACTGCAGATTGCATTGAGTGATCTGGCTCAGTAAGTGTTTAATTAAGTCAATTAAAGTACCCTGTAAAAAAAATCTTGTTATAGAGGGCTAGAGAAAAATATGAAATTTTTTATTAATAACTTTCTTCTACAGAGCCCAAGCTCAACTTGATGACAAACAAAAAGAGTTGGACGAGGTTCAGGCCAAGTTTGATGCAGCAATGGCAGAGAAACAAGCCCTACTTGATGATGCTGAGTCTTGTAGAAGGAAAATGACTGCAGCTACTCAGCTAATTGAAGGTTTGTGTAGTTTTTTAGGGTTTCTCGTGCAAGGTGTTATGCAAAGAATTAAAGTAAAACAATCTTTTTCTTACCACTTAAATATAATGGAGCTCAGTGGAGGATATATATTTGTATTTTTAACCCACCAGGTCTTGGGGGGGAGAAGATTCGGTGGACGGAACAAAGTCACAAATTCAAAGCAGAGATTATGGAGCTAGTTGGTAACGTGTTGCTCGCCACAGGGTTCCTTTCTTACTGTGGCCCATTCAACCAGGAGTTTAGGAATTACATGATCAAGGAGACGTGGGAGGTTGAACTCCGGAACAGGAGGATTCCGTTTGTTGCTGATCTCAACCTCATTGCGATGCTTATTGATGCACCAACTATTGGTAAGAAATATTTGTTTTTATTGTCTAAAATCTTTAGATTCTTTTTTGTTCTGTTTATATATAAATTGCTTAATCAAAACACTTAGCTTCACTACATGAGGTTCTGGGTTTGAATCCCACTGCTCTTATGCTGTAGCACCCTTGAGTAAGGTACTATGAACAGTATAAAATTCTGTTAAGCCAACACTTAATCAGCAGTTTATAATTATCAGGCAATTATATTAAACAATATCCCAACTTTTTAAAGTTAACTTGATACTGGGTTGGGGTAACAAATTTTTTTCCATGTTAAGGTCGTGAAGTCGACCCTTCCATATTGAGAATAAATATAAATAAATCATCAACCAGTATATTTACATTTGTTTGTTTAACAATATATCTTTTAGTAAACCACACACAGATGTTTATTAATTAAATTTTTTTTTAAAGGTGAATGGAACTTACAAGGCTTACCTGGTGATGATTTATCGGTGCAGAATGGTATCATTGTCACCAAAGCTACCAGGTAACATCGACCTTGTAACCATAACCTCTTAATTTACATTAATTTAACTTGAATATCACAGATACCCCCTGTTGATCGACCCACAAGGTCAGGGTAAGACTTGGATCAAGAACAGAGAGAAGAACAACCAGTTAATATCAACTGCTCTCAACCACAAGTACTTTAGAACCCACCTAGAAGATGCTCTATCGCAAGGAAGGTATGCTCCATCTTTAATCATAAAAAGACCATCTGATTAGGTGGTTTAGTAAATTCACTTTTTAACTTTGATTTTTATTAGACCTCTTCTGATCGAAGATATTGGTGAGGAATTGGACCCAGCTTTGGACAACGTTTTGGAGAAGAACTTCATCAAAGCCGGCAGTACTTACAAGGTAGCGTGGTGTAGTATTTAGAACACTTGCTACGCAACATAGGGTCCTGGGTTTGATCCCTGTTGCTTTTTTGCTGTAGTGCTCTTGAGTAAGGCGGTATAAACGGGATAAACTCATGCTAAGTCAACACTTAATCAGAAGTTTAATTATCGTTCAATTATATTTAAATATATTCCAAACTACTAATAACAACTCGAGACTGGGTTGGGGTAACAGTTGTAATATATAGTGAACACTGTTAACTTTTATAGGTAAAAGTTGGTGACAAAGAGTGCGACGTGATGTCAGGATTCCAACTCTACATCACCACCAAGCTTCCCAATCCTTCTTATACTCCGGAAGTTAGCGCCAAGACCTCCATCATTGATTTCACAGTCACTATGCAGGTAACTATAAAAAAAAAACTTTTCGCCATTTTTTGCTTCTATTTGATGAATATCTTACTCACAGGGTCTGGAGGATCAGTTGTTAGGAAGAGTGATCATGACAGAGAAGCAGGAACTGGAGGCAGAGAAGGTTAAGTTGATGGAAGAAGTCACCCACTACAAGAGGAAGATGAAGGAGCTGGAGGACAATTTGCTCTACAAGCTTACAAGCACAAAGGTCAATTTAAACTGTTCAAACTTAACTTATCTTTTACCTTTTTTATTTATATTTATCCTTTATGTGAGGTTAACTTTACAACCTAAACATAGAATAACTTTTGTTGCCCCTACCCAGTCTTTAATTTACTTTTGATAGTTTGGAATATTATATTGATTTATAATTGCCCGATAATTAAGCTGCTGATTAAGTACTGGCTTAGCAGGAGTTCATTCCGTTTATAGCGTCTTACTCAACAGGATTGAACACAGGACCTCTTGTAGTGAGGCTAAATATTTAAACAACTACGCCACACTGCCAGTTATAAGTAATGCCTAGATGTAAATTATTTATTATGTAAAGGGCTCTCTAGTTGATGATGAATCACTGATTGAGATGTTAGCAACCACTAAGGAGATGGCGATGGAGGTCAGTGAGAAGCTTGCTATCGCAGCCGACACGGAGGTGAAGATCAACACGGCTCGTGAGGAGTTCAGACCCGTTGCTGTGAGAGGATCGATCGTTTACTTTCTTATCGGTGAGTTCAACTTGTTATTATCACTTTCTGTGCATAGATGTTCTTATTAAAAGAATAACAGGCTTATTAACAGTATTGTGTACCTTTGGAGATTACATGTTAAGTGGTTGTGGCTACTTATTTTTTATAATACTAGTTGATAGCCCGCCATAAAGTTAGTATTTTAATTATAGTGATATGGCTGCAACTTTTAACAAATATTTGCCCGTGACAATTTACCTGCGCGCCACAAACAGCAGTTTTATTTATTTGTAAACCATTAAATTACACCCACGCATATCATACACTAAGCTCCATTAAAAATTGTTGTATTTCAGTTGAAATGTCCATGGTAAACGTTATGTACCAGACCTCACTGGTTCAATTCCTCGGTTTGTTCGATGAATCGATGGCCAAGTCAACCAAGTCCCCGATCACATCCAAGCGTATTAACAGCATCATTGAATACCTCACATTCATCGCATTCAGATACACATGTCGGGGATTATTTGAACATCACAAACTACTTTTCACTCTGCTTATGGCTCTTAAGATCGACTTGAGGAAAGGTAGGTTTAAACTGTCTGGTATTAATACTACTTGGCTTAGATTTGCCTATAAAGTGTTAAGTAGACAAGGACAAAAAATGTTTTTTTTGCAAAATGATCTGCATCTATTAAATGACCCGTTTGGTTTAAACAACTTCTAAAAGTACAAGGTTTGGTAAAAATATAAAGTCTTGTTATAACCCTCTGCCCTTCTTCAATAACTCCCAAGAATAAATTCAAATGTTGTTAAAGGTTGCATTCGTCAGAGCGAGTTCCAAGGTTTTATTAAAGGAGGAGCGGCGCTGGACCTGAAATCTGTCCAAGCCAAACCCTGCAAATGGATCCTGGACATCACCTGGCTCAACTTGGTCCAACTCCAGAAACTTCCCGAGTTTCGAGAGGTTTTGAACCAGATTTGTTGCAACGAGAAGCAGTGGAAGGGTTGGTTTGATACTGAGGCTCCCGAAGAGGAAGTTATTCCAGATGGCTACTCTGCATCTTTGGATACTTTCAGAAAGTTGTTGCTTATCAGGAGTTGGTGTCCGGATCGCATCATGCCTCAAGCGAGGAAGTACATTGCAGACTCCCTTGGAAGCAGGTAAAAATTACTAACTCCTCATCATTAAACATTACTTCACAATCTCATTTATCGTTTTCCTATCCTCCAGATATGCTGATGCAGTGATCTTAAACCTGGAGGAGACTCACGCTGAGAGCACGATCCGAGTTCCTCTTGTTTGCCTCCTCTCGCAAGGCTCAGATCCCACCGAGCAAATCTCAAACCTCGCCAAGAAGAAGACTGTGGAGTGCCGAGCTATTTCCATGGGACAAGGTAGGTGCCAATATATTCCAGCTTTTATATAATTAATGCCCAGCCTTCGGTAAATGTCGATCATTTGTGCACAGGTCAAGAAGTCCATGCCCGCAGATTAGTTGCTACCATGATGCAAGTAGGAGGTTGGGCTTTGCTGCAGAACTGTCATCTAGGTCTGGATTTTATGGACGAGATGCTCGATACTGTGCAGACGGCAGAGAACGTGAATCCGGGCTTTAGGACATGGATCACTGCGGAGGAGCATCCTAAATTTCCCATCACTCTTCTGCAATCTAGCATCAAGGTATTTTTATGAACAGATTTATTTATCTTTGATGTGGGAAGGTCGACTTCATGACCTTAACATAGAGTAGCTTTAGACTTTGACAGTTTAGGATATTATTAATTATAAAAATTTATTAATCTACTGATTAGGTGCTGGCTTAAGAGTTTATACTGTTTATAGCACCCTACTTAAAGGCTGTTTAACATGGGAGCAGTGGAGGCTGAACCCTGGACCTCATGTAGTAAATCCAAGTGTTCTAGCCACTACACCACGCTGTTTTATATTCATTGTAGGAAATAAAGCGCTTCAGTAACTTTGCTATATTTTACTCAACCTTAACTACTTTTAGTTTACAAACGAACCTCCTCAAGGAGTTAAAGCTGGACTAACCCGAACATTTGCTGGCATCTCACAAGACCAACTCGATGTTAACAACTTGGCCCAATGGAAGCCTCTTCTTTATGCTATTGGCTTCATGCATACTTCAGTACAGGCAAGACTGTTACATAATTTATACTAAAGTAATAGTCATGTTTAATTTTTTTTTTTTTTTATATATTTATTTATCTTCGATGTGGGAAGGTCAACTTCATGACTTAAACATAGAGTAACATTTGTTACCCTGACCCAGTCTCAAGTTAAGAATAGTGGGGATCAAACCCAGGACCTTGTGTAGAGAAGCCAATTGTATTGGACGCTAAGTCATGTAGTCCATAGAAAAAGTTGGATATGTTTTGTTGTAGGAGCGTCGTAAATTTGGTCCACTTGGATGGAATATTCCTTATGAGTTCAACACATCTGACCACTATGCCACTGTCCAATTTCTACAGAACCACCTGGACGATCTTGATCCAAAACGTGGGATTCAATGGAGCACTGTAAGATACATGATCGGTGAGTTCTTTTACTTTACATTGCGTTGAAAATATGTTGAAATTTTGTGAAAGGACTTGGGTTTGTATATTTTTAAGTGGACACTGCCAGCATGATGTAGTAGGTAGAACACATGAGGTCGTGGGTTCAATCCTCACTGCTCTGATGCTGTCACAACCTTAAGTTTGTTGCTTTAAACGGTATAAACTCCTGCTGGGCCAGCACTTAATCAGCAGCTTAATTATCAGGCAATTATAATTTATAACAACCCAAACGAAATCAAATTGAGACTGGTTCAAGGTAACTGATGTTACTTTATGTTTAGGCTGTGAAGTTCAGCTTTCTACATTGTAATTACATTAATAAAAAAATTGCTTTAATGCTGTTTTTACTTAATGTTGTCATGCCAACTAATAGATCAACCTTCTTCCCTTTGACCATTCATTAACACAGGTGAAGTCCAATATGGTGGCCGGGTAACCGATGATTATGACAAGCGTTTGTTGAACACATTTGCTGCTGTCTGGTTCCATGAGCACATGTTCAACAACACATTCTGCTTCTATACAGGATACAAGATCCCTCCTTTTAAGACCACCAAGGAGGTAAGAATATGGCTTTTACTTTTTACCTATTGTTACCTAACAATCATAACCTTTGTTGTTGCTAGGTGATGGACGCTATTGACACTCTTCCGTTGACGGACACTCCAGAGGTGTTTGGCCTCCACATCAATGCTGACATCACCTACCAGACCAACTCTGCCACCACCATCCTGGACACGATCCTTAACATCCAACCCAAGGATGCAGGAGGAGGATCGGGGGAGACTAGGGAGACGGTTGTTTTCCGACAAGCTCACGAGATGCTCGTTAAACTTCCACCCGATTATGTTGCTCATGAGGTTGGTTTACTGTTGCAATGTTATAATTTTAGTTAGTTTTGTTTTAAAATCGCCTCGATGTGGAAAGGTTGACTTTACAGTTTAAACATAGAATAACAGTAGTTCCCCCTTACTTAGTCTTAAGTTGACTTTTGCAGTTTGGGTATTATTGAATATGATTGCCTGATATTTAAAATACTGAATTATTGTTCGCCCAGCAGAATTTCATGTCGTTTAAAGGGTCTTACTCAAGAACACTATTGCATAGAAGCGGTAGGAATTGAACCCAGGGTTTAATGTAGTAAAGCCAAGTGTTCTAACCACTACACCACGCTGCGTTACTAAATTCTTTAGTCCACTGCTAATATTTGTGATTTAAATGAACCTAGCCACAGAAATATTCTATTTACTAACACCTAGTAACGTTGCTGTTTAAATGTTCTTGTTAAGGTTCGCTCCCGCTTGGTCAAGATGGGCTTGCTTAACTCTTTGAACATTTTCCTCAAACAAGAGATTGCGAGAATGCAAAAAGTCATCACTCTCGTCCGAACAACTTTAACTGATCTTAAACTCGCCATTGAAGGAACAATCATCATGAGTGAGGTTGGTATTATTAAAGCTTTATATTTTTTTTGCATTTCATTACCCTTGATGTGGGAAGGTTGACTTTACAGCCTCAACATAGAGTAACATCAGTTAACCTGACCCAGTCTCAAGTTAAATTTGTTAGTTTGGGATTTTATTGGTTTTAGTTGCCCAATATTTAATCCGTTGATTAGTTTTTGGCTGAGCAGGAGTTCATATTGTTATAGCGCCTTAGTTAAGTGCACTACAGCATTAAAACAGTGGGGATCGAACCCTGGACTTCATGTGCTAATGCCTAGTGTTGTGATCGTGGCATTGTAACTTACAGTGACTTTAACATTGAAATTGATTTTAGAACTTGCGCGATGCATTGGACAACTTGTTCGACGCTAAAGTTCCAACCCAATGGCGCAAGTTATCGTGGGAGTCGTCCACGATTGGGTTCTGGTTTACAGAGTTAGTTGAACGAAATACTCAACTCTCTTACTGGATATTTGAAGGCAGGCCAACCTGCTTCTGGATGACTGGATTTTTTAACTGCCAAGGTCAGTAAAGGAGTTTAAAATTATTTGACTTCCTCTGTATTTAAATATATATGTTTGCGCAGGGTTCTTGACTGCTATGAGACAAGAAGTGACACGGATGCATAAAGGGTGGGCTCTTGATACCGTGACACTCCACAACGAAGTCCTCAAAAGTTTTAAGGAGGACATTTCGACTCCTCCTCAGGTTAGTAATTAAATATCGATTAATAGTTGAATAGTAAAACTTAAGTAACGCTCTTGCTAAACAGGAGGGCGTCTTCATTCACGGACTGTTCTTGGATGGTGCAGCTTGGGATCGGAGGAACTCCAAGCTCCAGGAATCGCAGCCCAAAGTCCTCTTTGTTCCTCTTCCTGTGGTTCATGTGTTCGCCGTCAACTCAACAGCTCCAAAGGACCCAGCCCTCTACACCTGCCCCTGCTACAAGAAACCCTGCCGCACCGATCTCACCTATATCACCCCCTTGTGGCTGAAAACCTCGCAGAAACCCCACCACTGGGTGTTGCGAGGAGTTGCACTTCTGTGTGACATTAAATAAGTTTATTATATATCCCATATTTATTTGTTTATTGTAAAATGTTGCCTTCTATATGAAAGTCTATTAAAAGTTGGTTTTGCTTATTGTTGTGTTTTATTTGATAATTACCTTAACCTGTTATTTTGTTTATATTTTAGTAGTACTGATATTTTTACCCTGTTTTGTTAATAAGTATTAATTAAATAACTTACATGTAATAGTGGACCATAATATTTAACGTTATATTCATAAGGATCAACTTGGCTGATTCCTTTCAAAAAGCTCTTGTAGTGAAAACCCAATGGTTTATCACACGCATTATTGGCTACAAAAACCAGGATATCAAAAAGTATTTATAAACTTTATTAACTAGAACCATTGAACCCAGATTAACTTGGCGAACTCGTTGCCATTCTGTGTGGTTAAAACCTATACCAATATAATAGAAATACAGAAAAGCAATATCTTTACATATTAAATGCACAAGGGTATGAAAACCTTAGAAGCTCTCTTTTTATTTAAAGACAGATCTGATAAGAAAATTAAGCAAACCAAATTTAAATTGTTAAAAAAAATAATTTTAATATTTTGTGTTTAAAATACAATTAAAAAATCATTTCGTTAAAATATTGGTGTGACGTCCCAAAACATTAAATATAAATGACGCGTTATATACGTAACTTGTTAAATAGCTTTTGCTATAAAAAGTAATTCTTATAAACAAAGTTTAAAATCTCAACTTTGCTCGAAGCTTAACTTATTACGCAAGTTGTTTAAACCTAAAAAGGCAAAAGTCGTTTAGGGCAAGACTTCAAAATTTCAGCGCCTAATTAAAGCAAAAACGATGGAATTTTAATTAAGAATGCGCCTGTGTCTTACGTGCGTGAGTTAAAATTTAAACACGTGGTTTAAGAATTGCTTGATGTTGAAGTTAAGCTAGGCCAAGATTTTAAAATAAAGTTATTAACCTTTATTAAAAATAATGTTGTTACATATAAATATATATAAAATAGTGGTCTTTTATTTATTTGAAAGTGTTTATTTCTATTAGTTGTAAGGTAGCGGATGAATAATCTAGATTACATTTAAGCGGATGAATATTTTGTTACGTCATAACTAAGCCGTTTGTGATTGGTTCAGTGAACAGCGCGTAAAGTCAAAGTAGAGGTTAGTTGAAAGACGTTCAGTTTAACTTTGCCAGTGTCTGGGTCGGTTGTGTATCTTTACCATTAAGTTAAATGCATTTATAAAATAAGTTCACAGTTGGTTACTTCAATTTTTTAGCAGTTATTACTAATTTTCGTTTTAATTTTGCAGATATATTTATTTAAATTTAATCTTAAATCAAGCACTAGAAGATTGATGTTTTCGACAAAACTGACTTCAACAAATCGAGTTAAGTATATTGATTATTGTATTGTTGTATAATCAAAATTATTAAAACTTGAATAAAGTTTATATGGTGTTATTGATCTGAATATGCAACGGGTTAGGGGTAGGAACGCGCGCGTGTCGACACACTCGTTATTTTAATGTCTGGCGAATTTTAACAGTCCGCATATTCAGAACACGACACCATTTTAAAAGTGTTTAAATTACTAAATATTATCTAATTAGACATAGATGACTGCCCCCTGTTTTTTTATTTGCAGTTTCGGATGCCGACCTCGCGGAGCTGGTGATGACGACGATCTTACGAGAAGTGGAGGATCAAAGAGGCAGCATATCGTCCTCCAGGAACAAGGTGAAATGTTTTCTGTAAAATATTTTAATTTTCTAATTAGACACAGATAACTGCTCTCGTTTTTTTTATCAGTTTCAGATGAAGACTTCGCAGAGAAGGAGGGTCTGGTGGATGACTTCACGAGGATGAAATGGGTCACGAAGATAAATGACGTAAGGAGAAATGGAGGAACGAACATGACGTCATTTGAAGAAACAACCGGCAACCAACACACAAAACAGGGAAGATACCGTTTTAATTAATATTTTAGTTGTTATTTTAAACAATAATGTTAGTTGTTTATTTAAATGTAAGTAAGACTTGTGTAGTTGAATAGCGACTAATGATTTGCTATTTTTCAGTTACTTCGTTATCAAGAATGGATGGATGAAAGATGACGTCACAAGAAATGAAAGAAAGGTAACGTCACATATATTTCAAAAGTTACATACAATAAGTGTAAATCTAATATTGAGATTTTTACGTGTAACTAAAAATATTGTTACAGGAGCAGGGAGGGGCGATTCTACCGTGATTTGATGAGGAATTGAAGAATTGGATGTGGCCCTAAGGTAGTTGTTAGTTTAGGTACTGATGAGCTGTGAGGAAAAGACCAAGAAAGGTGATTCCTTTAACATACAGGTGAGATACTCGTTTTATCTAATAAATAAACCTAATTTAATAATTTAAATAGATAATAGTAAATTTATACCTTTTGCTTGTACATAGAACTTAATTTTTTTTAACCTTTAAAAAAAAATAAAAAAGGCCAACAACCCCTGCCCTTAAGGCAATGGCCCCACTTGCTAAATTTAAGATATTGTTGACTTAGGATATTATACTCAAATGACCTAATACTAGGATCAGCCTAGTTAGATTAAACAAGTCGTCAGTTTTACGTTAACTTTAATTCGCTGCGCGTGTTGCAACACATCGCTTCGTTCGCTTATTACGTCAGTTTGCGTCGCTTCAGTTATTACGTCAGTTTGCGTCTTAGTTATTACGTCAGATTACGTATTTTAGTTTTGCTTTGGTTAAACTTAGTTGCTATTAGACAGATTTATTAGCAGTTTTGTAACTATCCGCTAAGTGGTGCGCTATCACTAGGGTATTCCCCTAATGTGTTATCAACTGCTACGTGGTGTTGTATAGCATATTTGGGCAGCCGCTAGTGGGCGCACTCGGGTATAGAAGCCAAGTAACAAATGGTAGGCTACCATTATCATTTAAATACCTGCTTATTGTTAGCAACATTATTTTGATTAATAGGCTCTTAGTTATTTGAATATATTAATTGGCTTGCTTAATTTGTTAGTTGATAATTAGTTGGTTATTAATATTTAATTAACCGCTAATTATTAGCAACATTTTATTAATTTGTAAGCTACTGGTCATTTTTTTAAAATACTTGGCTTGCTTAATTTGTTAGTTGATAGTTAGTCGGTTATCATTTAATTAACCGCTAATTATTAGCAACATTTTATTAATTTGTAAGCTATTATAGTCATTTTTTTAAAATAATTGGCTTGCTTAATTTGTTAGTTGATAGTTAGTCGGTTATTATTTAATTAACCACTGATTATTAGCAACATTTTTTATTAGTAAGTCACTTATTTTCCTAACATAATCACCTTAATTTAAATAAAAGTTTGGTGTACATGCAATTGGTATAAATATTAAGATTAATTAATTTTTTGTTTAGAATTTATATACAATTACAATGCTAAAGAACATGTTTAACCACTTTCTTTTTTTCCGAGATGCTTTTGTGATCCAATTGATGATGTTGCTGTCTGATGATGTCGCTGTCCGATGATGCCGCTGTCCGATGATGCCGCTGTCCGATGATGCCGCTGTCCGATGATGCCGCTGTCCGATGATGCCGCTGTCCGATGATGCCGCTGTCCGATGATGCCGCTGTCCGATGATGCCGCTGTCCGATGATGCCGCTGTCCGATGATGCCGCTGTCCGATGATGCCGCTATCCGATGACGCCGCTATCCGATGACGCCGCTATCCGATGACGCCGCTATCCGATGACGCCGCTATCCGATGACGCCGCTATCCGATGACGCCGCTATCCGATGATGTCGCTACCTAATGACTTTCATTGTTCAAATGCGGCAAAACCATTATTATTGCCAACTTGTTGTTTTATCCTCAACAACAACAACATACTTGGTAGTCAACTTTTAACTACCATCATAACAGCACATTGTTATGTCGGCATGCGTGGCGTGTTTAGTTTCTTCCTCCCTGTTTAAATGTGCACAGCCTTATAAAGGTGCCGCACAACCATTTCTCATTTAATTCTTTATAATTTATGGTTGGCGCTAAATGTAGCATTACTTCATAATTGTTACATTGTTATATTTCCAATATCCATGGTTACATATTCGATACCATATATGTGACACCCCCTACTGGACAGTAGGTTGTTCAATATATTTGTGCATTGTATGTGACAAACGTTATTTTGAAAGGCCGAGTTGGGACGTTCTTTCTTTTCGGTAGGTTTTTTTTCGGTTAGTCCCTTTATCACATGCAATTTATCGTGACCATTTCGTGCTTTCCTACTAGAGCCATACTGGGTTATATTAAACGTAATTTTTTTAATTATTGGAACATCAACTGTTTTATTATTCAATAATCTCGTTGTAACATATATTTGAATGTTACACATAATTTATCAAATGTAATTTTTAATTTATTGGAGGAACTTTTATTTCGTAATTGTTTTTTGTCTTTGTAAATTTTTTTTGTAATTGTTTTTTGTGAATGTTTTTGTAATTGTCTTTGTAAATATTTTTTGTAATTGTTTTTTGTAATTGTTATTTGTCATTGTTATTTGTAATTGTTTTTTTGTCATTGTTTTTTTGTCATTGTTTTTTTGTCATTGTTTTTTTGTCATTGTTTTTTGTCATTGTTATTTGTAATTGTTTTTTTTGTAAATGTCTTTTTGTGAATGTTCTGTTTAATGTCTCTTCGTAATTGTCTTTTTTTCTAAATATCTCTTTCTTGATGTCATTTTGTAAAAGTCTTCTTCTAAATGTTTCTTTGTAAATGTCTCTATTGTAAATGTCTCTTCGTAAAAGTCTTCTTTTAAATGTCTTCTTTTAAATTTTTTTTTATGTCTCTTTTGTAAATATCTTTCTTAATGTCCATTCGCAAATGTCTTTTTCTTAATGTCCATTTGTAAATGTCTTTTTCTTAATGTCCATTCGTAAATGTATTTTTCTTATTGTTTCTCAGTAAATGTCTTTTTCTTTATGTTTCTTTGTAAATGTCTTTCGTAAATGTTTATTCTTATTTTTTTCAGATGTGTTGATTTATTTCAGTATAATAGTCAATACATTACATTATATTTAAATTTTGTCATGTAATACCCATAGAGTTCAGTATCAAGTAATATTACTTGCAATTTAAAAAAGATTTCTTATCCTTTTAACTATTTATAAAGGATTAAAATATGCATGCAAAATAGGTAATGTAGTTGAGTTAAACAATTTCAGTTAGTTGACTGTCAAACTAAATTATGTTTTTCTTATAACAGTTTTGGTAATCCAAAACACATATTTGTCAATATCTAATGTTGATATTGTGATACAGATAACTGCCTCTGTTTTGTATTTGCATATTCTAATGAAGTCTTCGCGGAGCAGAAGGTGGATGACATCACAAAGATGAATGACATGATTTCATTCGAAGAAGCGACCGACTTACACATCAAAAGGGAAAATACTGTTTTAATCATTTGTTAATGTTTTTTTTATAATGTTAGTTTTTAAATCTTATTGAGGATTATAAGAATAAATACTAACTAATTATTTTGTTAAATAGTGAATAATAATTTGCAATTTTTCAGTAACTTGATTGTGGGAATGGAGAATGGAGGTTGACGTCACATGGAATGAATGGAAGGTAACCAGATTTTCCTACATTGTTTATTACAGACATGAAATATATATCTTACATTTAATTGAAATATTTTTTTAAGGTATTGGATTAAAAGCTGAAAGGTTATCGAACATAGCAAGCACTTAGTTTAAGGAGAGTTGTTGAATTTTAGACCATCCTATTTAACATTACCTTGGAAGATCTGTACAAGTTATATACATGAACACAAGCAGTTGATCACAATGGGTCTTAAAATGCATTACAGGTAAAGATAAAAAGCATGAATATACCCACCAGATCAGTTCCATTACTTTCAATAAACTCCATAGTTGATAAACTGAGTCCATAAGATATATTGAAGCCGGTGATTTAACGAGCATAATAGTTACTGGTTTGTGTTTCAATTCCTGTTATTTTAGTAAATTTATAAAGGGCAACTTGGATCCATTCCCCCACCCTGACTATTAAATAAAATAAAGCATTAGTAAAACTTGAGCAACCTATATATGTTATGTTTTAAATAAAAAAAACATTTTTAGTCTCAAATTCCAACGATTCACTTTGTTTAGGTAACCAACCATGGGTAATAGCATTTAAACTGGCTTTATATGGGAAGGTGTTTCTGTTGCGATAAGAACTAGCTGTGATGTCACTGTCCATATCTGGAGCTTAATAAGGTTTGTTAATAAAATTAATTTTTGTTTGTTTATTAAACCTAATGCTTTTAAGTTTTTATGACAAAAATGGAAAAAAGCATGTTGCGATACTTTTTGTTGTTGAATTATTATTTTTTTTAATGTTGCTTGAGTGAATATGAATGTGCTATGAATGCTTTGTTATAAGTTGCTAAATATGAAACTTAATTAACAATTAGACAAAAAAACAAACTTTAACCACAATATTTGATTCATAAAAACAATTGTGGTTTATTAAAAAAAATCGTAAGCTAAAAAAATGGTGTTTTTCAATATTAAATGTTTTTTTGTTTGTCATTATTAGACTAAAAAGTTATCTGTAAGCAAAATGTATTTACAAAACACATTTTTTGTTAAGATTCGAACAGGAATTTTTGATTTAATTTCGCGGCAAAGTTATGTGCGATTTCCCGCAAAAATCGTATTGAAGCAACGGTCTACTTCAATGTGCTTACTACGTTTTAAAAGCGTTTTCTTTTAATTAACTTATAGATATAGGTACATACTTGATACTTTTAAATTTATTAACGTAAATTTTAAACCATAAAACTTGTAAAAATAAAAACAATGTACGTATTTTTTACAGGCTCATTAAGATGAGGACAAATTCAACAACTAACAAATGTGATTTAAAACTGATTTGGAAACACTGTTTTGGTATCAAAACAGCTTTAGTTTGTTTTTAAACAAAAATAACAAATTATTCAAAAATGAATAACAAACAATTAAGCGATGAGTCGATATCAAATAGCGAGAATTACCCACAACCTTTGGGCCTTATTCCTCTTTACCCATTTCCACAAATTAACGACCCTGGTTCCCATGGTGATCGCAAACCCACACCCCACCCACAATTAGCTTTATCCTCGTTTTTACCTCCCATTTATCAGTATGGAAGAAGGGGTTATGCCGACATTGGACCATCTTTAGTTGTAGAAAATTTAATTGAAGAAGTTATAACTGAAGAAATATTAGATTCGTTCCGAGAGGTTTTAACAAATGGGGTTGAACCGAGCCAAGAATCGATTAAGTTTACAGCTAAAATATACGCACAAACTTTAAACAATATAGCCCATGAGTTAACCAATGACATCATAAATGATGTTGTGCTGGAAGATACTCAAAAATCTGTAATCGAATATTTTGACGAACTTATAAACAGCCATCGAGAAAAATGGAATGTTGATTTGTTTACAAACTCCTTAATCGATGAACTAGTTGCAGAAATCATTGAGGTCGACGTTGCTGAAGATGTTCTGATATCATGCTCTTGTGGTGAATCAATTATTTCGATTATCCAAGAAGTAATATTGGAGGAAAGTAGAGATGTTGCTATAGAAACACTAACACACTACGGGGCAAGTATTGCCTTTGAACAATATCGAAAAATCAGTAAATTTGCTGTTGACCCAGTTTTGGATGGTATTTGTATGGAAGTATTGCTTCCAGAGCCAGCAACAAATGAAGACGAAATCGACAATGTGTTGAACAATATTATGTTTGATATTTTATTACATAAACAGCTTCAGCTTTCAACTCATAGTGATTGTGTGCCCTTGCAATGGTTTTTAAAAAAGTCTGTCGTTGATTTAAGTTTAGATTTAGTTTTAGAAGAACTTTGTGATAAATTGGATTCAACTTTTGATTCCTAATTTAGTTAATTTAATCTTTGTTTAAACACTGTATGTTTTATGCACTTAAAATTTTTATATTGTTAACTTTTTTGTATTGTTATATTCCTGTTTTTATAATTTTATTCTATTTTTAGAATTTTTTGTTCTTAAATTTGTTTAAACACTTTAAAAATAAACAAAATTTATTTTCCCCCCATAGCATCATAATAACTAGGGGGAGGGGGATAAGATTCCAACTCTCTGTCTAACACAGTAGGTTTGTACCCATAACTACTTCCTGGGTCATTTGTAATATTATTTTGTTCTTGATTTGAAGATTTTCTGGGATCTTCTTTAGGCTTTGGTCGTTGTAGTTGGTCTGTAGGTTGTGTTTGTTGCGTAGTTGTTTGTTGGATAGGATTGGGTGGATTAAAAAAACCTTGTGGTCGTTGTGTCTGAAGATTTGGGGGCTGTTGATTTTGCTGAAGTTGCATTGAATGTTGTTGTTTAAATTGTTCGTTTGTTTGGTAATAATTCGAATATTGTTGCTGCTGTTGTTGTTGCGAATTCTGTTCGTGTCGTTGCTGCTGTTGTTGATTCAAACGTTCAAGATTTTCCCGCTGTTTCAACTTAAACTCATTCCAATTTCCATTTATTTTGGTGTTAAGAAAAAGTAGAAAACCCAGTGGCAAAATTACAGCAAATATTAAATCCATTCGTCCTAGCGAGAAAATTACAAGAGTGCCAATAAACCCAGTTACGATAAGAACTACTGAGACGATTTTCCAGCGTTGAGGACATTCTAAATTGAAAAAAAAACAAATTTTATTAACACTTAGTTGTTTAAACCTTGAATTATCAGTTACAAATACCTGAAATTTGTTCGCAAATATATTTTGTTTCATCATTCGATGACAAGTTATTTGTAAGCCCAGCTTGTGGTTGCTGGTTATAAGCAAGTACGACTTGAGGCTGAAAGTTACCACCAATTTGTTGGGTGGGATAGGACGACATTATTAAATTTTAAAGATTTACAATTTTTTAATTTATTTTTGTTTATTTTCGATTTAAATTAAAATTTACGTATATATGACGCAACAAAGTATTAGTATACTAAATTAAACAGTAATATTCAGCGTTCGGGTCTGCTAGTGAGTTTGCGCTAAGGTCAAATTTTTCAACAAATTCGTTTTCGGTTTAAACGTTGCACAAGTTTATAAGTTGTTAATAAAAGGTATTTAAAAGTTTAATACTTCATAAAACACTTCAATTATGGGTGGAGATGCCGAAGCACCATTTCCATTAACAGGTTGGAAGAAACACTTCAATTCCTACACGATAATCGGTCGAAGAAATGTCGTTTTGGCCGTTTTGGGAACATGTGCTGTTGGCACTTTGTATTTAACCAGCGGCAAGAAGAAAAAGGAATAGAACATTAAAATTGACATTTGTTTTTGGGTTAAAAAGTTTCAAATATTTAAATTAACAGTTTGTTTTAAAATTCTTTACGTTTTTTGATGTTAAAAAATGCCAAAAACAATTTTTTAATAAGATTTGTTCTGAGCTTCTTTAATGCGAAATAAATTAAACTGTTAATTTAAATTTTGTTTTTATATAGCTTAAGTAACAGACAATTTATTAAGCAGGTTTTTTCAGTAAAGAAACATTAGGTTTATTACCAATAACTAAAAATAACCACATAAACAACTAAAAATATTTAAAATCAACATTTTTGGTCACAACTGTTTAATTTTGTCATTTCCTGTGTCAGGTATTACAGTTAACACACTAACCTAAGCAACAGGGTAATACCTAATTTGTTTATTTGTCAAAAAACTGACTATAGAATGTGGAAATTAGTTCCTAAGTTAGCATTTTATCCATCTCTGGCATGGAATCTTGCAGTTGAGAAATTCACAAC
This sequence comes from Corella eumyota, assembly GCF_963082875.1. Classification (NCBI taxonomy): domain Eukaryota; kingdom Metazoa; phylum Chordata; class Ascidiacea; order Phlebobranchia; family Corellidae; genus Corella; species Corella eumyota. The sequence continues at coordinate 11,538,027 of NC_137496.1, forward strand.
AAGAGAATGGTTCAACAGAGTAGATAACACTGTTCTAATCGGAGCGTTACCGTTTCGATCTATGACATCACAATTAGTAGATAAAGAAGGAGTGCGGGGCGTGGTGTCGTTAAACGAAGAATACGAGTTACAAAATTTTGTAAATACCTCCGCTGAATGGAAAGCAGTTGGAGTTGAGCAACTTAAACTTCCGACTGTCGATCTGATTGCTTCTCCTTCACAAACTAACCTTAAACTTGGAGTCGATTTCATTTTAAAATATCGAGAGCAGCAGCAGAGTGTTTATGTTCATTGCAAAGCGGGAAGAACCAGAAGCTCAACCCTTGTTGTGTGTTACCTAATGTCAGTGTACAACCTTACTCCTGAGCAAGCAATAAAAAAGTTGATAGAAAAGAGACCTCATATTTGGATCCGAGAGAAACAACTCAACACAATTAAATGTTTTTATAAAGAAAATGTTTTCGGACAATTTGATTCCAATACTGAATAAATTTGTTAATATATTGACATGTTATTTTAATATATATATACTGTACAAGCATTATAACACTTCAAGTTACGATTACCGCAATTTTTATTAACTTTTGCTTTGAATATTTTGTGTACATTTTTCTTGTTTTTTAAACTTTGTTTTTTATTTACAGGAAAATAGGTAACATGAATCTTGTAAGTAATTTAACTTGGTTGTTTGCGTTAATTTTATTAATCAAAGGGCATGAAAGTTATCACGAAAACTTGAAGGTCAAAGTTCTGAGGAACGAGCAAGTTTACGCTTTCTTTAACTTTACAACAAACACTCCTTTTGAAAACGAATTTAATCCCAAACATTATCACCTTTTTCCGAGATCAATCGGACAATTAATCCAAAAATACAATGTCGCCGAATTTCACTTTACAATGACCCAAGGGTTGTGGAGGTATTCGCAGTGGGGGACCCCCTTTTTACCTTCCCCGGCTGGAGTTCAGTTGTGGGTTTGGTTTAAAGAGGGTACGGAGAATATTGACGAAACTTGGCGGGGTTTCACGAACTCACTTTCCGGGTTATTCTGCGCAAGTTTAAATCTTGTCAACAACGCGGCGACACTTTCACCAACTTTATCATTTCGTCCGACAGGGTCTATGACATCACAAAATGGTTTGGATAATAAATATCTAAGATACGGAGCACTTGGTCGCGAAAACTTATGCACAGAGAATTTGACCCCATGGGTGAAGTTACTTCCGTGTGGTGTAAAAGTTGGACCGGCATCGTTGTTGAACCCAAGTCATTTACACCACAGTAGGTTCTTGTCCATTTCGCTTCAAGTTCGAACAGTTTGTTCCGATGCTGATTGTGATGTCACAAGTATGCAGTTACAACAACATGTCTCCGTCGTCAAGGATCTTAGAACAACTTTAAACGAGTCGCCAAACTTTAGTTTTTCGTCCGTTTTCACGAAAAAAATAAAACCAGCTTGCCCCCTAGCTGAATCAAGTTCAATCGAGATAGAAGCTCCATCTTTTGTTACAATTACACCTAAGCTGAAAACAAATAATAACAAGGCATTTTTGAATTTGAAATCTTTAAAATCTGACACCGATATTAGAGTAAAATGGACAAAAAAACCTGGGTCAATAATTCACAGCCCACATGGTGTTTTATCTCATTGTTATTTAACTGGTTTAGGTCTGGAAGGTGGGGTAACGTGCACTATATCGAATCATTATGACCATGACAAAACTATAATTTATTTGCATTCACTACCATGGTATTTATACGTCCAGTTCCATACCTTAAACATTAGAAATCAATCTGGTGGTGAAATAAGCCCCTCCTGGGTTTCATTTACCCCAGGTAAAACTCGGGTAAGTCCCCACGTTCTTGAGTTTGTCCTCGATCTTCCCGCACAAAGCGCCATCGATGTTTCGATAAAATTCACAAAAGGTTTCCTGAAATGGACTGAGCATCCCCCAGACTCGAACCATGGTTTCTATATCAACCCAGTAGTAATCACCATGGCAACAGAAGGGTTGAACTCAAATGGTTCAGTCCAGAGAGTTTACAGCGAATCTTTATTGGTTTCGATCCCTGTTCCTGATTTTTCGATGCCGTACAACGTAATTTGTCTGGTGTGCACGGTGCTTGCGATAGCCTTTGGTTCCTTCCACAATATCACAACGAGAAGACTGCAAAAAGTTGATGTAAATAAACCCCATCCTATTAAGGAGAAACTTTTGTTGATTTTAAACAAATTGAAAAGAAAGAAAGTTGATAATGTGAAGAAAATCGATTGATTTGAACTTATATCCACAGAAACCTGAAAATTTGGGCACAAAATTATCAATTCATCTAAAAATTGATTCGTAAAAAATTTGGGGCATTTTAATATTTATGAAAGTCATTAATTACCAAATAGAATAAGTGTAAGAAGTGTTGTCCTTTTGTAGAAATTGTTTTTTTAATGTACTTAGTTTTGCTATTTATCTGTGCATGATTAGCAGAGACTTTGGACGTTTTTTAAATTAAAAAAAACTATTTTTTATGCAATTTTTTTAGTAATTTGAAAAATTAATAATTGTTAAGTAATTGTGATGTCATCTCGGGCATTACGTAAACTTCAAGGTCGTGGGGAGGTCATGAGCTTTGGCACCTCTAGTGGCGAGGAGGCAAAAAGTGAAGACGAAAGTTCGAACATTCAGAACAAATTTGCGCTGGTATGAAAATAAAATTTTTTGTTTTAATTATTCTTGTTTTAGTAAAAGTTAACATTTTTTTGTTGTTAAAACCATAACTAATGTTGTTCAACTTTCAATTTTCTTTTTTTAAATTCATTTTATTTTTTATTAAGTTAAATGATTCTGGTGAGGGTGTTGATGATGTCACAAATGATTCTGAGGAAGAGGTTAAAGTTGTTCCAGCCGCCAAAAAGAAGAAGCGAAACAGAAAAAAGAAAAAACAAAAAAAAGTTGAAGAAAATAACGAGGTAAAAGTTACATATATACTGTAGCGTAGAAGAACACTTGGCTTTACAACATGTGGTCCTAGGTTCGATCCCCACTGCTCTTATGCTGGAGTGCCTTTAAGGTAAGGTGCTAGAATTGGTATGAACTCCCGCTAAGCCAGCACTTAATCAGCAGCTTAAAAATCGGGCAATTATAATCCAAAATATCCTAAACTACCAAAGTCAACTTAAGACTGGGTCAGGATAACTAAACCTTCTATCATTGAGAATAGATAAATAAAAATTAAATTGATATTTTAGAATTTAGAAAATATTGATGATGTTTTAGAAGATTTAAAAACAATTCAAAATTTCCCTTCAACGAGTCAGCAAAAAATGATGTCATCAACTCGATCTGTACTCACCGTTGAACACAGGTATTTTGTCTTTTTTATATATTTTTGTTCGCAACATGGAAAAGATGACTTCATGACCTTAACATAGAGTAACGTTTGTTACCATGTCTGACCCAGTCTCAAGTTGCCTGTGGTAGTTTGAAATATTAAAGATTATAATTGCCCGATAATTATGCTGCTGATTAAGTGCTGGGTCAGCAGGAGTTTATACTCTTTATAGCAATTTACTCAAAGGCACTACAGCATGGAAGCAGTGTGGATCGAATTTAAAACCTCGCGTAGTAACCAAGTGTTCCATCACCATAACAAGCTTACCATCAGGTAGTTAAATTGTACTAAAAGTAAATTTCATTTAGGTTGTTAAACCCAGACAATGAACTACGGAAAATATTCGGTTCTCGAGCATTGTCAGGTGACACAAATTATCGCCGTAGAAACCAGGGTCCGACCAATAAGGGAGGCTGGTTGGTTCAAGGTCAAAATAATTGGACAAAAGTTGGAAAAACTGGAATTTCAATGGAATTACTTGAGACTAAGAATGGGTGAGTTTTAAATTTTATTGTAGTTCTTTTGATACAGAATTGGGGAAACCCTTACCCTTAGTTTTTATTATATTATAGTGTGCATTTATTAATTGTGGTTCTGTTGTTAAACTTTGTTCAGCAACTAGATTGTTATTAATTATTTTCTTTATCTAGATGTCAGTATTTTAAATATGAGCACAACAAAGATTATCAAGAAGTCCAATTTAAATTCCTTGATGCTGTTGAGACTGCTGATCACAACAATATTGGGGTAGAAATGAATTGTTATTTAAATTAAGTTTTATTCTGTATCAGTTTTTTGTACAACAAGTAACCTAAAGTAACTCAGTCCTGGTTTTAATTCATACTGCTTTTATGCTGTAGCACCCTTAAGTAATACATAAAATCCTGCCAAGCCCAAAACCAATCAGCAGATTAATTATCGACAATTATAATCAACAAAATTAAAGCTACCAGAGGCAACTAAAGACCGGGTTGGGACAACAAATGTTGTTCGATGTTTAGGTTGTGAGGTTGACTTTTTCACATTAAGGAAGAATACATTTAATATTAACTTGATTTTTACAGAGAGTGTTAGAAAAGCATTCCTACCACGTTGACTCACTTTTAACTTTCAGCGACGTTTACAAAGTTCACGAAGATGTCAAAATGGCTCGAGAACTTACTGGTAAGTCTGCTTTGTACTCTAACACATAGTTTAAACTAATATTTTACACAACCTTTTATGATCTTATAGTCAAAAGCCTACCCTACCAATAGCATTTTTATTGTCTTAATATGGTCACAACTCGTAACTAATATTTGCCTGGGATAATTTACCTATGCACCACAAATGGCAGTTTTATTTATCTTGTAGGCTTATAACTTTAATATATTTTTATATATGTCTGCCAAGCTCTATTATATATAGGTTTAATTGATTTTTTTTCAAATATGTTAAAGTTTACTTTAATTTTTACAGAGCGTGCACTCTACTGTCTTGAACGATCTTTTCATTCTTGTTTTAATCTCACAACTGGAGTGTGTAGACTGGAATACAAGTATCAAGAAAATAGGTAAACTTTAAATTTTATTTTTTCCAATAAATATTTGCCTTAAAACTGGTTTAAGCAAGAATTTTTTTTTGTTTCTTTTTAATGTTGTTTTGTTTATCAGTTTTCTTTTTTTTTTAGGTCCCTGTTTCTTGCTTTATTCAAGCATTTAAACTTTGTTTCCCAACGAGGCTGCAATCGAACTTCACTCGAACTTTGCAAGGTTTTGTTGAGGTAAAAATAAATGAAAGAAATTACTTATTAAGTTATTTTTATTTTTGCATACATTTGTTAATATACTGTTATTAATATAGCGTGGTGTTTTGGCCAGAACACTTGGCTTTACTACATGAGGTCTTAGTTTCGATCCCCACTGCTTTCATGCTGTAGCGCTCTTAGTAAGGCGCTATAAACGGTATAAACTCCTGCTGAGCCAACACTTAATCAGCAGCTTAATTATCGGGCAATTATAATCTATAATATCCCAAACTGCCACAGGCAACTTGAGACTGGGTCAAGTTACTAATGTTACTCTGTGTTTTGGATGTAAAGTCAACTTTTCTGCATTAAAGGGGTAAATAAAAATTTCTTTAATTGTTTTTTTCTTTTCAGCCTTGATCCAAAGGAAGACCCCTTATGTGCAATATTATTGATTGATTATTTGTCACTAAGAGCTGGTGAATACAGATATCTCATCCAGTTTGCTACAGAATGGGGGGTAAGTGTTAACTCCATTAAATATCAAGCAATTATATTCATGTTAAACTTAAGTTGCAATTTAAACTGCTTAAGTGCAAGAGACTGTTTAAGGTTTTATTTTATATATTTTTAAATAAGGTTCAAATATAAACAATTTGGTTTTTAAAAGTTTTTCTAAACTTTTAGATGGATCGAAATTTGATGCAACTTCCAAACTGGTCGTTTTCGTTCGCACTTGCTCATTTCCTATCACCTGATCATGATAACGATGTTGCTGACCAACAACTTCAATCAGCTCTTCTAATGTTTCCTACAGTAAGTTAGTTTAGCAATAAACATTTGTTTGATTTTGCTGTTTAAAAAGTCATCATATTTTTATATATATGGATCTATTTTTCTTATATTTTTATCCTTGATGTGGGAAGGTCAAATGCGCGACCTAAACATAGAGTAACATTTGTTACTCTGACCTAGTCTTGAGTTGACTTTGACAGTTTGTTTATGGCGCCTTACTGTTTATGGTGCCTTACTTAAGGGCGCTACAGCATGAAAACAGTGGGGATTGAACCCAGAATCTTATGTAGTGATGTGTCCAACTTACACTATGTTATTTAAAATAGTTTAAGAAATTTTTGACTGCATGTAAAATGTTATTATGTTTTAATATTCTAACATAAATTGTATTCTGACATTGTGATCTTCTTAAATGCAGGTGTTGTTGATGTTATTGGAGAAATGTTCGGTTCGACCAGATACAAAAGTTTCAGCTACAACCTACTTTACCCAAGCCAAAGAAAAGTAAGAAAATTTACTCAAGTGTATCACTAATTTATTATTTCAAGTAGTTCCTCAATATTAATTAATTATTTCATTGGTTTTGGCTTGGCTGAAGTTTGTACCATTTATAGCTTTGTATTTATTTCACTTTAACATGGATGCAGTGGGGATCGAACTTTAGACCTCATGTGGTAAAAACCAAGTGTTTTAACCACTACATCATGTCGTTTATGGTTCTTTTTCAACCATTGAACTTCTTTATTTAATTAAATTAATTTTTTCTTCATTTATATTCATTTATAGCGCTGACTCAAGGCCAGTAATAATCAAACTAAGGACCGCATGTAGTAAAACCAAGTGTTTTGATCCTTCTGTTAAGTTGCCGGGTGTTAACTTTTTTAATTAAATTTAATTATAACACGATCTTTAAATATTATTACAGGGACCCAGTTGGTCTACAACTACTATGTCAGATATTCGTTTCACGTAATTTTATGCTGTGGAAGGATACGACTGTAATGGCCTGGTTGGAGGCTAATGTCAACGTTGTCATAGCAACACTGGAAAGTGACAGAAAGGTCGAAGTGGAATATACAAAAAAGTAAACAGAGTTGTTTGAAAGTTATTTTTAACTTGTTTTTCACTAAATCAACTATTTTTTAAGAATATTCATTGTAAAAAGGGCTAAACAATGAAGTATTAGGTTTAATTCCCCCTGGTCTCATGCTGTAGCATCCTCAAGTAAGGTGCTACAAACTAAATAAACTCCTGCCAACACTTAATCAGCAGCTTAAATATCTGCTTATTATTATATGTGTTATCTTAAACTTCCAAAGTCAACTTGAGACTGGGTCGGGGTAACGTAGGTGAATACAAAAAAACCTTAAACTTAAACACAAAACTGAGTTCAAAATCAACCTGGACTGCTTAAACTTTGACTTTATTTAAACTGTTTTTGTAATTAAAAGGAGATTAAGCAGATACCAGAAACCTCCACTGAATATTTACCGACATGCTTTGATCTCAGAAATTGACGGAATTAGTTCTTTGCTGCCAATTGTAAGACAAATTAATATTTATTTATCCTCAATGTTGGAAGGTCGACTTCACTTAAACATAGAGTAACATCAGTTACCCCAACCCAGTCTCCAGTTGCCTTTTTCTGTTTGGGATATTATAGATTGTAATTGCTCGATAATAAATCTGCTGATTAGGTGCCTGCTCAGCAGGAGTTCATACCGTTTATAGTGCCTTGAAGGGCACTACAGCATAAGAGCGGTGGGGATCGAGTCCAGAACCTTATGTAGTGGTGCCAAGTGTTTTATATACACAGAAATTTTTGACTTTTTTATTATCTAAACAAGGCTTGTTTTTTTATAAAACCTATGACTTGCAGGAAATTAGAATGGGAACGATGCTGAGTCATGATCCTTTACCCCCTAAAGACAGTGTCGAGTCATATAAGAGGGGAGACAACAGAAGGTAACTAGAAAATACCTCGTTTTTTAAACTTAAAAACATAATTTTCATTTTAAAGTTAAAGAATGTAAAAAACGAAAAACACAATAATTTCCTTTTTTTATTAAAATACTTTCTAGAATAATTTAAAGTTTTTTAAATGCATTTGGTTGTCTGGTTTTGTTAGTTACCATTAAAACCACTTTTTAACTTATTTTAAACTTATTTGAAAGACGATCCAACAGAGGAACTTCAAACCCTGTGAGTTTATTTTTCCATTCCCTGCTCCCTGGTTACGACCCCGACAACCCCATGGCGATAGTTGGCAACGACAACAACGACGATCTCCATGGCAACCATGTTGAACACATGAGAGGAAACGTTCAGACTTTGATGAATGCGATGCGAGAACTTTTAAACGGTTTTCAACAACCCGAGGGCGAGCAAGAGCCAGAAGAAGAGTTTAACGACGAATGGGATTAAAGGTCAAACAATGTGACCTTGAGTGTAAAAGGTTATGGCCCTAAAGGTCAAGAGTTCGAGCTAGTTGTGGTGGTAATATTATTGGATAAAAACTTTTTTATTTTTTTTCGTATTGGGGGAAATTATTGCAAGTTATTTTGAGATTTTAATTTATTCTATTATATTAAATTAAAACAATTCAAGTGCAAAAAAAAACATTTCTAAAAAAAGATTTTATTCTATAATTAACCAGCAGCAGGTATTTAACCTTTAACCTCGAATTTCCAACACTAAATGGCAAAACTTTTAGCCCAACTTTAAATTGTCTGGCAAATAAAAATCACATCGAGCCACTGATGACATCATAGAGAGCATCGAAGAGCTCAAGGTTTATCACAAACATGTCTTCTGCACACTGTTATTATTATGACATCACACTGTATTATTATGACATCACAATCCAATTACTTTCTTATGATAGATCAAATTCCTTATGTCATTAAGTAAAGACCAATCAAATTGATGGAGTAATGATAATATTATCTACTTTCATAATCTTTTATGAAACTTGGGCAATACCTTCAGATTGTTAAATGTTTTGGTGATCTTGTAACCTCGGTAAAGTGTTTAAAATGCTAATTTGACTTTGATTATCACCCTATTTTCAGAGTGGCAAACTTCTATCAACTATATATATGGTGTTATGTAGATCAAACATGGTATAACAGTTAAAAGGAATATACCCGGCAGGCCATAATTTAAAGTCCTTACTATTTTCTGCTTTTTTCTTTGTTTATATGTTATTGACAACACTATATTGAATGTACATATAATAGTTTATTTAAAAAAGAGAGAAAGTACAGAATGAATGCAAACATGATTGGGCCAGTCTACAGAAAGAATGTTGACTTGGATCTAAGATTTAAACTGTTTCCGAACAGAGTGTCCGCTTTTCAATTAAAACTCGACAAAGATGACAATTGTCCAATGCTTCTGCACATTTATGACAAATTTCACTGCAAAAAAAAAAAATTTCATTAGTCACCACAAATAAGAAGATTATTTTCGTACCCATGTTTTATAATTGGGATATAACAACCAAGCAATGATGATTTCTTTTAAGACATGAATATCAAATGTTGATAAACTCCTCTAAGAAGTACTGAGCTTTTTTTGATCATTTTTAGTAATTTTCAGACACTATTGTCTAAGGATTAACAATTTATTTTAACTAGGTGAGTCCAGAAATGTGATATACTGGTCATAGAATTGAGCCAAATGGTTTAGGATTCAAGCAATCCGAAACATTTCGAGTTTAAGCCACACCAATGCCACACTATTCGCCCTTGAGCCTGGCGTTTACAGATAGCTTTAATACACCAATAGGTTTCGGGTTCAAGCTGCACCAATGTCACACTATTCACCCTTGAGCCAAGTGTTTACAGATAGCTTAAACACACCAAAAGGTTTCAGGTTCGAGCCGCACCAATGCCACACTATTTGCCCTTGAGCTCGGTGTTTACGGATAGCTTAAACATGTTACAACAGCACACCCTACCCCAATAATGTGAAGACACCCACCAATATCTAACCAAGTAGATAAATATTTTGTAAATTTTAAATATAAGTACCTGTGCATGCAGGGATGTAAAACTGTATCGTAAGGTAAATCACAACATATTTCACAAGAGTTTTCAACTGTATTATTCTGAAGCGCAATCTCAAATTTTTTGTACCTAAAAAATCAAACAATTTTAAATAATTTTTTCATTTAAACAGATTTCCTTTTTTTAGTATACTAACTTTGGTAAAACTTGTTTGTCTTTGTCGTCTAAATGGGCGTGTTCGTTAAAGCATGTAAAATTTCTATCTTGAGGGGGGTATTTGAAGGGGGTGGCACCAAAGTTAAAGATGCATTGTTGATGGGACATAAAACTTGCCGCGGCAAAGAAACCGTTCCTAAACCAAGAAAAAGGAATTTAAATTATATTCAACTCTAAAATTAAAAAATTCCCTTTTCCCCACCTTGCGTTGTCAAATAACCCCTTCTCGGGGCTCATCGGGTCCCCATTTAAATAAAATAGGACTTCAAGTTGTTCCAGATCAAGCAAGAGCCCCAAAATATCCCCCTCTTTCCACGGGGGGTGGGAATGTCTTCTACTCTGCGCTTGGTGCCAGTAAAGTTGACGACAACCATCGTACGCACACGAGAACTCGTCATCACCAATCCCATACCCATCCTGTGATGTCATAATAGGTGAGCATGATGTCATAAATCATACAAACCAATATTTAAACCCTTATATTCTAGATTATCAGACTTACATAGCTAAGGAACTTTGATTCTTTCGTTGCCCATCCGATCTGCATCACACCAGGGGTAATGATTGTGACCTCATAATACCAACATCCGGAATCAATTGACGAGGTGCAGCGGACGCTCTCGAAGAAAGAGGCGTCTGATCTCGCCTAGTTTAACAAAAGTTACAACAAATCAATATTATGGGAAATATAACAAAGTATTTACTTAATATAACTGAACCTACCTCTAGTCCATCCCCAGATATCTTCAAGTACTGACTGACATCGTTTGAGTTTAACATTGAGTTGATATTTTCTAAGTTAACCGTCTCATACGTTAATTTTCGACCATCGACCAAAACTAAAAAATCAAGAATTTAAATAACAATCTTAATATCACGTTTTGTAAACAACATAAAGCTTTAAAACCTAAAGTTGATTATATTACAAAAAGGTGAAGGCTTTATATATAAGACCCAAGTATAATGGGTTGGGTTAAAACGTTGGGTTTTTATAATGAAACATTTTACAGCACGACTTACAAATATTATCGAGCAACCATTGTGCGCAGAAGCCAACTTGTCTCTTCTTGTAATCAGTTGATTGCGACCAATCTTCTAAAACTCCCAACTTTTCACGGATCGAAGTTTTCATTATTCTTTCTTTATTTTCACCTGATTTCAAACAATTAAATAACACAGGTTGATTAATGGACACTATCACAATATATAACGTCCATGTACATATAGGCCTTTAAAAACTGCCTTTTTTATCAGTGTTGCAACAAGAAATTAAAAAGTAAGTGACTTAACTATATAAAAATGCAGTTTGTAGAACTTAACAAGCTATCATAAATTAACATCTTAAAACAATATATGAGCAGCAATTGATGCTGTTACCTGTTTTTGCTAGTTTTTCTATAGCAATAAGTGAATAAAGGATACTAGTGGTTAGAACTGGAGTGTTACATATTGAAGTATTAAGACCAGTTATAAAGTATTCTAACATAGAGTCGGTCAACATGATTTTACTTAACGCCCCAGCTAAGCTCTCGGCTAGGTGGCCAATAACCGCACAAATGTTTCTGAAAATGTAAATAATTAGTATCTTGTCCAAAAGTGTGGTATACTAGTCATGGCATCAGATTAGAAGATGAAAGGTTTCGGGTTTAAGCCGCACCAATGCCACACTATTTACCCTTAAGCCCACAACAGCACACCCTTCTCCAATAATATATAAAAATATTATGCCTTGAAATAATATTTTGAAACAAAAAATATTCATATTTGTAGAGATTCAATTCAGTAAAAATTGTTCAATATATATTATATAAATAATGTCATGAGGTCATTCATATATTTGTCCTACTTAACAAGTGACGTGAAATATGTAGGTTAATATAACGTAGTTTACTATGTAGACTGTTCATGATTCATATTTGTCATGGTAGTATGACATCATAATACCTATGTCTGGCATTCTTGTTGTTGTTCTTATGGTGAATAAATTCCTCTTCTGCCTTGTCCCGCGATAAGTTTAAGTCAGAGACAAAATTCATAACTCCTTGCTACATCAAAATTTAAATTGTCAATAAATAAATTAACAATTCCTATTCACATTAAATATTTAGGTTCACATTTTCTTATAGATTATAACTGATAGCTTTTGTTTAATATTACCTTGGTAGGTAAGGGGCAGTGATCAATAAATAAAGTGATGGCAGAAGGCCCAAGAGCATCATCTAGTGGTACGGCTCGTACGAGAGAGTGAAGGACCATATTCCAACCCTTTTCTAAATAAAATATTGGGCTTTATCACCAGAAAGAATGTGAATATATTGATTAAGATTCAAGTTAGTTTACCTCCATTTGCCCAGGATTTAAACATTTTCATCTGAAGTATAAGAGTTGTGTCACTAAAAACAAAAAAAAATTTATAAATGAAACCTCTATTAACATAGTTGAACAAAAAATAGAGAAAAAAACAAAATTTAAACTAAGTTTTACTTTTCTGCTGAATATCTTAAAGTGCTCAGGGTTTGTAGGACATGTTTGTCCAAAACCTCTTCGGTGAGTTTACAATAAGTCCAGGTAAGTGGCGGTGTTGAGGTGTCAGGTTGGTTTCTTTGTCCTCTTAACGTCCAATGCCACCAACGCTGTCGATCTACAAAACAATAGGTATTGTGATGTCATTATTAACTAATTGTTGTTGGCAAGTTTAAATTGTTAATTTTATTGTTAAAGTTTTTTCACTTTATAACCCTAGGTATGGATTTTAGGGGTTATTTTGGGGGGTAAATTCCCTACAAATCTGTTAAACTTTCCCCTAACCTTCTTATGAATGAGTGGGGTTATATTTAAGCCCTTTCTAGCCCTTTTATTAACAACTTTGCTGTTTCTACAAGAGAACCCAAGGCTTTTATGATGCTTTTAATGTTTTACCATTTGTTCTTTGTGAATTAGAAGGTTCAGATGAATTGTTGTTTAAAACTAACATATACGGTCCATCTCCTTCAGTTTGTTCTATATTCTCAACTTCACGATGGTGTATACGGTGTCGCGTGCTTTGTTTCCCGTGACAATTACCCATTGTTAACAACAAACGTAATTTTACGTAACAATATATTAAATTATAAATTCTGAAACATATTAAAATTAAAAACGTAGGACAATTACAAAATGGAATTACTAATTATAATTAGTAAGTCAATAACTATGTTGTGCCTATTGTAGTATCCCTTACAACTATTTATTAATGAAGGACCAGGTTTGTTTACAAAATACTTCGAGAACCAGCTGTTCACCTGAAGCAAGAACTAACTTTGTAGTAAACAAAATATTTCTTTATGTTGTGGGAACAAATGTTATAACCGATTTGTCTCAGTTTTATAACCTGCCTAAATTTTTTTTGTTTTAAATTTAATTAATTTTTAATATAATAATAGAAATTACTTTTTTTATTACATTTTCATTAAATTCAATTTTAAAATTGTTGAAATAAACATTTTTTGTAAAAAAGTAATTTTATTTTGACAATGTTCTGTCACAACTTTTACTCGCACAAGCGCGTGATATTTTTTTAACTTGAAGAAATTGAAATTTTATGTTTTTTGAGTTTTTTCGTAATGTTGCTCTAGTTTTTACCGAATTTAAACATTTTTATTGATCAAATGTGTAGTTAAGTGTTTTAGGTTTGTAAATTTAGAAATTGGATGTTACGTAAAAGAATATGGCATTAAGCAAAATGGGGTTAAGGCTATCAGACTAAGACAAAATATATAAAGAAATTACTAATTAAAATTTACTCTGTTAGTCTGTTATTTTTAACAATAGTTGTGTGTTAAATATTAAAGGTTTTTATGCATAAAACCTTACAAAATTTTCAGATACTTTTTAGTGACTATTGTCAGATTGTCATTGCGTTCTATAAAAGTGTATATAATTTGTAATATTTATTTAATTATGCAGTTATGGCAGTATGGGGTGTTTTAAAACTGGTTTTATTTTTTTATATATATCTTTATCCTTGATGTGGGAAAGTCGAATGCGCGACCTAAACATAGAGTAACAACTGTTACCCCGACCCAGTCTTGAGTTGACTTTGCCAGTTTGAAATATAATAGAATATAATTGCCCGATAATTATACTGCTCATTAAGAGTTGGCTCAGCAGAAATTCATACCGTTTATAGCACCTTACTCAAGGGCGCTGCAGCATGAGAGCAGTAGGGATTGAACCCACGATCTTTATATTATCACATTACCGGTTACTTACACAGACAAAAACTGCAATTTTCAAATTGTTGTTATGTCTAACAACTTATATCTAAAACCTAAATTTGTGAGTTTGTGATTAGGATTTACGTATTTCAGTCACAACTGTAATTTGCCTGTCCACGTCCACTTGCATCCCACAAATTATATAAATAATACTAAAAGATGGAATGGGAAAAGTAGCAGGATTGTTTGTGAAGTTAACAAAAATTCAGGAAGGGTTAAATTTTTATAATTTGGTCGCCTCATCTCTTGCGCTTTATAGTTGATCCCATATTATCCCTCAATCTTCAATCCCGCATCATCCTTAAGCCCTTTAAGTGAACATTGCATTCCTTGCTTCCAGCACCCCCAAGTGACAAAATCTGTTATACTATCCCACATTCAGTACTTAACATCAAGCTTATCTTTTATTCTGCCAGGTTGATAATTAGCTTTTTAACTGTTAACTGTAAACTTAAAATGGCGGATATTTTAGACACAGAAGCAAGTTTGGATGCCTTTACTTCAGCAATCAGCAACGATGGAGATTTATCCACTAATGATGACTCAGCACTTTTGGACCAATCGAATGGAGTCGACGAACCTGATCCAGTAAGATTTTTGTTTCTTATTTTATAGCTGTATGTATTTAAGTATAGCCTCAAAAATAAGACAAGTTTTGGTAAGATCTTGTGCATGTTACTCTATGTTTTACATCTTGATCTTTATAAAGTGAAGTATAAAGTCATTTTTTATTACATATAAATTTTGTTAAATTCTACGACTAAATCGAAAGCTCACAATGGTCAAGATTATAGTTGTTGTTATATGGTTGCAACTCGCAACTAATATTTGCTCGTGATAATTTACCAACGCACCACAACTGGCAGTGTTCTGCAGGCCTATAAATTAGACATACCTATATTTATAAATGTATGTCCTCCGTCAAGCTCTGGTATTCATAGGTTTATATGCATTCTATATGACCTGAATGATTCAAAAACTTAAAATTTCAGGAATTGGAGGCAATTAAAGCAAGAGTTAAGGAGATGGAGGCTGAAGCCGAGAAGTTAAAAGAAATGCAACATGATGTCGAAAAACAAATGACCTTAAGTCCACCTCCAGGTAAATGTGATGTCATAAAACCTTTGTGATGTCATAACTGTATTTCATTTTGGTTGTATTTTATTGCATGATATTTACAAAAACGAGCAAAAAGAGGTTAAATAGGCCAAGTAGTTCACCGGAAAGTGCTTATATACAATATTGCGATATTAAATAAGAATTACTTTGTACAAAATCTGCAAAATTATATGTTTATAAAAGCACACCAGAATAATAATACATTAAAGCTCTTAGTAATAATATAATAAAGCAAAATAAGCGCAAAAGTCAAGCTCCTCAAGACCCAAATGTGTTGTCTTAAATGTAAACCAAATGGCACGAGCCCAAAATTGTGATAAATCTCGTTGCTTGGTCGTCTGTGAAGGGTGAAAGCCAAACCCTTGCTTGGTAAATGAATGGTTGGGCTTTGCAAGTTAGAACGCCCGGTAGAGGGGATCCGTTTGACTGGCAAGCTCTCAGCAGAAACACATGGTACAGAAAGTTGGCTAAAAAATGGGATTTTAAGTTTAGAGTTTGATTTTAAATTGGTATTAAATCATTTGTTGAAGTCCAATTTTTAATTTTTTCAGCCATTTTATGTTAAAAATTTTAGTTATGTATTCTTCTCCGTTATTTTAATTTAATGGTTTATAAACCTGGGTCATGAACTAGCTCGACAATATTTCCGTTCATGTAGTCGATCGCCTCATACACAGTGTAGTAATACAACCCCCCTGCGCATGGGTCCAATCCTGTTGAACTTAACTGGCTGGTTTCAAGGGCTGTAAAATTGGTTAATAAAAATGTAAAAATTCTGCTGCTTAAGTTAAATTTAAGCTTTATTTTGGGGATTTTGTTTTTATAAATGGTCCAGAATTTGTTGGTTTGTTTATTTTAGGTTAGGTGAAAGATGTTTTAAATTAGGATGAAAATAATTTGATTTAACTCACCCAAACTTTGTGTTTCGGCAGCCAATTGTTCTTTTTGTTTCTCTTTTTCGATGTTTTCTTTTTGCGTGTTAACAAGATCGTCTGTGATCTTTAGTAAATCTAGATCACATCTTTGTTTCGGAGGTTTGTAGTTATTTCTACAGATTCTCAGATGAGCATATTTCTCCTCCTTGCAAAGCTCATCCCTACTACTTATGTCACTAATCAACTGTGACAAAAAAATTTTGTTAAATGTTGCCCAAACTTATTTTTTAATTTAACTTAAAAAAACTTAATTTAACCTGTTTTTTAAATTTCTATTGTTTTAATTGTTGTGGGAAATTTAAAATATTTTATTGCCTAAAATGGTAAATTCTTTAACATACCACTGGTGGTAGAGGATCTCGATTGGTTGAATCCAAAACTGGAGATTCCTGTGTTTCTTGCGCTCTTTTTTGAATGTGAACTTCTTGTTCAACATTTTCTTGGTCTGCCATGTTGAGTAGATCATTAACTTGAGAGTCAATCATATCCTGGATTTCATCTTCTGAAAATGGGGCACATTTGCTGCATGTCAGCCAAGTCAATGATAACAACAAAATAAGATTCTGTGAAAATTACAAAATTAATTTTTAACAAATTTTTATTTTAAAAAAAGTTTAAATTTTTTTAAATTTTTGTTTCAGAAAACTAAAAAAGTTAACTTTAATTAATTATTTTTAATTTATAAGAACAATTAATGTAAAAAATACGCTAAAACAAGTTAAAAAACGAAAACTTACCAATTTCATTCTTGCGTTCTGTATCGTACAAAAATCAAAAACTGGAATGATTAAAACTCGGTTATGAGTTCTATTTATATTGGTCCATAAACTTTAATAATAAACCACATAGGCATGTAGTTGTTAATCTTTCAAGGTAGACTTAGTAGAGGTATTTAAAAACTTATTTTTGCTGATTGTTTACTATATACACACAAGCAAGTTAAGTGATCTGTGAAACCTGTATGAGACATATCACGTCAGGGTTTATTTGATCAGGTGCTAGTTTAACCCTTTATCTATTTGAGTTAAACGTTATTTTAAAATTAGGAAGTGTAAATACAAAATGAAAAGTCAAAAACATAAATATCGTTTTAAAAATTTGGAATTTTAAAATTAAAAAATTTTTAAAAGTCATGATTTTTATTTTAAAATTTTTTGATTATTTTTAGTTTCAGCGTTTCCAACTGTAGAAGAAAAAGTTGAAGCAGACGCGCGATCGATTTACGTTGGCAACGTGAGTATTTTTTATTAACTTTATTGCGGAATTTTTTGGGGAGTTACTTTTATAGTTTTTGAACATAATATTTGATTAGTAAATGTTAGAATTTACAACTTGCAGGAATTACTATCCATGGAAAACCAAGTTGTGTTTGCAAATTCAAAATTTCAACATTTTGTAACTACTCGTTAAGTTATTAAAACATTTATTAGAAATTCTTTTATGTTTTATCGATTTAAATACCTCGTTAATACTTTGCAAAACTTTTTGCACAAAATGAATGCCGCCCACGCAATTTACATAAAATGAAATTACTGAAAATTGTTAATTTTATATTTTCTAAAAAAGTTTTGACCTAAATTTCAGTAAAATGTAATTTTTGAAGCTTATATTTTGGTAATATAGGCAAAAAATGTCATTCAGTAACTGGTATTTGATTAAAAAGCATTTAAATACCTATCCATATGGCTGAAAGCACCATTTTATCAACAATAAGATATTTGCATTTACCCACTTCCTTTTACCCTTTTCTGGGAAATACCCTTTTGGTGAAAATTATTTTTCGAAATTTGGAGTTTAAATATTAAGTCAACCTTGCAAAAAGTTTTGCATACAACGAGCAAATATGTTTTATTAGAGCCACCTTAATTCCGTGCCACCACTTCTTAATTATTGCATCACAATAGAATAATGTTTTTGTCCTTATGATTACAGTGAAGACACTCAAGTATCATTATCCCCCTTTGTGTTGTCATATCACACGCATTATCTTTGGCATTTACGTCAATCTAGACTAAAGCTTGAACTCATCCAATTCCAAATAATTAATTAAGTTTTTTATAAAACTTGAATAACATCCGACGTTTTTAAAATACCCACAATAAAGCTTTTCATTATCTATGAACCCATCATTGTGACATCACAATAAATCTAATTTAAAACTACCGAGTTATTCTAGTATTCACATTTTTGGATTGTTACATCACGATAATCATTATTTTAACCACTAGGTGGATTATGGAGCAACGGCCGAAGAATTGGAACAACATTTTCATGGAACAGGTTCGGTCAACCGCGTCACTATTTTGTGTGACAAATTTACTGGGCATCCTAAAGGGTAACTACTTTTTTATTTTCATGAGTAACTACTTTTTTAAAATCTAGTGTGGGGAAACTGCTTTTTATATTTAAGGCGAACCGCTTATTCTACATTCAAGGGTAATAACTCTTTTAAAGGGTAACTCCTTTTTTTAAGATAACTACTCTTATATTAAAGGGTAGAAACTTTTTTCCTAAGGGTTATATATTTTTTGTTAAGGGCAACTATTTATAAATTTAATAAGAACTCAAAAATTTATTTAGTTTTAAACAATTTTTTATTGAAATTTAAAATATTAGATTCGCTTATATTGAATTTGCTGACAAGGAGTCGGTTGACACGGCAACGGCGTTAGATGGAACATTATTTAGAGGAAGACAATTACAAGTTAGTTCCATCTTTAATACAGACTCAATATAAAATACTTGATGTTATATTCACTGTGTAACTATTAACTGCATCAAAAAATATTTTACATATATATATATATCACTAAGCTCAATTGTATATATAGATATTTTAATAAATTTATAATTGTAGATGATTTTTAAGCTGCATTTTCCTATAACTTTTTCGGAATTTAAAATATTTAAATTTTATAAATTTGATCGTAACCGTTATTACCATTATTACTCACCTAAACTTTAAACTATGAACAACATGTAATTTGTTACTGAATGACTGTTTTTACAAAATTACAAAAATAATATTTTAAACAAATTGACACAAATCATCCACCATATTACAACAAAATGGTTATTAAAAATTCACCATTTTTTAACCATATTTATATTTAACTATTACTTAAACACCATCCCCACCACCAAAACACTTTTTTTTACAATTTAGCTATTTTTATATTGTAACCATTAATGAAACACCACTTATGCCACAATATACACCCTTTTTTCACCAATTAATCATATTTTTATTGTAACCATTAATTAAACACCAATCACACCACCATATAACCATTAATCACCATTAATTGTCGCTATTTTTTAAGGTTAACCCAAAGCGAACCAACAAACACGGGATATCAAGCACAGACCGGGGTCGGGGCAGGGGCAGAGGGAGGGGGCGAGGGAGATATCATCAACCCTATTATTCAAGACCCCGACGGGCTTTCAGGTAAGGGGGTTTACCCCAATTTTTTGTAAATTTTTTGCCTGATTTTTTAAACTATTATGACATCATACAGAGGTCGACCGAGAGCGTCATGGTATTCTCCGTACTGAAGTGACTACGTACCACTAGGTGGCGGCATCAACAATTAATTGTTTTTTAAAGCGCAGTCGGTTGTCATGGTGACAATAAAGTTTTGTTTTTATTTCTTATTTTTGTATTTTTTACGAGAAAAAAAAAAAAAAGAAAAAGGGAGAAAAAAATTATAAAAAATAGAAAAAAAATCAAAAAAAAAACAAAAAAATCCCTCAAAAAATAAACAATAAAATAAATAAGACTTAAATTTATTTGTTTTTTTGATTTTGTAGCTAGACAGAGAATTGTACAGACTTTTTCTAATATGTAAATCTTTACTTTAATATTTAACCCCTTATTTTAACAACTCTTTCCTAGCTACTAACTACCTACATTCTTGCTAACTTTAATAACTAAAATTCCATGTTTTAACTACCTTTGTACCCCTAAAATTTTAATAATAATTCCTTTACAAAATTGTGTGAATACCATTCTTATTAAATCTCATTTTTAATGGTCTTGTTAATACTGAAAGTTCGTCATAGACCTTTATTGTGATGTCATAGATTAAATATCATTAAACTGAAGAACAAATATGTTTAAAGGATAAAAATGGATTTAAACTTTACTTTAAAATTTTTTTAAATTATTTAAATCTTTATTTGGGTATAAATTCGTGTTTTTCCGCTTTTTTAAAGCTTACTCCATTGTGTATATTTTAAATCTTTCAATAATCCTTTTTTTATTACTTAATATTAAACTTTTAAATCTTTTTCCAGTAATTTCCACTTTTATATTCTTGACCTATATACAACTTCCTGTAATTTTATAACCCCTCTTCATCCATGTTTGGCACACTTTTATGTTTTAATCACTTTTTTTATCGTTTTATCACCCCAAATTTTTTAGATTTTACAGCAAATTTTTATATCGTTTAGTTTTTATTACCCCTTTTGTTCCTCTTTATTTATCACCCTATTTCCTTATTTATGACCCTTTCTAGTGCATGTATTACACCCTATTTATAGTTATGACCCCTATTTGTTTATCACCCCCATTTTGTAAATGCATTACCCCCTTTTATGGTTTAACCCCATTTGTGTATTTATTACCCTTTTTTGGTTGACCCCTATTTGTTTATTTAGAACCCCGTCCATTATTTATCACCCCTATGTATTACCCCCTTTTTTGGTTTGACCCCTTTTTCATATTTTATTACCCCGTTTTTGTGTATTACCCCCTGTTTAGATTGACCACTTTTTGATAATTTATCACCCCATTTCCTGTTCTCCTTTGTCTACCTATACCACATTTTTTATTTGCCACCCCATTACTTATACCCTCTTTTTGTACATTTATCACCCACTGAAGATTTAACCCCCTTTTAAGTCACAACACATTTGGTGAAATAATATTTATTAGCACAGCACACAAACTTCTAAAACTTTAATATTTACAACTTCGCTGTCGGGCAGTCGAACTTCGGAACAGACTGTTCTGATGACGTCACCAGGTAGTGACGTCATCAGCATGAGAACTACGCGTGATAAGTGCAAGAAGATGCCGCTATATTTAAATCACGTGAGAAGAATAATATTTACAATAAATAAACAAAGAATTATGGCTTTTGGCTACGTCATAGGCAGCTTTTCCGGTTCCTATTATGACGTAACATTACGTTGCATAATTCACTTATTGGCCATCCATATGACGTCATAATTACCTAACGCGTACACGGCGAAACAACGATTACGTCACAATATAAAATAGAACTACTTGGATTAATCTCTTTAGTGCAATCTGTGACGTAATAAAAAATGTGTGAAGTCACCCAAAATTATTACAAAAAGGTGACGAAGCAAAAAAGGATAAAAATTAGCGCGGTTATAAAGTTTTGTCATGAACTCGGGAAAAATTAAATTTTCAGCAAAATATTTACAAGGATATTGAACTTTAGGGTAATCCCCTAATTTAAATAAAAACCCCAAATTAAAAAATAAGTAAATGTGGTGTGATAATTAGCTGAAAATTAAAAGTCGTTAATTGGTTAATTAAAATTTAAAGATAACTCCTCAGATGTATCCAACGAGTCTTGGAGTACTCGGGAAGCTCTTTCTCATCCCCATGCACTTTTCCTGGTCGATGAAGAGCGAGTTTGCCTTCACTGAAAGATCGTGCTCCAAAGATGCCTTGGTGTGGACGAGACCTTGAAGAGTGTCCTCTGCCTCCCTCAAGCGGGATTTTAAAGTGTTGATCGTGTTGTCGATGGTGCCAACTTCTTGCACCAACCTGTGTGTAAATAAAAAGCGACTTTTTATCGATGTTGGTGGTTATAAAGACCTTGGAGTCTTAGGTTCAAGTCTTACCAGCGTTATTTTATTCACCACATGCAGTAAAGCTTTAAAAATTAAGTCTTTAACAATTTATAGAAAAAACGAACACCCAATTATGACGTCATATTACATCTATTATCACGTCACACTTACCTCATCTGTGACGGATCGCGGCAGAGTTCGACGTTGGGTCGTCGTGTCCTCTCATCCAGCCTCGTCTGAGCGACTCTCATTGGGGAATCCTTGTCCGCGATCGCTCTCCTGATGTGCCCGATCGTCTGCTCCGTCGAGAACATCTCTTGCAGAGTCTAAACATTCGTGACGTCATTATTGTGACGATATTTATAACTATAGCGACGTAGTTATAGTGACGTCAATACCATTAGATTGAAGTCATTATTAATATAGTGACGTCGTTTTTATTATAGTGACGTCATTTTCATTATGGTTTATTCATTATCAATATACTGATGTCATCATCAATATAGTGACGTCATTATTATTATAGTGACGTCATTTTAGTTATAGTAAAGTCATTTTCATTACAGTGACGTAATTATCAATTAAGTGACGTTATATACTCCTAAAAAATTAAAGCTTTGGTTAATTTTAGTATGGTGACGTCATAAAAATCAACTTGTTTTTATTATAACGTCATGATTTCAAAGGTGAGGTTAATTGTGACGTCACTGACCTTAGCGAGATGCATCTGGAGTTTGTTCTTTGCATCCGCGGATTCGGCGATCCGGTTTGTGAAGGAGACGTTCACGTTGTTGAACTGAGTCCACATCTCGTTGCTGCGGATGAATACACGAGGTTAACACTAATTCGAGGAGGAACTACTTACAATGACGTACCTGGTGATGTTGAGCAGAGTCTCGATGTTGTCGCGGAGTTTCGAGGACGAAGCTCTCTCGCTTTGTGACCTCAGCAAGTTGTCGTCGCTAAACTTCGCCCAAGTTTCTGGAACGGAAACCCTGAAACAATTGTGACGTCATCAACATAATTTCAATATTAATGTGACGTCATTAATATGATGTCATTATTAACATTACGTCACACCATCAATAGTACGTCACTGATAATAGGCGATTACCCTTTTATCCACATTATATACTTAATTTGACATTGTTACGTCAACAGCAAGGTAAATTATGACGTCATACTCACGTTGCATCAACGCGATCGACACCGCGATGATAACTGATCCCATCCGAGGTGTTCTTCAGATAATGACATCTTCCGTCGATCCTCAGAGCACTAAACTTGTCGCTGTGATCTCTCTCCAACTCGTGCTGAGCCGCACGGTTGTTCCTACGTCATAATTGAAAGTTGGTTATGTCACACGAAAGAATTTTGCTTACGTCATAATAAAAAGATAGTTACGCATTAATATAAGGTTAAGCAACGTCAGATCGGTTACGTCACAGAAAAAGGTTGGTTATGTCACAATACAGGATTAGTTACGTCACAATATTTAGTCATTACGTCACAATACAAGGGTTGTTACGTTTCAATATATACTTGTTACGTCACAATACAAAGGTTGTTATGTTAGTTAGGATAACAATTTTGAAGCGCTCGGTAATAAACTTTAATAGTTGTTTATATAAAGCAAACATTTGCTTTGAGCTTGTGACTGTAAGCTTTCATTTGACGTCACAGTTGGTTCAGTGACGTCACATTTACGATCAAGACACGCGGGTGTGTGTTAACAAACGAAAAGTAATAAATTATGGAAGCAAACATATGGTCTCAAGAATATTTACTCGAGTGTCCTTAATTGGGGGTAGGACGAGCAACGAACAATAAGATTTAAATCGAACGCAGACAATGGGGTCTTGTTATTCGAGAACGATGGCACAATGGAACATCGGCCCGAACACGAGCAAAAATGTCACCTGCGCGTCGCCATGGTTACGACCTCTTTATTGTCACGTGACTTGCTTATTTAACCTTAGAGTCGATAATGGATCGGTTTTGATGATTTTGTCGATAATTTTCGGTCGATATTTTTGTAAAACGAAAGTGTTTGGTTTCATTTCTGGTTAAATGGTTTAATTATTGGTTAAATTTCTGGTTTATTGGTTTAATTTTTAGTTATTTGCTTTAATTTTCGGTTATTTGGATTAACTTCTGGCAATTTTAATAAACTTTGGTTCAATTATTGGTTAAATGGTTAAGTTTTGGTTTATTGGTTTAATTTTTGGTTATTTGCTTTAATTCCATGTTAAATGGTTTAAATTTTGGTTGTTTGGATTATTTCTTGGTTATTTTTTAAATGTGATTCTTAATAATTTTAAAAACAGTTTTAACTCTGGATTTTAAATTTTTAATTCTCTTATTTTTACGAGATTTTTACTTACGATAATTGTTGCACAGATTTGTCGATGTGTCGTCTCATTCTTTCCTGGCAGGACTTGATGACGTCAACCTCCTGTGATGACGTAACAATAAGATTCGATTAAAAACTAATTATCGACCCCCAAAACAGGGACAACAAAGGTTTTATCGTGACATCACAATCAAGATAATCAAGTTATTTGTTGGGCCACCAACAAGGTATTGTGATCAACAATGGGGGATTGTTATGTTCGGTTAAACTTAGTCGTCTAGACCAGGCCGCCCAAAGCTCGAGAGGTTTTAAGTGAAATCCACTTTCAAATTCAACGCCATTTTAATTGGCCACATTAAACATCGTTACCATGACAACACTTGAAGCACTCACCCGTAGTAAATTTTTCTCGACATCGTCGTGCACAAGATCGATGCCGTGGCGTCGCTCGCGATGGTACAGACATTCTTGTGCAACCTGTGACGTAATAAACATCGTTGTGACGTCACTCTACAAAGCGCTAATCCATTACATTAGTAAATTAATAATCAACACCTGATTCTATTTAAATTAGTTTATCAAGATGTTATTATCTACGTTTATGACGTCATACTAACCTGCAGCGGCCCCTCTGTCTCGGACAATGCCCGCTCGAGCCTCTTCTTCACTTCAGTAAGGGCGTTTGTTTCCGCAATTTGATTCTCGATCTCGTGCTGGATCTCCGACTTCCAGAACGTGATGTCACTGACCCTTTCTCCCAAGTTTTTGCTGCTTTCCTGCTGCGTCTTAAAGGTGAGTTGATCTTTGTCTTGAACCAATCTTGCGGTGTCCGCACGAAGGCGCTCTGCGCTGTTTCTCCAGGACTCCGAGGTCTTATAGTTGGTAACATTTGATTTAAACCAATCATCGGGGGTGTAGCGGGTGAATAAAGCGGTTCTGTTGCTTGCAGAAAGGGGCGGGATCTTATCCAATGTGGATGGGTAAGAACGCTGAAGTTTACCAAGACTTGGGTTCACTTGGGCCACCTTGTAGTACGTACTGGGTCTCCAGGGTAAGCTTAAAGAGTGAGTCAAAGCATGGGGCGGTGCATGGCTCTTGTAACTTGCAGTCATGGTGCTGATGGAAGGTAGGAAGTTGTTCCCGACCGATTTAGGTCTGGTGTATGTGGCAGTGAGAGTCGAACCGGAGAAATCCATTTTAAACCTACCTTATTTGCTTTTTAATATTAACCTTTAAACACAGAAATTGATTATTTTATTAAGCGCGTGTTTGCGGGGAAAGTGGTGGTTGAGTCAATATTTAAATTGCGCAACTTTTTGTGTTTGTTTCAGATCATGTTATCACATTTAAATCGCTAACATCTCACTTACTTAAAAGAATATTATTTTTATTCAATATTAATTAAAAAATAAGACACATTTTTTACCAATTTATATAAATATTGCCCGCTTATAGACTAGATATTATCGTGTTTATTATACTTAAACGCGTATTAAAATAATTTAAAAATATTTATCATATTTATGAAACATTCTGCTAAAATCTTAATTTGTTTTTGCTAAAATAACTGACACTATTTTGCTCGCTAAAACAAAGGCCTAGTTCCCAAAACACACAAGCTTGATTCAGAATCATGATATGAGTTTCTACATTAAAACCTAATAGAGAAAATTTGACACCACCGTTGCTAATGACGCCGCTGGTGCTGGTATTTCTTTTTCGCTTTTCTCTTTTTATGAGTTCGCAGAATTGACCTCAGAGTACAAATACTCGTTTGAGAGCGATTTGTTCTCGTCTAAGTCGGAGATAGGGTTCGTTTGTTGACTTATTTATCTTGTCTATAGCTTTTATCTAACCTTTTCTTTTCATGGCTTTTATTTTTTCTACGTAGGTGTATATAAATGTTTTTTTATTCTTTTAAAGCTGTATTATGCTTAATAAAAATTTATTTGTACAAGTATTATTAGTAAATGGGGTTTCTCTTTTTAATCTTTATGGTTTTATTAAAAGGATTTATGTCATAAATAATTTAAAGTTTTTGTTAAAAAACTAAAATTTGTTTTGTCGTCAGTTGGCGTGTCGGAGCAATTCTTGATTAACATTTAAAGCGTCTTAACTGTTTTAAACAGTACATATTAATTATAGTTTTTTAAAAATTTATAATATTAATTAACTTGCAATTTTGTTTTAAATTGAAATTAAAAAAAATTAAATATATAAAATTTAAATATTTTGGATTTGAGTAAAATTATTTGGCAACCCTGGTGTTTGGGTGATTTTTTGTGTTGGAACCGAGATCAAGGCCTTTTCAACGTTGAAAGCCTGAGGTAAATGTGGATTCCAATCTTAATATCTTCTTAAATCAACTGTTTAGTACTAATTACACAGTTTATAAACTAAGACTTTATAGGAAATGTATTTTTACGTTTAAATACGGTTTTTAAAGTGTAATACTTACTATAGTAAAGCTATAAAGAAGCATTTTTAGCGAAGTATTACGTTAATTAAAATAAGAAACCAATTAAAAAGTCGTGTTCTGAGGGGAAAGTAAGTCAACTTATTCACGAATTTTTGTAAATTTAGTGCAATCAACAAAATGGCGATCCGGCATAACAATATAATCTGCAACAACCATTTCCACAAGAAATGGCAAACCCGAGTTAAAACTTGGTTCAATCAGCCCGCTAGGAAGCACAGAAGACACACAAAACGTGTGGAAAAAGCAAAGAAAGTTGCACCACGACCAGTAAAAAGGTTGAGACCGGTTGTTCGTTGTCCAACTTTTAAATACAACACCAAGGAAAGATTTGGACGAGGTTTTACTCTTGAGGAATTAAAGGTAAAAATTAAATTTAATTTTGTTATTTGATAATTTGTTTATATAAGTTAAACATTACAACTTGATTAAAAATGCTGCAGAATTTGGGATTTATGATTATTAAAGTTTAGCGTTTTGCATGCCTGGTGTCTAAAAAACTTGCGTAATTATGCAAGCATAAATCACACGTGCACCTGAACCTGACGGCATAACTCACAAGTTTTGTCAGATTTATTTGACGTGAATTACTCAAAAGTCGGCATAAAAGTGGTGTAAATTTTTCTAAAATTTTAAAGTTATGACCAAATTAGATGTTTTAATTGACCTAAATTATTTAAAATTTTTCGCTAGCGTAAATCTTTGGTGTAGGAAATTTAAGTCCTGCAGTATAGCACGTGTAGATCCAAAAATTTGGTATGCATACACGCCAGTCACAATTTTTATGTTGGCATAGACAAGATCTTGTCGAAAAAGTAATTTTTAAATTGCGGAAATATGTATTTAATAATTTTGTTATAATTAGAATTATATGTATTTAGTATTTTATTTTAAAATTAATTTAGTTCTGGAAATTCTAAAATTATTTTTACCTCCAGGCAGCTGGAATCAACCGCTTCTTTGCAGCCACCATTGGAATCTCAGTGGATCATCGCCGTAGAAACAAGAACACTGAAACACTCCAGAAGAATGTGCAGAGGTTGAAGGAATATCGATCGAAACTTATCTTGTTCCCCATCCGACCAAATAAACCTAAGAAGGGGGACAGCTCGGTGAGCACTTCACAATTAATTTGTATCATACTTTTGTGCATGTCAAAAAATGAATAGTTTCGCATTTTTTTACTCAAAACTGTATGAATTGTTTTAATAATGATTATAAAGTGTTATACTTTACACTTTTGATAAAATTTCAATTTTAAAGTTTGGATTTTTGGTAGTTTGTCCAATCTTCGATTGAGCAATAGCGTTTTAGCATTCATGCCCTTATTTGTTTAATAAATTTTGACAGTTATCTTTACTTTTATACCAATATGTTAAGTATCAACTAACTCAAAATATTATATTTTTTAGCCTGAAGAAATAAAGATGGCGACCCAACATGCAGGAGATGTAATGCCTATCAAGGATGTAAGTACAATTTGTTTTCAATATTTGTTATTTTGTTTATTTTCGTCAAAAATCATTTCTTATAGTATTTCGGAAAAACTTTATTGGATAAAAATATAAACAGTTTCATTTTTAAATTGAAATCCACTTTTAATCTTTTTACCATATCCCTAAACAATACTTTTATGTGTATATATATTTTGGTGTATTATTAATAGTATAATGAGTAACATTTGGTACTCAAACTCAATTGACTTTGCCACTTTGGGATATTATGGATTTAAAATTGCTCCATAACCAAAATGCTGATTATGTTTTAACTCAGCAGGAGTTTATACTGTTTATCGCACCTTAGTAAGGGTGCTATATCATGTAAGCAGTTGGGATCAAACCTGTGACATCATATTTTAAAGCCAAATGCTGTTTAAAACTACTACATCATGTTGTCTTACTCTAGTTTCAACTATTTCTATTTTTTCCAGACCTACAAACCAGAGAAAGCTCGAGCAATCACTGACGAAGAACGTAAACACAGTGTTTTCCAAAGCATGCGAATGGCTCGTAGTAATGCTAAGTTGTTTGGTATTCGAGCCAAGCGTAAGCGAGAAGCTGCTGCCGCTGCTGCACAAACCAAACCTAAAAAGGGAAAGTAATGTGAACGTTATTACAAAAAAAAACTTGAAAAAAAATGTGTTTTTTGTAGTAAAAGTAATTAGGAACAAACAGGGCCATTTAGTACAAAAAATATGAATTAAGGAAACTAAATTGTAGATAAATTCAGATTTATCTGGTAAATAACTAGGTAAGCGTAAGTTTTTAGTCTTAGCCTAAAGTTTTCAGGTTTACAACCAAGAGAATACTTAGCATTGGGTATAGTCAATATACTCTAGCTATGACGTCATAATCTATTTAACCATATTTAAAAACCCTTTAAAATTAAAGAAATTCTTCCAAAACTTATTTCTCTAATTATAGCCCCTGTTCATTACAAAAAAGCAGGCGAAATTGGATCAAGATGCCTTTGTATTGTAAAGTAAAAGCAAAGGCGTTTACAGATAATGATTTTATCGGAGCTATCTACCAAAATACTTGCGGATTTATCATCCCATTTCTAGGGATAGATCCTGGGTCTGAAGATGAGGAAGGGTGGCTAGAATGGGGTCTGAGTATTCTAAAAGTCATCTTTGAGCCGGACTCTTGTTGGTTTCAGATTTTTATAATGTTTATGACCACTGGTTGTGCTTTTATGCTGGGGGTCTATGTCAGGTAAATTACGAGCCAAAATCTGAATAAAGATGACGTCAGATTTATTTAAGATTTTAACACATTTTTAAAGTAATTTAAGTTATATTTTAACGTTATTAATAAATATGTTTATATTGCATTATCAGGCGCAGGACAATCATTGGATTGTTACGTCAGAAGGAGGAATGGATAGATAAAGAGAAAATGCTTTTAAATCAACTATGGGCAGCTTTGGAAGAGAAATTAGAAAATAAATCGATGTTACATGAATCTAGAACGTCACTTGATAAATTAAAAGGTTTCTCAATATTGTAACTAAGATACTTACACGAAAATACGTGTTTTAATTTCTTTAAAATTTTACGTAAATAATTATTTTGTTTGTGTGTTTGTTATCCCCGTCGTGGGAAGATCGACTTCACAACCTAAACATAGAGTAACATCAGTTACCCCGACCCAGCCTCGAGTTGACTTAGACAGTCTGGGATATTATTAATTATAATTGCCTGATAATTAAGCTGCTAATTAGTTTTGCCTTTTATGTTCTTTTAAAGGATTATTTAACATTTTTTTGACAATCATATTTCTAGTTGAGCTGGACTCGGAAAAAGGGGAAAAGGAATCGATTCAAACGAGGTTATGGGGGATGCAAAGGAACATAAAAGTCCTCCAATCTGAGCGGGACGTGTTAGAGGAAAAGTTAAAAGATTGCATCAACACTTTCTCTGGTTTGAGGAAGTCAATTGGAAAGGTACAAATGTCACAAATTGATATTTTAAAATCGTTTTTTCCTAATATAGAAGGTCAACTTTTAAACATAAAGTAACATCAGTCACCCTTACCCAATCTTAAGTTAACCTTGGCAGTTTGAAATATTATTCATTATATTTGCCCAATAATTAAGCTGCTGATTAAATGTTGGTTCAGCAAGAGTTTATACGGTTTATGGTGCCATTAATCAAGGGCACTGCAGCATGAGAGCGGTGGGGATCGAACCAAAGACTTTTATACTCTGTGCTTTATTTTACAGTTTTTAACACCTTATTGCATTGTTTTGCTGTTGCATTTTTAACATTTTTTTACGTTTTACTATCGCAGGGTGGTATGGGAGAAGACAAAGGCGAAAATAAACAAGTTTCAAACTGTATGGATAAAATAAAAGGTCTGCAATGTCTAATGCAAAAGTTAATTGAAGCACATCGGCAGGAACACGTTAATTTTGTGTCCATGTTGGAGAATCAACCTACCGTTTAATAAAACAAATTTTTAAGTCCTAAATGTCGTTCATACGTTAGTATAACTTAGTATTTTTAACATAAGATTGGTTATTATATAAATAATATTTAAATATGTTAAAAATAAATCTATAAATTTCTTAAAAACGCGTAAAATTAATTTTATTGATTGAGGATAAACGAGAAATAATAAAATTGACGTCAATATAATAAATGAATTATGACGTCAATCTGACGTCAAACAGCTCAACCCTATTTGCTCATTTTGCGTAATTAGGAAAATATAAACAATAAAAAATTGCTTTACGCTGCATTTAATATTTGTGTAGCAACTCAGACATTGAAATAAGATTATATTTTATTAATTGTTAGCCTGACAGGCCAATATTGGTCAAAAATCAAGTTTTATTCGCCTTTTTCTTGTTACAGATTTAATTTTATGACAATTAAACAAACAGACAAAAGTGATCGAATAACAGTTAACAGTTTAACGAGCAGGCAAAATTTTCTTTGAAAGTTTAAATTTAAATGCAATCTGATATCAAAAAAAAAAAATCTGATATCTACTTTAAATTAATATAACTTTTTTATATTCAGGAATTAATTTTGTTAATTTTATAACAAACAAACAAATTAAAAATGTCGACTGAAGACGAACCAGGTTTAAAAGAATGTGAAGCTTATGTTCAAGATCATAAAATTCAACAACTTCTGAAGGAATGCATCGTACAGGTCAGTTCAATTGTTAATTTTGGATGGATATAATTAAACAGCATCATAGTGTAGTGGTTAAAAACTTGACTTTGAAATATAATGATGTAGGTTATAGTTATCCTGGTTGAGTTTAAATGTAACTTATTGTTAAATGTTTCTTTTGCTTTGCTTTTTTCCTCCATTCCTTTATGCTGTAGTGGCCTTGAGTAAGGTATTATAAATAATTCGAACTTTTGCTGAACTAAAACTAATTCAAAGATTAATTATCGGGCAAATATAATCTATAATATTACAAACTGGCGCAGGCAATTGATTCTGGGTTGGGGTAACAAATGTTACTATGTGTTAAGATTATGAATTTGACCTTTCCATATCGAAAATAAAAAAATATTAATTTAAAAATCCTTTTATGTTAAAAATCTGGTTGGTCAATAGAAAACTTTGTATTATAATATTAATATTTCATTTTCCTAATTTCATTACTTTTTTAAGTGCCCTTTTTACACTTATTTCACATTTTTTTTACTTTAATAATTAGTTGTTCTATTTCTAAAAACTAATTTTACAACCCAAAACTAAAATTACAACCCAATTTCCTAGCAAACTTATTTTTACATTTTAGTTATGCATCCACAAACCTGAGAAACCAATGAAGTTTTTGAGAGAACATTTTGAATTACTGGAAAAGGTAAACCCACATATTTTAATGTTATTCTAAGCAATTACCTTTTACATTAGTTTCTTATTTAAGTGGTTAATCACTACTTTCATTTAATAGAAGTAATTTATTATATAGTAAGTAGTGGAGTATGTAGTAACTTATTGGATCAATGTTTATAAATATATATGGATATATTTTGTATGTTAGCTAGCTTCAGTTATTTTTAAATGTAGAATCTAAGTTTAAGATGGATTTAATAATTTAGTTAACTTTTAGATTTATTTTAAATGCAGTTTAATTTATATTTGATAATAAAAATTTAGTTAAAATGTTTAAGATTTTTAAAAGGTGGCGAAAGGTAAGAACAAGTTTATTCCAATTCAATTTTATAAATTTTTAAACAAAACCACGGGAATAGGTTTTTAAAGAAAACTAATCATTTTCCTAGAAAACGAAAACTGTAAAAAAAATTGATAAAAAAGATTACATTTGGTGTTGAATTATTTAGTGCAGGTTTATACATTTGATGTTTTTATTATTTGTGATTTAATACTTGGTTGTGTAGCTAAGCATAAATACTTTGTTGTTTGTGATAATTTAAGTTTAAGGATTAATTTTTTTTATGTAAACTTTATTAAAAGATTATTTGTAAGGTAGAATTTGTTTGTATTTATTACCATGCTATATCAGGTTAATAAGTTTAAATGTTTTTTGCCACTAGTTGAAAATAAACATAACAAATTAAGTTAGACATTTTTATACATAAGTGTAACTATTTTTAAATAAGAAGTTAGAAAAATAGCGAAATAAATTTAAGACAATTTTCTTTGAGTTAAAATTTGTCATATTTAAAAAAAATAAACATTCGATAATTTTACCTTAAATTGATGATGTATATTACCTTAAGTTTATAACTAAAAGATAAATAAATTTTCAAATTGTCTTAAAAGTTGTCAATTTAGCTACAATGTGAATTTAAACCTAAATTTATACTTTTTAAATTATCTTTTGTTAATCTTCTTCTTTTTAATCTTCCAGGATGAAGCGGCGAAGCTCGCTGCATCTTCCCCCTCTTCTAAATCCCCCCAGAAGAAGGAAGAAGAAGAGGAGCCAAGCATGACTCCTCCGACTCAACCGTTTAAAGCTAAGGGAAGAAGAGGAGCAGTGAGTGCGGAGGTTTACACTGATGATGATGCTGCCAACTACGTAAAGAAGGTAACGTAATTGTGTTGTTAAAAACTTAAAACTAACTTATTGTTGATAAAATGGGGTTTTCTTGTTATTTTAAAATGCAACTGGGTATGTTAAGAAAGTTATGGTATCAAAAAACATGTTACAAAAATCTTTGTACATGGCAAACAGTGACTGAAAACCATTTAAATGAATGGACTTCTCGAAAATCAAAATTTAAAAAAAGCATTTAACCAAAATTCAGGTCAACATTTTTTCAGAAAATAATAAACATTTTCTAGTAATGGGTTAGGGTAGGAAAGGCTTATTAAAAATGTCTTATTGGCAGTAAAATGGTATTTTTCGGGTATACATCACTTTAAGTAAAATAGTTTTCAAGGTTATATGACAGTATTCTATTTTAAACATCCTTTTAAATGTAGTTAGATATGTTAAGGAAATAAGGTCCATTTAAATCAACCTTAATACGTAATATTATGGTAGTACTATAAACAGTTAAAAATTGTTGTAGTAATATATTGAAAGCATTTTATTTGTTTTTTTAAGATATGGCCGACAATATTGTTTATAAAAGTTTAAGTTAAACATATTGTTTAAAAAACTAGGATTTTAATTTTTAATTTTACTATAATTTTTAAAATCGTATTTAGATTTAAATGATCTAATAATATAAATTATATTAATATTAATGTTGGTATAATTATAAGCTTATAATGTTTTTTTAATTAATTTTTAATGTTATATAAATATTTAAAACTCTAAATTTGAAGGCTTATTTATTTGCAAGTGAAATGTCATTACAATACTTTATTACAGGAAATCAATTATACAATTCCTAGAAAATATAAACTCAAATTTTTTAATTAAAATTGTATTCAAATTTTTTTTAATTAATTATAACAACAATTTTTTGGTATTTATGCTTTATGTCAACATAAAAATTCTGAGTTTGAAATTGTTTTAACAGATTGTGGTGTTAGAATTATAATCAATTAATTATGTTATATATGTTCTAACCATACAACATGCATATGCTTATAACACATATATGTAGAAATGTAACTGACATTTAATCAATACTCCCCCACATTGTGCATTTATTCAACAGAAAAATCAATGTTTGACAGATTGTAATACTTGTTTTGTTTAAGGCCTTTTTCTAACAAATGTTATCATAAATTGTGTTTTGTTATACATTCTATTATTTTAATATAATATTTTAATAGATTTTCTTCAATTCCATTTTAGTTTATCAATAATTAACAGTCTAATTAAAAAGTAATTTAATATTTAAATACTATTACTAAAAATGATCATTCCTATTATGATAACTAAAAAAACAAACTGTTATTCACTTATATTATAATAAATCATTTGACCTATTAAACATTCCTTAAAAAAATAAAATTTCAAAGTTGACTTTTTACCAAAATTATTTATAAAAATAAAGGGAATTTCCCAAAGATTGGGTTACGGTAAAAGCGGGTTTATAAAAAATGTCTTCTTGTCGGTGGGCAATTACGTGCACACAGTTTTATTGATCTTTAATAACATGTTAGTATACTATATAAAACAATACTTTTAAAAATCAACTTTTTTTTTCACAGGTGATCACTAAGGATTACAAAACGATGGCCGCACTGTCGAAAGCGATCGAGAAAAATGTTTTGTTCTCTCATTTGGACGAGGGTGAAAAGTCCGACATCTTTGATGCTATGTTCCCTGTGAACAGTATCGCTGATGAGTTTATTATTAAACAAGGAGATGATGGAGATAATTTTTATATCATTGATCAGGGAGAAGTGGACGTAGGTGTTGTTTAACTTGTTATTAATATTAATTATCAAGTTTAAAATGACATTTATTTACTTCAATTTACTTAGAAATTGATTTTCAGGTTTAAAACACATCTAAAATTGCAATAATCAAATCATTTACTAACCAAAATATTGCTATTAGAACTGAAGTCAAAATTTTTCTATAGATTTTGTTTAAAAATTGAATTTAAAGTTGCACTAATTTTGTGCATCTATATATAATAAACCTTGGCATGTCAAAATTTATAAGCCTACAAAATTTAACAAAAACTGCCATTTGTGGTGCATGGGTAAATTAATATGAGCAAATATTAGTTGAGAGTTGTGACCATATTACAACAATTAAAATGCTGCTTCAATTAGTTATCCCAATTCCACTTACTCTATTATTGCATTTAACAATATCTTAAAACTAAAGAACAAATTATTGTTTAGATTTATGTGAATAATAATCATGTAAGCACGATTGGGGAGGGGGCAAGTTTCGGGGAGTTGGCTTTGATCTACGGGACCCCTCGAGCTGCTGATGTGCGTGCGAAGACCAACTTGAAGTTGTGGGCGATCGACCGTGACAGTTACCGGAGGATCTTGATGGGAAGTACTCTGAAGAAGAGGAAGATGTACGATGAGTTTCTCAGCAAAGTTTCAATCTTGGGTAAGTTCGTTGAGTTGAAAAAATAAAAAATTTGTTCTTTTATTTAGTTTAAAATTAAACTAAAATCTCTGAATTTAAGAGAACATTTTGCCAACTTTAGGTTAATTTCTGTTATAACATGCTTTGCAAGTCTTAAATCTGTTATAAACACTTAAATTTGGGAAGATACCCATTGTTATAATAATATTATCTGTAAAAATAAGTTGTTAGAACACTTTACTGTGTAAGGTCATATGTCGGTCCTCACTGCTTTTATGCTGTAGCACCCTTAAGTAAGGCACTATAAACTGTATAAACTCCTGCTGAGCCAGCACTTAATCAGCAGCATAATTATTGAGCAAATATAATTAAAAATATTTCAAACTGACGAAGGCAGCTTTATTACTGAGTTGGGGTAACTGATGTTACTCTATGTTTAGGTCGTGAAGACGTTCTTTCTATATAGAGTATAAATAAAAATACAACAATGAACATTTTTAATTACTTCAACCTAATGTTTTTGTTGAACAGAATCATTGGACAAATGGGAGAGATGCACAGTTGCAGATGCACTTGAACAATGCAACTTTGAACCCCAACAAGAGGTTGTTGTACAAGGTCAAGCTGGATCCGATTTCTTCATCATCGTAGAGGTAACGCGGCTACTAGTTTAATTATTTTAAAGTTGTTGTTTATTTGAAATGTTTTTGATGTCTTGTTTTATAGATTTCAACAGTTTGTTTGATTATTTTCTAGTTATATACCAGGACCGTGGTGTAATGGTCAGAACACTTGACTTTACTACATAAGGTCCTGGGTTCAATTCCTACTGCTCATGTGCGGTTGCACCCTTGAGTAAGATGGTATAAACAGTGTGAACTCTTGTTAAGCCAATCTTTAATCAGCAGAGTTTTGTAAATCCATAATTTACTTCAAATTTAATAATTTGATTTAGGGCCAAGCAGCAGTTCTGCAGAAAAGATCGGACAACGGGGATGGAGATTACACTCAGGTTGGAACACTCGGACCATCCGACTATTTTGGTGAGTTTAGATCATTTAACTGTTTCACCATTTAAACATATAAATCTCTAACTGGACACTAATAAATAGTGCAGTTAATGGGCAATGCCAGCATAGTGCATAATGTTAACCATTATTCAATACCCTACCCTATTGTTCACATTAAATTATCGTAATATGGTTACAACTCTCAACTAATACTTGGAATAATTTACCTGCGCACCACAAACGGCAGTTTTATTTATTTTGTGGGCCTTTAATTTGGACATACAAATAAATATGGCAATCGCTATATAAATCACCATATAAATTATATTAATCTACTACCTTGCTTGCCCTAACTTTGTTAATAAAGTAAAGGTCCTGTATTTATTCTTTTAATAGTTTTCTCATTAGTTCCTTTTGTACCAATTTCTAGTCTAAAATTTAAGTAAAAATATAACTTTTATTTTAGGTGAAATTGCATTGTTATTGGATCGACCTCGAGCAGCAACAGTTGTGGCAAAATCAGTGTTGAAATGCGTGAAGTTGGATCGACCGAGGTTTGAGAGAGTTTTGGGCGAGTGTTCGGAGATTTTAAAGAGAAATATACAGCAGTACAACAGCTATGTATCATTATCTGTTTAATTAGTATTAACACCTACATTTTAGTTTATGTATATTAACAGAATGGCAAAAAACCCACAAATTATTTTTGTTTTTTTTGAGGAATTCTATTTTTGTTAGGGTTTAAATGAAATATTAGTTGAATCTGGATTTAAAATTGACCTAAATTTGCTTCTGTAAAAATTGCATTTTCTTCATAATGTGTTTGTTAAGTGTTTTAAATATAGGGGTAAATGCTTTAAAACTTTAGCTAATGTTTAAAAATAAATTTACCTTAAATATTGTATTCGGAAAAATTTTTTCGTTACGAAATCTTCAATTATAATAAAATGTATATTTCTATAATCATGTCATTTGTTTTTTGTGTTTTCTAACCTCCACATTAAAGTCAAATAAGCACATTTACACCATTTGTGCTACAAAGTTATTAGGTAAATGTTGTAAAGTAATCAAGATATAAAAAAGGTGTTTTTTGTTGCTTAAAATCTGTTTTCAAAATATCAAAAATTTTTTAAAGTTAGGAAAAAAATTTGTTTGTTTCAATTCTCTTTTCTATATATTATATTAAATATCAAATGCTTTGATGTAAGTCTGGTGTGTTTCTTGTATATATTGCACTAGAAATAAACCTAAAACTTGAAACACTGCTTGTTTTTTTCACAGTTTTAACACAGAACACACTTGATGCACAGTTTTTAGGTGCTTTTTTATTTTATTTTTAGATTAAATTCTGGGTACAATTGTTTATTTTTAGTTAAAAATTATCTTGGATATAAAATTTGACAGATTTTTTAAATCCACGTTTTCAGCAAGCTAACCTTTTTTGTTTGGTTTTTTAAATTAAAAAAAGCGATTTAAAAATGGCTTGGCAAGGGTTTGAACTTCAGACCTTAGGTAACGAAGCCCAGCCCCTTACCTAGTAAGCTGTAGATTGTAAAATTAGAAATGGTCGACCCGCCACGATTTCGCCCAAGGTCGGTCACACAAAGTTAGATGAGTGTCATCACTTCCCACGTATTTATCGAACTTTACGTTCCTGATTAGGTAACCATGTCTGTAGGGCTCCAATTCAAACAACATTCCATCGTGATCGCCACACAATCCCGAAGTTGGTATCGGTGCAGATTGCATCTTTAGAAAATGACAAACAGAGGTAGAGCAAGCGTATCTTGGTATCTCTGTTTCACCTTTCAAGAACAAAGGGTTGCAACCATGTTGGTTCTCTATGCCAAATAAATATTGGTTTGTGTATTTCTTGTTCCATAATCGGAACTCGCTCGGGACTTTTGATTCGCGGATAACGAATCCATTTCCCCATCCAATTCTGTTTACTTCAAAGTTGCAGCGTGTTGGGCACTCCTCAGGGATAAATGTGGGTCCAGTGAAGTCAGTGATTTCGTTAATTTCGCACTCATCTTTCATTCCTTCATCGATGAATTCCTCCTCATAATTTTGCTCTGGCTCCTCACAAACCGCTTCCACTTTCTCAACGTATTCCATTTCTTCTTCATCATTGTTGCACATCTCGGGAGATGTTACAAATGTTTCGAAAAATGGAGTAACGCAGTCTTCGTTGTTTTCGGTAGTTTCTTCGACGCAGTTTTCTTCGGTTGGTTCATCATATGTGGTTGTTACTGTAAAGCAGTTTTCTTCGATTAAGTCATTATCTTCAGTTTGTTCTTCTCTGTACTCTGGCATTGTTACCACCTTGTAGATAGCTAGTTCACGGTTTTGAACAGTTTGTTCGATGGATTCAGGTGTTTCAATGCAGTCAGCTTGTTCATCTTTGTACTCTGGCATTGTTACCACCTTGTAGATAGCAGGTTCACAGTTTTCTTCAGTTTGTTCGATGGATTCAGCTGTGTCTTCAATGCAGTCGGTTTGTTCTTCTTTGTAGTCTGGCATTGTTACTACATTGTAGATGGCAGGTTCACAGTTTTCTGTGGTTTGTTCGTTGTACTCCTCATAAGATTGGTTCACAACCTGTTGATTGTCCTCGCAGTATTCTGGTAAGACAACGACCTCGTCCTCAGACACAACATTGTCTTCTTTCTCCTCTTTGTCGGTAGATTCAGAAGATGAGCTTGAATCCGAAGAGGTGCTAGATTCAGAAGATGAACTAGAGCTAGAGTTGGATGAAGTACTGGAGACCTCAGATTGGATGTCTTCATCATCCTTACATTTATCGGGTGTTTCACATGGTTTTTCGCATACTTGTTCCGGGGTCTTACATCCCCACTCACACTCATCATAGGGGTAACAAGGCTCACAAGATGGCGGGCAGTTACATTCTACAGGACAGGTTTTGTTGGTTTGAGTAGCTTGGTTTCTTCCAACAAAGTTGAAGATGATTCTTCCAGGCTTCCTTAACCTGATGCTGATGTCTTTAGCAACGATTTCGACACTCCCATTATTAGGGCTATCTTGGTTGCAGGAATTCATATTGGTTTAAGTAGTTAGACTTAAGCTTTAACGTTTCAATATTCTGTGCCAAGCCATCAGGCCAGGCTTGTTTTATAGGTTTTAGATCGGATGTGAGGTAAAGAGTCATTTTTGTTTGTGTTTTATCGAATATGATGGAAGGAAATGAGGTTTAAACTGCGTAACAATTTAGTTTAAATCTTTAAAAATGGTGTCAGTTGTTGTCATAGAAACGTACAGACAAAATAATCACGTGACCCGGGTGAAATATGACGAGTTTGCTGACGTCACTTCGTTTTAATGATTTTGTATTGCTATGATAAATATTACATAAAAAAATGATAACAAAAGTTAAATTCTCTAGATAATAGGTGGACAAAATGTTAAAAAGATTTTGTTTGCCTTCTGGCTATATAAATTGCAAGCATAGTTTAAATATTTCGTAACATTTTGTTTTTAAGGTCCTGAAAAACTAATTCCCAATCAAAAAGCTTGATTAAATATTTGCTTTGTTTAACAAACCATATTTTGATCATTTGGTAATCTGTTTTCATCATTTATTTCCGGCTATGTTTATAATGTTGTGCAATTTAAATTGCGAAATTTCATGCGGTTGCGCAATTTTAACCCAAAAACACTGCCGTCGCACGTGGGCGCTTTAGAGTCTTTTGTTTACTAATGCATTTAGATAGAGAGTCAATACACGTGCGAACGTTGTATAAAAACTTCGGCATAACAGATTTTAACAGTTTTTAAATGGAATATGGGTACAGAAACATTGCTAGAGCTAAAAAAGAGGAAAATAATTGGGCTTTAAAGGGAAATTATAAAGGTTCTAAGTCAGTCTGACTGTCAGATTGCCGGTCATATTTTTGCTTGATTTTAGCAGTTTTTTTAGAATTTTAATCAATGGTTGAAGGTGTTTTACTTAAATAATAATGGAAGAAAACTCAATTCATCAAAATATAGAAGATATTGCCGAA
Source organism: Corella eumyota (assembly GCF_963082875.1). Lineage (NCBI taxonomy): Eukaryota > Metazoa > Chordata > Ascidiacea > Phlebobranchia > Corellidae > Corella > Corella eumyota. Next base: position 11,579,107 of record NC_137496.1, read on the forward strand.
GTCAACTTTTTAGACAATTCAATAAATGAAAATCAACAAACTTTAAGTGCCAGTGATCAAGAAAATAGAAATGAAATAAAACCAAGAAAAAGAAATAATACACAGACTTTATCAGTATCAAAAATTTTGCCTCTTTATCATCGTTCTAATTCTTTATCAATTCCAATGAATCGAGATAACTTAAATAACGTCGATAATTTTTACTCGAAAAGTTGTTCAATCACAGAAAATCAAGTTCAATCAAATTATGGAGCAACAATTAATAACAGTGAACAAAATTTAAGCAAGCCGCTGGACTTTTACGATGTTTTTGATGAAAAAGAAAATAAATCAATAGACCTAGAGGTAAGTTTCGCTTACTAGTTTAATTCTATAATATTATTAGTAAGTAAAGTATGTCTGTATTTTGGATTGTGTTACGAAATTTTTATACCCTTTCCTAATCTCCCCTTGCGCTTTACAGTCGATTTCACATTATCCCTTGGCCTTTAAAGTCAATCCCGCATCATCCCTCATTTCTTTAGATAATTACTGCACTTATCCCGCAGTAAAAGACACAAAAATCTCTTCCCATCCCGCATTCCGCGAATTTTTGTTAACGTTTACATGCAGTTCTGCACTATCTTGCATTCTGTACTTTAGTATTGTTCAAATGTAATAGTAACATTGTCCTCTATTTTTTGTGTTTTTTAGGCATCCACTGACACCGAAAATTCTACCGAAGGCAAAAAAGTTGGCTTCTTTAAAAGTTTAACACCACGACAGAAGAAAGTATTTTTGACTCTTGTCTTTCTATCGTTAAATGACACATTGGGGTTCGCGTTAATGTCAACCTTTTTCCCTGTTGTGGTAAGAATTTAGGTTCAATATTTTTAACCAATACTTGGAATTAGTTTTACAAGTTTTCAAATTTAATTCTAAAATATTTATTTCATAAGAACACAAGGTTCTAGGTTCGATCCCTACTGCATCCATACTGTAATGTCCTTGAGCAAGGCACTAGAAATGGTATGAACTTCTGCTGAGCCAAAAACCAATCAGTTGTTTAATTATTGAGCAATTATATTCAATAATCCCGTCAAAGTTAAAAACTGCCAAAGTTAACTTGAGACAAGGTTTGGGTCTTATAAAGGATAATATTTATATTTCAATTCAAACAAAATTCTATGAACGGTTTTAGCTTAAGATTAAAAAATATATTTTGCCCATTTCTAGTCTCTAAAATAAATTTTCCTATTTTAAATTTTTTTTAATAATTATAATACTGTATAATGTATGGCAGTTAACGCAATGAATGAACTAGTTTATTGATTTTTAGATTAAATTTATTTGCTCTCTTATCTATTGTATTAATTTAATTAAAATAGGTTAATTATATTTAAATAGGTTTCTTAACTTAAGTCCCTTGTTCTATTTAAATTAAAGATTAACTTAAAAATTTATTTTTTAACACCAATGTTAGAATTTTTTATGCTTTTAAATTTTTTCCAAAAGTTTTGCTACTTTAAATTAAATTAAAATATTATTATTAACATTTAGGCAAATGATAAAGGGTTGACGGCCCTTCACATTGGTTTAATTTTCTCAGCTTATTCTGTTTTTGGGATGATTAGTGGACTTGCAGTTGGCACAGTGGTGAGCTTCATTATTTTAAAATTAAATTTTTTGGTTAAGTTGTTTACAAAATGTTATTGCTTGGTAAATAATTGCAATATTGTTGATATGTTCTTTTTAAATTGTATGTCACATGGTTTTAATTTTATGTGAAATTTCACTATTGGTCTCCTGGTTTGAATCCAGCTAAAAAAAATTAATAACTATAAGATTTTAAGAATAGGTAACTCTTAAATTTTTTTCATAGTCTGAGAACTTATAATAGCATTTGTAATTCAATATACATAATACAAAGCTTAATGTCAAAATAAGAGTTGCCAATTTTATGACATTTTATAAAACTTCGTGCAATTCATTCTTTGTTTTTTGTTTCCAATATTTTCTGCTAATTTTTACCTACGCACCACAAATGGCAGTTATATTCATTATTTTAAAGGTCCATAATTAGGCATACAAATGTACATATCGATAACCAAGCTCTATAATATTTAGATTTCAAACCCTAAATATAAAAACTAATTATTTCATTCCAATGTAGCATGTTTTCTGGAAAATAGAAAAAAAATCATGTTTTCAGTGTGTAAGCATTCTAAAAATAAAAATTGTCTAGCAATCATCTTGTGCGTCTGTTTTTTTCACTTTTAAATAAAAGTACATAATTAATTAAATGACAAGTCTGGTAAAAGAGATTTCATTAAAATTCATTTTTTAGGCTTTGAATTTCAGGTGAACATTTATATTTTAGTTTTTAAAATGTTGTTAAAAATGTCTAATTAAGTTTTAATGATATTAACAAATTTTTATTACTTTTTAGTTGGTTCGCGTCGGAGCAAAGTTTTGTATTCTTTCTGGGATGTTCTTGGGGATTGGATCCATGATTTGCTTCGGGTAAATATGATTAAAATTATTAAAACTACAACCCAAAACTTAATCACTAGTTAAATCATATTTAAAATAACTTTTTTTTTAACTTTACTGCAGAATCAATGCAGATATATATAAAAAATTTGTTGTTTAAAGTTTATTATTTGTTTATTACTGTAAGGATATAACTATAAGTGTACAACATTTATTAGTGTGTCAATATAACCTTATATAAATAGAACAGTTTGCTAACTGTGCCAAACAATCACTGTGATTCTTTATTAAGTAAACTTTATAACTTGCATAACTATCATGATGCAGAACAATGAATCAATTATTAATCACAACCAACATATTTGTTTTTGTTTTAACTTTATTCCAAATTTTTATTGATAGTTTGTAAAACTGCTATCCTGGCAGAATAAATTTGTGCAAATAATGATGCTGATGTAAAATTAACTTAAACCAAAATAACCGATTCAGTTTTATTTGTCTAATGCCATTCAATTTTAATAATGTTTGAAATTAGGTTCAATCCCCACTGCTTCCATGCTGTAGCACCCTTAAGTAAGATGCTACAAACGATATTCTGCTTAGCTAAAAACCAATCGGCAGATTTTTTATCGGGCAATTATAATCAATAATATTCCAAACTACCAAAGTCAACTTGAGACTGGGTTGAAGTAATTGATGTTACTCTATGTTTAGGCTGTGAAGTCGACCTTTCCACATTGAGGATAAATATATTTAAAAGAAAAACTGTTTTTTGTTTAGATTTTTAAACCTAATGGGTGCCGTTCCGTTTCTCATGATTGGAATCGCATCCCGAGGATTGATGGGGTTTGGGAGCAACATGGCGTACACAGCGATGTTCGCTGTTGTGTTCCAGGAGTTTGGAGATCGATCCATAACCGTGCTCAGTTTGAGTGAAGCTCTGGTCGGGGTTGGGGGAATGACGGGACCCCTTATTGGGGCTGCATTGTATGAGGTGGGGTTTTATTTATGATTTTTTTTTTTTTTTTAAATTGTGATTTAGTTTAAGTTTGAATTAGAGCCAAAATGATTTTATATCTTCTCTTATCTATGAAATATTTTATTAAGTTTTTATTCATGGTGACTTTAATTTAAATTGAATAAGAGGGTTTGTATTTATTATAAAAGGCCTGCTTTGTATAAGGTTGTTCTTTGTCCCTGTTTTTCCCTTTTGTCTGATTTTCCACTCAGTATTAAGACCCATAAATATTTGGGCCCTGTTGAAAACGTTATTAACTTCCTGGTTTTATTATTATTGTTGGTACATATGTGGTTAAAATGGAATTAAAACTCTATTTTCATATAGTTTTTATATTACTAACTATGGTTTATTATACTTTATTTATAGGGTATTTATGTAGAAAATCCCTAATTCTAGAATATGTTAAAGTACATGTTAAAACAGTTTTAATACATATAGAAGTTCTGATGTTGAAACCTTAACATTAAATTTTCATTTGACATTGCTTAAATGTTGTATAACAAGTTAGGATTAAGGGTAATCAAGTGTTGACAGATATCTTGAATATAAATAATTAATGATGAAGCATATAAACTGGATGATTGCCAAAGGCATTAACATCAATTAACAATTAGGCCTTCCAAAATATTTAAATTTTTAGCGCAGTATAAATCTTACTTAATGTAAAAAGATAGTTTCTAATACTATGTTACTTAATATATATTAAAATAATCTAGTTTTATTTGTTATTTTAGTTAAGTTAAGAAATATATTTAATGACCAAATTATAATATTTAGGCTGGTGGATTTGTGACACCATTCCTCGTGATGGGAGGAATTCAAATAATTCTTTTTATTATTTGTTATTTTCTTATTCCATTCGTACCAAGTAAGTAATTTGTTAATAATGTTATTACCTGTATCCACTTAAGGTGATAGGTTTTGAATTTTTATTGTGGAAAGAGTTTGGTGTTGGGAAAGGTTTAAGCTATTCGTAATCGGCAGGTTTCAAGGGCAAATAGTGTGACATTGACGCAGCTCGAACTTGAAACTTTTTAGCTTGTAATCCAATGCTATGGTTTCAATAAAACAGTACCAGATTGTGTTAAATATGTAAATATGTATGCATGTCCAATATAGCCCTTCAAAGTGACAAAACTACAGTTTGTGGTGCATGAGTAATTTTTTGTTAAACTATTAATACTAAAAAAAAAATTAATCAAAAATTAATAAAAAATCTTGTTTTTAAGTTGATGCCTCTGATAAAAATATTTCTCCCTTCTCCTTACTTCAACATTCTTGTGCAATTGTTGCCTCTTTAACCATCGTTCTGGTGTTTATAATCAACAGCTTCATTTCAGCAAATATGTCAAACTTCTTATCTGATGTGGTAAGAATTTAACTATATTTGTTTGCTAAATATTTTTTGTTTTTAATACCTGTAGCGTGGTGTAGTGGTTAGAACACTTGCGGTCTTAGGTTTGACCCCACTGCTCTCCTGCTTTAGTACCCTTATGTAAGGCGCCACATACATTAAATAGCCAACATGCAATCAGCAGATTATAATTTTTAGACAATTATATTAATATACATTAATCCAAACTACCTTAGTCAACTTAGAACTGGGTTGGAGTAACTGATGTTATGCTATATTCAGGTTGTGAAGTCAACCTTCCCACATTGAAAATAAATAAATCCAAAAAGCAATTTTAACTTTTATTGTCTTTTTGCTTATTTTTTACCCTTAAAAACTAATGATATTCACATACAATAACAAATTTTTAATTGCATATAGTAACTATATCATAACATTTTGTTTTAAACTAGATTTATTGGTTTGTTATCAGAATCAAAGCATTCACATAATGTTCACAATTTTTCATTTACTTTTTTAGTTTAAAATGAATGCAGTGATGGCTGGAGTAATATTTCTAGTTATGAGTATTTTCTATGCTGGTCTATCTCCTATATGGGGATACATTGCTGATAGATGGTAGATGTTAATATAACAGTTTAAGATAACATTTATTAAGTTTATGTTAATTTAATTTTGATGCGGAAAGGTCGACTTTATAACTTAAACATAGAGTACCCCGACCCAGTTTCGAGTTGCCTTCAACAGTTTGGGATAATATTGATTATAATTGTCAGATAATTAATCTGCTGCTAGTGTTGGCTCAGCAAGAGTTTGTAGTGTAAATTTCACCCTAATCAGTGGCATCAAAGTAAAGATCTAAGCCGGGACCTCTTGAAGTGAAGTCAAGTGTTTGATATGTAAACATAGAGTAACATTTGTTACCTCGACCTAGACTCAAGTTGACTTTGCTAGTTTGGGATATTATTGACTTGGTGATATTGTCACTTAATTAACCTAATGGATTTTAACAGCAATATCTGTAACTGCAGATTTTAACAGCAAAGGCAAAATATAAACAAAGGACCTAAGGAACACCTTAGTCTTGTTGTTATAATTTTTTTGTAAATTTGCCATCAGCTTGTTATAAAAAATTATTTACCAACTTCAATGTAAATAAAATATTAAAAAAAAATTTTACAAAAAGTTAATTTTTTTAAACAGGAAGCAATCCTACATAATAGAAGCTGGTTTAACTATGATGGGAATTGGGTTAATTTTTCTCGGTCCCGCAAGTGTGTTAAAACACCTGTTCAACTGGTCGGAGCAACAGTTGTGGTTACTTTTTGTGGCCTCGATTATACTCGGAAGTTCTTTCGGAGCAGCAGCTATGCCAACTTTCACTGAAATGATTACAGCTGCCGAGTAAGTTTGTTTTTTTTTCTTTGAGAAGGGATAAACATTAATATGGGAATGCTTTACATTGGTTTCTAGTATTTGAAATGCTATAAAATTTATTTTTAAGTTGGTATATAAATTTAAATTTATTTATACTGTCCAATAATTGATTTTGTCCATTTTTAGTTTTTTAATGTATGCTCTTAACATTTAACTTCACTTTATACGGTGCTGGATTCGATTCCCACTGCTGTCATACTGTAGCACCCTTTAGTAAGGTGCTATAAACGGTATAAACTCCTGCTAAGCCAACACTTAATCAGCAGATTAATTATCGAGCAATTAAAATTCATAATAACTTAAACTGCCAAAGTCAACGCAAGACTGAGTAGGGTGACAATAGTTACTCTATGTTTAGGTCGTGGAGTTGACCTTCTATAAAGAGGATAAATAAATACAATTTTAAATGTTAAAGTAACATTCTATTTTCTATAAAGACTTTTTTTTAACTTTACAGAGAGTTAAAACTGAAAGAAAATATGTTGGCTCAATATGGATTGGTGTCAGGTTTATGGAACTCGATGTTCTCGCTCGGAGATATATTAGGACCATCACTAGGAGGCGTTATGGTGACAAGATATGGCTTCGAAGATTCATCTGCAATTATTGGGATGTCGTGTATAGCGTTGGTAAGTTGATCGCTATACTTAAATAGTTAAACACCTAATGACTTAATCCATATACCATAAAGCTTAGTGAGCATTATATGTGCATGAATTTTGGTCCAATTTATAGGCCAACAAAATTAATAAAACTTCTGTTTGGGGTTTGTGGGTGAATTATCTTTGGTGTATATTGGCTTCCAATTAATATTTGCTTGTGATAATTCACATGCGCACCACAAACACCCATTTTAATTATTTGCTGCCTCAGAAATAGGTTATACAAGCTGTAAGCTTTTTATAAATGTTGTGAAATTTTTATTTATTGCAATTTGAAATTTAAAGGATCATGTTTTTTTCAGGTGTTCCTAAGATTTCTACAAAGATTTTTAAGAAATCGAAAACTGAAAATGAAAAAGTTGAATTCCGATTCTGATAGCGATGAAACAAGACCTTTAATTAATTCAATTAACTCTTAATCTTAACATTTTATTTTAATTAATCTAGAATAGAAATCATGGGGTTAGTTTAAGATAGTAACAACTTTTATTAAATATTTTTTGTAAAATGTAATTATGAACTGTAATTGTATATTGCAAATTTAAATATTTAATTAGTTTTATTTTAAAGCAAATTTATAATTAACGTAATTAGCAAAGGTGCGTCTAATTTAACTTTTTAACTTTATATTTTGTTAGCATATATTATAAATGTTATTTATAAAGAGCTTTAAATGTTTATTTTTAAACAGAAAACTGACCAATTGAATTGTAATAAATACTTGCCTAGTATCTTCATATTATTACCACTGTTTAAATATTGAATTTTTGATGTTATTGTCATTTCAAGTATTCTGTATTTTTTGATATTTATCCGAAATTTTTGTTTTTTTAATTGTAATTATTTTTAATTATGACATTTTTAATGGAATTCTTTATTTTTTGTATATATTAAATATTTTCTGTACCATACCAAATGAAATACTAACATATTATCAAAATTATCATTTTATTGGTAATATAAATGTTCATTTTAAATATTTGTGAATATATCTGTAATATTTTGTAAATTTTTTTTGTAATTTCTGTAAATTGTTATAAATTACACTTTCGTTAACTAACTAACAACCGTATAGATTTTACCTTAATAAAATTATGATTATTTTTAATATTAAATTTATAATTTGCAATATAAATATTTATACACAATGATGATATGAATTTATCTGTAGTAAATGTTGCAGACTGTGTCAATTACCTTCTGATTTTTTGTTATATTGTAAGTTGTTATATGTTAATTGTTTTCATATGTTGCTTACACATTATTTCTGTTGGAATAAAATAATTTTTGATTACATTTTATAAGTAACTTAATTGTATTCATTAATAACATGCTAATTATTCTAATGATTTATCAAAATTAAAGTTTTTATGCTGTTGGAACGTATTTAAGCTGTCCGTAAACACCAGGCTAAAGGGCAAATAATGTGGCATTGGTGCGGCTTGCACCCAAAACCTTTTGGTCCATCTTCTACTAATGTTATTTTTTATTTAAATATTTGGCCCATTAATGTAAGTGATATAGGAAGATATACAATATACATAATACATTAATGTGACGGGAAATATGACAAATCAATTTAATGATTTAAAACATGCCATAAGTATTAATGATTACATAAAGATTTTAAGTATATTATGGCATGGTTACCAAACCCAGTAAAATTATACTTTACTTATAGTACAAGACTCGTCTTAAGTTAAATTTATTAGTTTATTAACTCTTTCATACAGTTTTAATAAACTTTCGCCTTTCTAGGTTCAGTCATTTTATTAACTTTGTGCCTCCCGCTGTTTAGTCACGTGCTTTGGAATGTTGCCTGACTTTAAAACCACCTGTTTTGTCACGTGACTTGCCTACTTTTTACAATTGCAACTTTTTATTGAGCTATAGTAAGTTAGTTGTAAAACTCTAGTAAAGTGTAAAGTAGTAGTTAAAAACAGATATATTGTTTTAAAACTAAACTATATTTACTTTATTCCTATTAGTTACCATAAACTGTTTAGTTAAAATAACTAATAAGTAGTTGTAGATTTTATGTTAAAGACTAAAGATATAGTTAGTTGTAAAGTATGTAGAATTTGTATTTATTTAAAGTGCTAATTATAGTTTATAAGTCTACAATATTCTAAACTGAATAATAAACTTAAGTTAACTAGTAAAGAATTACTTTACATTTTATAGTTTTAGTCTATACAGAATTAAATAAAATATTTCATTAAAAATATTGAGTTTACACATTTATTTAATAAAATTTCCGCACAGGCTTTTTAGCTTTGATTTAATAAAGCGTAAGTAGTTACGCAAACAGTTCTCAAGTAATTGGAAATCGTTAAAAACGTCGATCAAAAAGGCTGTAAACATAAAAACCGCCATTTTTATTTCGCAATTAGGCCAAACACTTCAGTTTTACAACCACGAACATTTGTTCTATGACGTAATAGGGAGGGAAAATATGAAGCAAGTCTGAGCTAAATTTTAATGACATGATGCGTTGCCATGTTGTAAAAAAACCACGTGGTTATATTTAAACCAATCAGAGAGCGATGTTCATGGCCTATATAAAAGGCCGGAGCGAACAGGAACCTTACATACTTGATAACGATTAGCTTAGGCACGTAATTGTCGAAACGCTATTTCAATTTCGAAGTTAATTCAACAATCTACTCAAAATGGTAAGTGCTTTTTGTTAACTTTGTAATTAATATATTTACTAATTAAATAATTTTTAGATTAAGCAATAATATATATTTTGTTTGTTATATTAAGAAGGGCAGTATGTATTGATTTTTAAGGGATTTTTGTCTGTTTTTCTGTACGTAAATTATGTTTTTTGGTATATTTTGTGTTTTTAATAGTTAAAAAATGATGTTAAAAAGCGATTTCGCAAAAACAAACCCTTCTTGTCAATACCTCGTGTTTTATACTGGAATAAGTCAATTATTAACGAATATTCGATGTTTTAGAATCGTTAGGCTTTCATTTCAAGCACTTTACTGTCTGCGTTTCGCTTATTAACCTTCTCTTTCGTAATAAAGAGAAAAAACAAGCGCAATTGTGAAGTATATTGTGACGTAATAGACAAAATTGGGATCCTATTGTTCGGTAAGAATGGCGGCAATTTTGCTGTCATCGAATTAAATTCTAGCGTGTGTGTTTAGAATGGGTTTGTCCGATTTATTCTGGAATTGTGCGACCTTTAAAGAATTTTTATTTAGTTAACAAAGGACGGGTCGAAGCCTAACAATGCTTTCCGTTGCGGTCGAATTGTTCACGTCATAGACGAGCTTTTTGTGTTTGTCCCAAATTAACATTATTATCTTCGCCTTGATACAGCTTAAAGCGTCGGGTCCATTGTATTTGGTCACCTTTAAAAATTGTTGTTTCTTCTCTAGCGTGAATGTATCTCAATCCACGTCGGCCAAGCCGGAGTCCAGATCGGAAATGCTTGCTGGGAGTTGTACTGCCTCGAGCATGGAATCCAACCTGACGGCCAGATGCCAAGTGACAAGACCATCGGAGGAGGAGACGACTCTTTCAACACCTTCTTCAGCGAAACTGGAGCAGGAAAACACGTCCCAAGAGCCGTGTTCGTCGACCTTGAACCAACTGTCGTTGGTAAGTTGTCAAAAAAAAAATAATAAAAAAAAAACTAAAATTTTGTAAAAAACAAGAGTTTAACATTGAATTTTGTTCCCCAGATGAGGTTCGAACCGGTACCTACCGACAGTTGTTCCACCCCGAGCAATTGATCACAGGAAAAGAGGATGCAGCCAACAACTACGCTCGTGGTCACTACACCATCGGGAAAGAAATTGTTGACCTTGTTCTTGACCGAATCCGAAAACTCGCTGACCAGTGCACCGGGCTCCAAGGATTCCTGATCTTCCACTCCTTCGGAGGAGGAACCGGGTCCGGATTTGCTTCTCTTCTCATGGAGCGCTTGTCCGTTGACTATGGCAAAAAATCAAAGCTTGAGTTCGCCATCTACCCAGCACCCCAAGTAAGTATTTAACGTTTTATATTAAAGATTAAGTTTAGCAGCACCTTGTAAAGTACTTTTCTGTTTCTATAGATCTCCACCGCTGTTGTCGAGCCTTACAACTCGATCCTGACCACCCATACCACCCTTGAGCACTCTGACTGTGCTTTCATGGTCGACAACGAGGCAGTTTATGACATTTGTCGCCGTAACTTGGACATTGAGCGTCCAACTTACACTAATTTGAACAGGTTGATGGCTCAAATCGTTTCCTCCATCACCGCTTCGTTGAGATTCGATGGTGCTTTGAACGTCGATTTGACCGGTAAATATTTAATTTCTACCCTTTTTTTTGAACTAAATTATGCTTAAAAACACACCCCTTAAAATATCGTTTTTTTATAGAGTTCCAGACCAACTTGGTGCCATACCCACGTATCCATTTCCCTCTTGTGACGTACAGTCCAGTTATCTCTGCTGAGAAGGCTTACCATGAGCAACTTTCCGTGGCTGAGATCACCAATGCTTGCTTCGAGCCAGCCAACCAGATGGTCAAGTGCGATCCTCGTCACGGCAAGTACATGGCTTGCTGCATGTTGTACCGTGGTGACGTAGTCCCCAAGGACGTCAACGCCGCCATTGCAACCATCAAGACCAAACGTACCATCCAAGTAAGTTTACTAGTGCCGCTTATTTAACTTTACCTACCTTTTAATAACTTTACTTATTTTAAAGCGCGTTGAATCCCCCGTTTTAAAATGTCTCTTTAACTTTTAGTTCGTCGATTGGTGCCCAACTGGATTCAAGGTCGGAATCAACTACCAGCCACCAACTGTTGTTCCAGGAGGCGATCTCGCCAAAGTCCAACGAGCTGTATGCATGTTGAGCAACACCACCGCCATTGCTGAGGCTTGGGCTCGTTTGGATCACAAGTTCGATCTTATGTACGCCAAGCGTGCTTTCGTCCATTGGTAAGTAGTCCAACTAATTTTTAACTTGATGACTTCATGTCGAAACTGTCGCTAACTTACAACCTCGTTATTCCAGGTACGTCGGCGAGGGAATGGAAGAAGGTGAGTTCTCCGAGGCTCGTGAGGATCTCGCAGCTCTTGAGAAGGATTACGAAGAAGTCGGAGTCGATTCCGTAGAAGGAGAAGGGGAAGAAGAAGAGGAAGAATATTAGTTAAAAATATCCTTAGTAAAACCTGTGAATTTTTAAATATTTCACTGTCAATAATTATAAAATATTTCACTACTAGCCATTTAGTTTTTTTAGAATTTCACTTGTTATTGATTTTCTTTGCAATTAATTTGGTAGCTAACTTTCTTAATTAAAGCCATAGAAATAAAACAAATATTCAACATTAATATTTATGGTATGTTTTAATAATTTGTGGAAACCCAAAAAAATGTCGTCTTTACTTTAAAAAAGTAAACAAGCGTTTAGTAGGTTCCATTGTTTAGCCTTTTAGGCTAGCGTCCGTGTTACAGTAAAAAGCGAAGCAGTTAGTTGTTCATAGATTTATAGTTTATTTATATATACAGGTGTTAATACGGTAAACTAAATTTATGTTATGTGACTAAATGTACTTCAGTTTTAAGCATTTAGTTAACTAACCACTCCGTTATCTAAATAGTGTTAAGTAGGCCCGCATTTTTTAAATTTAGTTGCCTGCTCCGGTAATTCAAAAGCACAATTGCCGGACTGCAAAACTAGTGGGTTTTTTCGTATATATCTGTCGCAAATTACTTAAAAACTGGCTTAAATTTTACTGATTTTAAAAAGTTTTATTTATTCAATTTGTATGTTGCAGCAATTTTTAATGTTGTCGAAAATTGGAGCTCACTTAGCACCGTCTGCCAAGTTTATAAAATGCGGAATAGGCGGAATTTAGCAGCTAAGTCTTCAGTCTTATTAGTTAGGTCCCTTGTTAGGTTTTTTGGTAGATGTCTTGCGCTTCAATCTTAGTAGTTAGGTCGCTTGCTAGGTTTTTTGGTAGATGTCTTGCGCTTCAGTCTTAGTAGTTAGGTCGCTAGTAGTTAGGTCGCTTGCTAGGTTTTTTGGTAGATGTCTTGCGCTTTAGTCTTAGTAGTAAGGTCGCTTGCTAGGTTTTGTGGTAGATGTCTTGCGCTTCAGTCTCAGTAGTAAGGTCGCTTGCTAGGTTTTTTGGTAGATGTCTTGCGCTTTAGTCTTAGTAGTTGGTCGCTTGCTAGGTTTTTCGGTAGATGTCTTGCGCTTCAGTCTCAGTAGTAAGGTCGTTTGCTAGGTTTTTTGGTAGATGTGTTGCGCTTTAGTCTTAGTAGTTAGGCCGCTTGCTAGGTTTTTCGGTAGATGTCTTGCGCTTCAGTCTCAGTAGTAAGGTCGTTTGCTAGGTTTTTTGGTAGATGTCTTGCGCTAGTTGTGTGTAATGCTTGGTTTGTTCGGTGTATTAACTAAATGGTACTAGTTGGTTATAAATCTCGGCCTGTTTGTTATATATGTGTTAGTTATAGAGCTTGGTTTGTTTGTTTTAGACTAAATAGATTTGTTTGTTACAAATTTACCAGTTGGTATTTATGTTTGGATTGCTTACTATTTTTCGGGATTTTTTTTTTAAATTTGCTTATTTTTTAGAGAAATGTCGGTAATATCGAGCGCCTACAACAAAGACAACATAAAAATATTTTACATCATTAATTTTATTTCAAGATTTAAGCCAGGTAAAAAAGGCGCGAAAAAATGAAATTATTTTGTGTAGTTGATTTAATATTCTTCTCCTTCTTCCTCTCCCTCACCTTCTACGGAATCGACTCCGACTTCTTCGTAATCCTTCTCAAGAGCTGCAAGATCCTCACGAGCCTCGGAGAACTCACCTTCTTCCATTCCCTCGCCGACGTACCTGGAATAACGAGGTTGTAAGTTAGCGACAGTTACGACATGAAGTCATCAAGTTAAAAATTAGTTGGACTACTTACCAATGGACGAAAGCACGCTTGGCGTACATAAGATCGAACTTATGATCCAAACGAGCCCAAGCCTCAGCAATGGCGGTGGTGTTGCTCAACATGCACACAGCTCGTTGAACTTTGGCGAGATCGCCTCCTGGAACAACAGTTGGTGGTTGGTAGTTGATTCCGACCTTGAATCCAGTTGGGCACCAATCGACGAACTAAAAGTTAAATAGACATTTTAAAACGGAGAAATTTAAGGTGCATTAGGATAGTTAAAGGTAGTATACAGTAAGTAGGAAAAAAAAGCAACACTAGTTTACTAACTTGGATGGTACGTTTGGTCTTGATGGTTGCAATGGCAGCGTTAACGTCCTTGGGGACTACGTCACCACGGTACAACATGCAGCAAGCCATGTACTTGCCGTGACGAGGATCGCACTTGACCATCTGGTTGGCTGGCTCGAAGCAAGCATTGGTGATCTCAGCCACGGAAAGTTGCTCATGGTAAGCCTTCTCAGCAGAGATAACTGGAGCATAGGTGGCCAAAGGGAAATGGATACGTGGGTATGGCACCAAGTTGGTCTGGAACTCTATAAAACAAGGTACAAGGTTATTTTAAATACAAAATTAAGGTTGTTAAGCTTTTTGTACATTAATTTTAGGTAAATTTACCGGTCAAATCGACGTTCAAAGCACCATCGAATCTCAACGAAGCGGTGATGGAAGAAACGATTTGACCCATCAACCTGTTCAAGTTGGTGTAAGTTGGTCGCTCGATATCCAAGTTTCGTCGGCAAATGTCGTAGATGGCCTCGTTGTCGACCATGAAAGCACAGTCAGAGTGCTCAAGGGTGGTATGGGTGGTCAGGATCGAGTTGTAAGGCTCGACAACAGCGGTGGAGACCTAAATAAATAAAAAAACGTAAGTTTTCACCGAAATATACGTAACAACTTGGTGTTATTTTTAAAGTTTGATTTTTATACCTGAGGTGCTGGGTAGATGGCGAACTCAAGCTTGGATTTCTTTCCGTAGTCGACGGATAGTCTCTCCATAAGAAGAGAGGTGAATCCGGATCCGGTGCCTCCTCCGAAGGAGTGGAAGATCAGGAATCCTTGGAGCCCGGTGCACTGGTCAGCAAGCTTTCGAATTCGGTCAAGAACAAGGTCAACAATTTCTTTCCCGATGGTGTAGTGACCACGAGCGTAGTTGTTGGCTGCGTCTTCTTTCCCTGTGATCAATTGCTCGGGGTGGAACAATTGTCGGTAGGTACCGGTTCGAACCTCGTCTGGGGAACAAAATTTAAGTTTAAGTTTTTGTTTTCGTGTTTTTTTACTAAATTTTCGTTTGAGTTTTATATTTTTGTCAACTTACCAACAACGGTTGGTTCAAGGTCGACGAACACGGCTCTTGGGACGTGTTTTCCTGCTCCAGTTTCGCTGAAGAAGGTGTTGAAAGAATCGTCTCCTCCTCCGATGGTCTTGTCACTTGGCATCTGGCCGTCAGGTTGGATTCCATGCTCGAGGCAGTACAACTCCCAGCAAGCATTTCCGATCTGGACTCCGGCTTGGCCGACGTGGATTGAGATACATTCACGCTAAAGGTAAAGAAAGGTAATGTAAAACCTTCTAGAATTTTCTCATAACTTAAAGTCGGACGCCTGTGTAAATATTAAACCACGCAAGCGCTGTTGAAAACCTCTTATCAAGCGCAACGATACACTTCACTGCTTTAAAAGTATGTTAAACAAATATAAGAGAAATATAACTTTAACTGTTAACGTATATTTAAATAGTTTACTCGTTTTGTATTTTCAAATTTAAAACTAAAATTTACAGATTAAAATAAAAATTATAACGATTTTAAAAAACGCATGAAGTCTTTTAAATAAAGCTTTTATTTTCAATATTTTAACTTAATTTGTCGCCCAATTTATAAGAAATTAACATAGCAGTCTGCCAGTATGTTTTAAAAATATACCGTTACTTTAATGTAACTTAATGTAACCTACTATCAGACTTACCCCATATTATTAACCCACACTCACTCCCTATTTTAAAACAAACATATTAAACTTACATTATAAATATAAAACTAACATAAACTTACCATTTTGATGAGTAATTAGTTAGTAGTTGAAGTTGAAACGTAAAATAATCGCTGAATAGCTCGTTGACAGTTAGGTGCCTTTTGCTAATTCAAAGTGTGTACCAACCATGCTGCCAACCGCTCTTTATACCACATTTCGAGGGCTCTTATTGGTCCAAATTATTCTGTATCGATAGTTACCTAGCAACCAGAACGGCCGTTGCTATAACGGCGGGAAATTTCTTTTTTTCTCGTCGATGTTTAACAAAGAGCGAACCGTTGGCCCCATTTGCTATTCTAAACAATAGAAAACAAATATTCTATCGATCGATATTCTAAAGACTCGTTCGGTTGTGATGTCATTATTGGTATTGTTCGCAACAGCGTGTGTTCGTAATACGATGGTGTTTGGTTACACGTGATGTCAGAGAATTGCTGGGGTTAAGCTGTGGGAGGCTTTTAAGTTAATGAAATTACTTTGTCTTTCTGTATTTAATTCTTTGCTGATTTAATTCCTGAGCTTTTATGGGAAAATATTTATGTTTGTTCTTTTTATGTATTTGTTAAAATTATTTAAAACATTTAACGTTATATTTGTTAAATTGGCCCATATAAATTTTAGTAAAAAATGATTGGCAATAGTTAAAAACCTAAAATCGCAAAAAAATTGTTCTATTATTAATATTTTATTCGTTTTTAATGATTATTTTATAGTTGGCTGATGATTTAAACAAGAATAGCGGTTTAATATTGCTTAACTGAATTAATCACAATTTTCTTTGTAAATGTTAAGAATATTATCTTAAAGTAGGATAAATAAACGTTCCTTTGTTTTAATAAAACGACAAATCTTTCAATAAACATCGTTTCCATAACAACTGGTATGTAGGAGTAACAGACTGGATATTGAATTACTTATAAACGTTGATGAAACCACGGGCAAGTAAAAACTGGTTCGGTGTTAAACAAACAAGTTAAGTCAACAAACCGAGTCACCTTCGTTACTAAGCGGGAAAAATTGAATACTTCTATTTAATTTATATTTGTTTATCCTCGATGTGGAAAGGTCGGCTTTACGACCTAAACATAGAGTAACATCGGTTACCCTGACCCAGTCTCGAGTTGACTTTGGCAGTTTGGAATATTATTTGATTACAATTGCCCGATATTTATAATCTGCTGATTAAGTGATGGCTTTGTTGGGACCAACGCATTTATTTTTTACCAAAAACATAATTCATGTTTATTAATAATTGTTAATTAATGAATTTTACAAGTTTAACAATAATTAATTCGTCGAATTTAAGACCGGGCTGGTTTAACAAAGTCACCATTAATAATAAGGCAAAAAGAATATTTTAGCATGAGTATAATACCTAACTGCCTGCACTACGGGCTTTCGTTATACTTAATTAACTGGTTACTATTACAGTGGTTGTAATATAGTTGGAACGAAAATTGACTTTTCGCCAGTTAGAGATATTACTGATTATAAATGCCCGATAATCAAACTGCAAATAAGTTTTGACTTAGCGGGAACTGTTAACATAAAAGGGTTGCATGCTTTACTTTATAAATAAGTAGGCACTATCGTATGTAGTAAGGATCGAACCCGTGACCTCATGTTGTATACCAAAATGACAAAAAAATTTTTTATTAAAAAAAAAAAAAAATTTGTGGTAGAAAAAAAAAAATTTTTTGTTTTATTTTTAATAAATATTTGATCGCGTAATTTAACTTGGTTCATTAATTTTGCTTTCCTACATCGAGGATAAATAAATTTAAAAAAAATATGGTTGTGCAGTGTTGTCAAATAAATTTCTATGTTTGACCACGCGGTTCGGGATTAAAACGTAAACAGATCTCTTAAATAATGACAGCTGTTATCATTAAAAGATTGAGTATAAGTGATTATGAAGTCGATATTTAATTACTTTAACGGTTCAAGGTTTATAAATAGTGAGATATTTATCAGCTTTTTGAGGAGTTAATTAAGTTTAAAACCGCAAAAAAAATAACAATTTGCTGAAACGGCAAATTTGACAAAATTTCTTTTGTCTCAAAATTCAAAGTCTGCGAGTTGTTTACTTAAATGTTATTCGTAACAATAAGATAGTGGGTTAGTTTGGGTTTCATGTCAAATTATATTCTAAGTTTATTACTTTGTTTGAAAGGTGCTTTAAATGATTTTAAAAAAAGGTGCTTTAAATGGTTTAAACTTGTGCTGATCAGCTAATGGTTTAAACTTGTGCCAAGTCAAAGGCAACTCGAGACTGGGTCAGAGTAACTGATGTTACTCTATGTTTAGGTCGCACATTCGAACTTCCCACATCGAGGATAAAGATATATACAAAAAAAAAGTAACAGTCTTATAAAATTTTAAACAACAACATTTTTAAGTTTAGGTTTAAGTAAATTTGATTATGTCTTCATATTGGAAATCCAACAACAAAAAACGTTGCGATATTTGTGAATGTTGGATCGCTGACAACAAAGCTAGCATTGATTTCCACGAGAAAGGAAAAAAACATCAAGAGAAAAAACAAAAAAAAATATCGGCAATCACGAAAAAAAGCAAAATTCAAAATGAATTTAATCAGAAAGCGGATTATTTTCTGCGGAAAATGGAGAAGGAGGCAACGAAGAAATACCGAGAGGATTTAAAAGGGCAAGGATACAATGACGAACAAATTATAAAAATGACCGCAAGTTCTTCTACGAAAAACGAAACCCAAAAACCTAAAAGTAAACCAACATCGAACTCACACCGCAGCGACCCAAAAACCGTAACTAAACCATCACAAATAACCGTAGAAACAGCCCCAATATTTACCCCTACTCCGACGACGGGTCACCCCTATGGAAAATGGCAAACAGTTTCTGAGATTCCAAAACAAAAAACTTTTAATCAAGTTACTCTAAAACCTGCCGCTCCTAAAGAAGAAAAAATAGAATTTGCAGAGAAAAGAATAATTAATGTTGACTCTAGTTCTGGGCCGACTGCTTTTAAAAAAAGGAAAACCGACTCTAACTCAAAATCAAGAAGTATTCGAAAGCGAAATACAGATTAAAAATAATTTTTTATGTTAATCTTTACAGAACATGAAAGGAATTTGTTGGTTCTTAGTTAACATACTTGTTTTTAATGTTTTTGTTATGATAAAAAATTCTAAGTGAAATTTTCAGATATATACATTAATATTTCCTGTTATAAAATTTTTTTTATAGTATTTTGTTGGCATAAACAAAAAAATTAAATTGAAGGTTTGTAAAGAACTTACCACAAGATTTTAAAATTATAATTACTAGTCCATAGCTTGCCCTACAGCATTTGAATTGTTTTGATAACTAATACAGCTCATGATAATATACCCGAGCACCACATATGGTATTTTATTTTGTAGGTCTATTAATTGGACATATGTGCAAAAGGTTTACTATTTTAAATTTATTATTCTTTTTATATTTTTAGGTTATTTAAATATGAAAAAATGTAGTTTTTTATAAATTTAATTAGAAATTCTTCACTTATAAGTGGATGTCTGGCTTCAGAACAAAGATAAAACTTTATTGTTGTTTCGTTCGGAGAGGCCAGGCCAGATGACCTCTCAATATGACTGGTCACATGGTGGCAGTATCGATCGTGTAAGCGAGGAATCCATTAATGAAGAAGCAGAGGCCAGCCATGGGTTGCTTAGCAACCAACGGCGCAGAGTCAGCGAAGGTAAATCAATGTACTTTTTTTATGAAAAATATAAAATTAAAACTTTAAAAGTTGTTAAATTAGAAAAAACTCAAAAATATTTATTTAATTTTTAAAAATAAATTAAAAAAGACAAAATCTTATCTTTCAAGTTATTAAGTATATATTTCAAAAAACAAATGTTGTTTATTGAAGATAAAGATAAGTGCTACTCTGATAAAATAACTTCAACCACAAGCCAGCAGCATTGAGCAAACTAACTCCTTTGTTGTTTTACTTTGCAAAAATTTGTAATTTGTTAAAGATTAAGCTCTGAGTTATGCTTGCTTTGTTGGTTTAGTTACTGTAACTGGTCATAACCTAATATGGTTTAAAGTCCAGTGCTAAAAACTAGTATACATAAATGCATTAAGAGTGGATTATTTAAAGGTATTTTATGTTAAATTAGATTTATTTGTGTGTGCAATTAATAGATTTGTTTGTGTGTGCAATTAATAGATAATGCAAGTCTGCATTTAAATTTTAATTTATAAATATAAGTTTCACTTTTATTGCAATTTAAAATTAAGACTATTTGTGAAAGGTTTTTTAACTGTATATACCTTTAGCTCTTTAAAGTTTATTTTTTAAATTTATAAAAGTCCTAGCTACTCGTGCCTTTGTTTTCTTATAATATTGCAGTTTAAAAATATATTTTTTTACTGTTAAAGTTTAGATAAATATGTTAAAATATATATCTTTAACTTTTTTATATTTCAGATATGGAATGCATAATAGGAAAGGGATCTCCTGATGAACTTCTTTGTATTGGGTATAAGAAAAATCATTGGAAATTTGCATTCAGTGTACTTGCTACCGTAAGTTTTTAAGTTATTTTCTAAAATATTTTTTTGGGTGATTTTTGTTAAACTAATTCTGACAAAGATTTTTATTGATAATTGCCAAAGTTAAATTACAACTTTAAGTCTTATATATTTTTTTTTATTACAAGTAGCAAACATTGCAAAAATGTATTTATTTTTCATGCAATTTTTACGGTGTTTGCCTTTTTAATTTTGACATTTTAAATTTTCAAATCAGTTGACCAAGTAGGATCAACTGTGAAACTATAACATAATAATTTATTACTATTTTACAACAACATTTGATTGCCTATAAACTTACATAACCTATTTATTCTATAAACTATTTTATAATACTTAATGACAAGTATTTAAATTTTAAATCACAATTAGATACTGTCTGGTGGATTCCTTCTTCTTGTATTTTATTGGAGAGAAGATTGGAGATTGAAATGGACGCATACAGTAACAACTTTAAATCAGTCAACTTCTGTTCTCCTACAAACTACTGACGATACTAATCAGGTTTGTTGGGGGGTTTATTATCTGTGGTAGGTGATAGCTTGTTCTACGAACTGTATTTCAATTGTCATAGTATAGTCACAACTCTATACTAATATTTGCCAGTGATAATTCGCTCACACACAACTGGCAGTTTTATTTATAAGTCTATCAATTGGACATATGTTATATATAGATATATCCTTAATAAAAAGATTTCCAACTTTGCAGAATTGAAAACTTGACTGCTCTGGGTAATCCTTGTGGCTTTTATAACTGCAATGGATAAATGCATTGGTAGTATTGTTTAATAAGCAATTATAATCTATAATATCCCAAACTACCAAAGGCAAATTAAGACTGGGTTAGAGTAACAGTTGTTACTTTATGTTTAGGTGAAGTCGACCTTTCCACATCGGGGATAATAAGTACATAAAAATATTTTACTTTATTAACTAATGTTACATTTTGTTTCAGAAATTTGTTGCTGAAATTAATATAATGTCGTCAGAGCTGGCTTTGCTTATCTCCAATAATTATCCAGGATCTGGGTAAATTAAGTTAATATTTTATTTATACCAAATCTTAAATTATTGCAAAATACTTTAAAAATAACTTAGTTAGATTATGTTAAACTAACAACACATCTAATACATAAATGTGTTAAGTGTTTTAATTGGGTTAAGTATTGTTAAAGTACTTGTATGTTTATATTAGTTTTACTAGTGTTGGTGTTTTTTGGGTAATCTTTTTAGGCTAAATAATATATGCATACAACTTTTAAGTTGAACAAAAATTAACTTACTTTTTTTTAATTTTTTTTTTGCTTTGTAAATAAATATTTATTAAAATTGAATCAATTGATATCCTAAAACTTGATTAAATTTGTTTATTTTTAAACATGCAGAGACAATTATGGAAGTCAACAAAATGATGAGTTTAAATATTTTCAACATCATTGTTCGAAATATATTTGGAATTTTGAACAAAATGTAAGTGTTTACCTTGTTAGATTGACAATTATTTTGTATTTGTTTATCCTTTACGTTACAAGGCTGACGTTATAACTTAAACATAGAGTAACATTACTTACCCCGACCCAGTCTCAAGTTGCTTGTGGCAGTTTGGGATATTATAGATTATAATTGCCCGATAATTAAGCTGCTGATTTTGAATATTATCAAGGACAGGGATTTAAGGATAATTTTTTACTTTTTTCAATAGATGGTTTCATGTTTTAGGACCAACATTTTTTAACAAAACTTGT
Organism: Corella eumyota; assembly: GCF_963082875.1. Classification (NCBI taxonomy): domain Eukaryota; kingdom Metazoa; phylum Chordata; class Ascidiacea; order Phlebobranchia; family Corellidae; genus Corella; species Corella eumyota. The sequence goes on from NC_137496.1 coordinate 11,601,365, forward strand.
GCCAATTTTGTTATTAAAATCATTTTTTTTAGTAATTCTAGTGATTAGTTTTAAATAAAAAAGGAAAAAAGTTAAGTTAGTTAAGCTTTTGTATTTTGTAAATTGCTTTGCAATATAAAATTTGTTTTATTGTAAAAGTTGTTCTTAATTATTTACAAATTAATTGTTAATTTTTTCAGGTTTGGAGCAAAGAATTGGTTCCGGGCGATGTGATTATAGTGCCACCTAATGGAATGTTGTTACCGTGCGATTCTGCTCTTGTGTCAGGTACGACTGCTTTAAGACTAAGTGTTTTAACAGTTTTGTGTCGAAAGAAATAATTCCGAAGCACCACAAATGGCAGTTTTTAAAGGCCTCTAATGTAAACATGTCCATAAACCACCCCATATATATAGAAAGTTCTTTATTTTTTATATATACGGAATTTTATTTCTACTTGAAGTCTGATATTGTGGTATGCCGGTCATGGCGATGGATTACGAGCCAATAGGTTTTAGGTTCGAGCCGCACCAATGCCACACTATTCACTCTTGAGCCCAGTGTTTACTGATAGCTTAAACACACCAGAAGGTTTCAGGTTCGAGCCGCACCAATGCCACACTATTCACTCTTGAGCCCAGTGTTTACAGATAGCTTTAACACATCAAAAGGTTTCAGGTTCAAGCTGCACCAATGCCACACTATTTGCCTTGAGCCTGGCATTTACAGCACATTTGTTTTCCAATAATATAAAAACCTATCACCTTTAGAATATATTGGAATATTATCATTGAATAACTTTAACTTACAGGGACTTGTATTGTGAATGAAAGCATGCTGACAGGAGAGAGTGTTCCTGTAACTAAAACACCACTTCCCAGCAGTGAGAGGGAGATGAAGAACTTTTACACCACGGAGGAGCATAAACGTCACACTCTGTTTTGTGGAACCCAAGTCCTTCAAACAAGGTCAGTTTAGTGCTGTTTTGTCTAATGTTTACAGTTAACACCTAAGATTTAGGGTTTGTTTCCCATTGCTTGCATGTTGCTGCATCTTTAAGTAAGATTTAAGATATGGGTTTGATTTCCAATGCTGGCATGTTGTAGCATCCTTAAATAAGAACTGAAATCCTGGGTTTGATTTCTACTGCTGGCATGTTGTAGCATTCTTATGTAAGACCTGAGGTTCTGGGTTTGATTTCCACTGCTGGCATGTTGTAGCATTCTTAAATCAGACCTGAGATCCTCGGTTTAATTCCCACTGTTGGCATGTTGTAGTATCCTTAAGTAAGACCTAAGATCCTTGGTTTGATTCTCACTGCTGGCATGTTGTAGCATTCTTATGTAAGACCTGAGATCCTGGGTTTGATTTTTACTGCTAGATTTTAAAAGATTTTAATGTAATTTCTATCAATAAAATAAACTTAAAAAAACAACAGTAATTTTAACTATAACCCAACAAACTTATCTAAATAAACTTTGGGTATTGGTAATTTTTACTATGTCAAAACCTAAATATCGCATTTTAAAAATAAAAATTTACCTTCAGATTTTATCGGGGTGAATTGGTGAAAGCAGTGGTGGTTCGAACAGGTTATCATACAGCTAAGGGAAGACTGGTTCACAGTATTTTGTATCCGAAACCAGTTGATATGAAGTTACTGAGGGACGCTTACACTTTTGTGTTTATACTTGCCCTTATAGCTATGTGTGGGTTCATATACACTGTTATAATACAGGTATTTAAAACAATTTTTTTTTTATTTTTTTTTTGCTAATTTTTGACAATTTTATTTTTTATGATAACAGTTTTTTTTTTTTTTTACTTAAATTTGGTATTTAATTACTTTTTCTACAGCCCTTTTTACATTAACAATCTATATATAACAGAGCTTGGCAGACATATAAAAATATATTAAAGTTATAAGTCTATAAAATAAATAAACTGCTGTTTGTGGTGCATGGGTAAATTATCAAAAGCAAATTTCATTTAAAAGTTGTGACCATATTACAACAATTAAAATTCCAACCATGGGGCGGGTTATTGACTAATATTACTTGATAATAATGAGCACAACAACAGTAGTTAAAAGCAACTAGCTATGCTGCCAATTTAACCTTTTACTTTTTACTTAAATATATATGTTAACAATGTTTTCCTATACAGCATTTGCAAGGGGAGTCTGCTCGAGATATTGCTTTCAATGCGATCGACCTTATCACAATATCTGTGCCTCCTGCCTTACCATTAGCCATGACAATTGGAATCATCTATGCTCAGATGAGGCTCAAGAAACAGAGGATCCACTGCATTAGTCCGCAGAGGATTAATATTAGTGGACAGGTGCAATTTTTCCCTTTTTTTCTAAGTTTAATTTAACTGCTGTTTTGTTATTTGTTAGGTAGTGTGTTAAACAATGATTAATCCAAACTATAAATATAAGTTGATACATGGACATTATGTCTACATAAATTTATGGGTTCAATCCCCTTTGCTTCCAAGCTATAGTCCCTTTAAGTAAGGTAATAATATAAGTGGTAAGAACTCCTGCCAAACCCAAAAACACTTAACAGATTATTTATTGGGCAATTAAAAACTGTAATAACACAAACTGTTAAAGCAACTTGAGACAGGGTTGGAGTAACAAATGTTACTCTATGTTTAAGTTGTGAAGTTGACCTACTACATTAAGGATAAATAAATATTAAAAATTATATATTTTTGCCAAACAAGACTTAAATCTAGACAGAGGTAACAGAAGTATCTTTATCATACACTTTCCAAGTCTAGGTTTAAATCCTCTATAAAATTTAAATATCAGTTTATTAATAAAACATATATTTTTAAACAGGTCGATGTTGTTGCATTTGACAAAACAGGAACTTTAACTGAAGATGGATTAGATTTAGCTGAAGTAATTCCAGTTGACCACGAACTACCACAAACTGAAGACAACTGCAAGTTCAAGGAACCTATTCAGGCAGAAAACTTACAATTTCAACTTGGTTTGGACGATAAGTTGTTGCATGGTATGTTAACTTGTCATACTCTAACTACCATTGATGGGCATCTAACCGGAGACCCTCTGGACCTTAAAATGTTTGAAGCAACAGGATGGAAGCTAGTTGAACCATCAGTAAGTATTAAAAATTGATTTTATAATTTAACGACATTTTTGTATTCTAATAAAGTTTTAATAAAAAATTAGATTCTAATAATTTTTTTGTTTTTTTTTAACTACAAAAATAATTAATTTATTTTAATAAAAAAGTTATTTATAAGCAGTTTAAGGCAATTTAACTTTGGTGGTTGTTGAACTCTGGGCCCCAGGTCTTAGTTTTTCATTAAAAAATAACATGGTAGCAGTAGGAATCAAACTCCGGACCCCATGTAGTAGTGTAACCTATACCACTGCACCAAGGATTTAAATAGTTTCATTAAACCCAGAGTTTTATTATTAGATTGAAGATGAAAGTAAGTACGATCAACTTCAAACGACCTACGTTCGACCTTCAAATAATTTACTTAAAGACCAAAAATATTTCCCTGATTCTACTGCATCGCTGGCGGTAAGTTGAATGTATTTATTTTTTAAAAACACTTAAAAATGTTGTTTAGCCAAACACAAAAAAAGTTAAGACCTGTGAATTTATAAGATTTAACCTGGCTTAAGCTTACTAGGCTTTTTGTTCTCTTATAAAAATAGTGTTTTTTATGTGAAAAGGTCAACTTCACAGCCTAAACATAAAGTAACATCAGGCAATTGTGCATTTAAATTACCGGAGCAGGCAACTAAATTTAAAAAATTTGGGCCTACTTGACACTATTTAGATAATGAAGTCGTTAGTTAATTATTTGCTTAGAACAAAAGTACGTTTAGTGACATAAATTTAATGTTGTTGCGTGTTTACCAATGTATATATAAACAAACTATAAACATTTAACAAACTAACTGCTGTGCTTTTTACTGTAACAGGGACGCTAGCCTAAAAAGCTAAACAATGGAACCTACTAAACGTTTGTTTACTTTTTTAAAGTAAAGACGACATTTTTTTGGGTTTCCACAAATTATTAAAACATACCATAAACATTTATGTTGAATATTTGTTTTATTTCTATGGCTTTAATTAAGAAAGTTAGCTACCAAATTAATTGCAAAGAAAATCAATAACAAGTGAAATTCTAAAAAAAATAAATGGCTAGTAGTGAAATATTTTATAATTATTGACAGTGAAATATTTAAATATTCACAGGTTTTACTAAGGATATTTTTAACTAATATTCTTCCTCTTCTTCTTCCCCTTCTCCTTCTACGGAATCGACTGCGACTTCTTCGTAATCCTTCTCAAGAGCTGCAAGATCCTCACGAGCCTCGGAGAACTCACCTTCTTCCATTCCCTCGCCGACGTACCTGGAATAACGAGGTTGTAAGTTAGCGACAGTTACGACATGAAGTCATCAAGTTAAAGATTAGTTGGACTACTTACCAATGGACGAAAGCACGCTTGGCGTACATAAGATCGAACTTGTGATCCAAACGAGCCCAAGCCTCAGCAATGGCGGTGGTGTTGCTCAACATGCACACAGCTCGTTGGACTTTGGCGAGATCGCTTCCTGGAACAACAGTTGTTGGCTGGTAGTTGATTCCGACCTTGAATCCAGTTGGGCACCAATCGACGAACTAAAAGTTAAATAGACATTTTAAATGAGAAATTTAAGGCGCACTAAGATAGTTAAAGGTAGTATACGGTAAGTAGAAAAAATAAGCAATACTAGTTACTTACTTGGATGGTACGTTTGGTCTTGATGGTTGCAATGGCAGCGTTGACGTCCTTGGGGACTACGTCACCACGGTACAACATGCAGCAAGCCATGCACTTGCCGTGACGAGGATCGCACTTGACCATCTGGTTGGCTGGCTCGAAGCAAGCATTGGTGATCTCAGCCACGGAAAGTTGCTCATGGTAAGCCTTCTCAGCAGAGATAACTGGAGCATATGTGGTCAATGGGAAATGGATACGTGGGTATGGCACCAAGTTGGTCTGCTGGAACTCTGCAAAAACGGTACAAGGTTATTTTAAATACAAAATTAAGGTTGTTAAGCTTTTTGTAGAGTAATTTTAGGTCAATTTACCTTTCAAATCGGCGTACAAAGCACCATCGAATCTCAACGAAGCGGTGATGGAAGAAACAATTTGTCCCATCAACCTGTTCAAGTTGGTGTAAGTTGGTCGCTCAATGTCGAGGTTTCGTCGGCAAATGTCATAGATGGCCTCGTTGTCGACCATGAAAGCACAGTCAGAGTGCTCAAGGGTGGCATGGGTGGTCAGGATCGAGTTGTAAGGCTCGACAACAGCGGTAAAGACCTAAATAAATAAAATAACTTAGTTTTTACCAAAATATACGAAACAATTTATAGTGTTTATTTTTAAAGTTTTTTTTTTACTCGAGGTGCTGGGTAGATGGCGAACTCAAGCTTGGATTTCTTTTCGTAGTCGACGGAGAGTCTCTCCATGAGAAGAGAGGTGAATCCGGATCCGGTGCCTCCTCCGAAGGAGTGGAAGATCAGGAATCCTTGGAGCCTGGTGCACTGGTCAGCAAGCTTTCGGATTCGGTCAAGAACAAGGTCAACAATTTCTTTCCCGTTGGTGTAGCGACCACGAGCGTAGTTGTTGGCTGCGTCTTCTTTCCCTGTGATTAATTGCTCGGGGTGGAACAACTGTCGGTAGGTACCGGTTCGAACCTCGTCTGGGGAACAAAATTCAATGTTAAACTCTTGTTTTTTACTAATTTTTTGTTCAAATTTTATATTTTTGTCAACTTACCAACGACAGTTGGTTCAAGGTCGACGAACACGGCTCTTGGGACATGTTTTCCTGCTCTAGTTTCTCTGAAGAAGGTGTTGAAAGAGTAGTCTCCTCCTCTGATGGTCTTGTCACTTGGCATCTGGCCGTCAGGTTGGATTCCATGCTCGAGGCAGTACAACTCCCAGCAAGCATTTCCGATCTGGACTCCGGCTTGGCCGACGTGGATTGAGATACATTCACGCTCAAGGTATAGAAAGGTAATGTAAAACCTTCTAATACTTTCTCATAACTTAAAGAAGGACGCCTGTGTAAATATTAAACCGCGCAAGCGCTGTTGAAAACCTCTTATTAAGCGCATCGATACACTTCACTGCTTTAAAAGTATGTTAAACAAATATAAGAGAAATATAACTTTAACTGTTGGCGTATATTTAAATAGTTTACTAATTTCAGATTTTCAAATTTAAAACTAAAATGCACAGATTAAAGTAAAAATTATAACGATTTTAAAGAAAGCTTTTATTATCAATATTTTAACTTAATTTGTGGCCCAATTTATAAGAAATAAACATAGCAGTCTGCCAGGATGTTATAAAATATTATACCTTTACTTTAATATAACTTAATGTAACCCACTATCAAATTTACCCCAAATTATTAACCCACACCCACTCCCTATTTTAAAACAAACATATTAAACTTACATCATAAATATAATGTTTGGTGACCATGCCATAACATACCTAAAATCTTTATGTGAACATTGATACTTTTGGCATGTTTTAAATCATTAAATTGATTTTGTCATTTTTTTCCGTCGCATTGTTGCAATATTAATTGTATATCGAATTTATTATTTACTTTTATCAATGCGCGAAAAACCAAAATAAATAAATAAATAAAAATATAAAATTAACATAAACTTACCATTTTGATGAGTAATTTTTTTTTTTTTATTTTGGTTTAGTTAGTAGTTGAAGTTGAAACGTAAAATAATCGCTGAATAGCTCGTTGACAGTTAAATGCCTTTTGCTAATTCAAAGTGTGTACCAACCCCATTCGCTATTCTAAACAATAAAAAACAAATATTCTATTGATCGATATTCTAAAGATTCGTTGGGTTGTGATGTCATTATTAGTATTGTTCGCAACAGCTTGTGTTCGTAATACGATAGTGTTTGGTTGCACGTGATGTCAGAGAATTGCTGGGGTTAAGCTGTGGGAGGCTTTTAAGTTAATGAAATTACTTTGTCTTTCTGTATTTAATTCTTTGCTGATTTAATTCCTTAGCTTTTATGGGAAAATATTTATGTTTGTTCTTTTTATATATTTGTTAAAATTATTTAAAACATATGACGCCCTATTTGTGAAATCGGCCCATATAAATATTAGTAAAAATGATTGGCATTAGTTAAAAACCTAAAATCGCAAAAAAATTGTTTTATTATTAATATTTTATTCGTTTTTAACAAATATTTTATAGTTGGCTGATGATTTAAACAAGAATAGCGGTTTAAAATTGCTTAACCAAATGAATCACAATTTTTTTTGTAAATGTTAAGAATATAATCTTAAAGTTGAATAAATAAACGCTCCTTTGTTTTAATAAAACGACAAATTTTTTAAAAAACATCGTTTCCATAACAACTGGTATGTAGGAGTAACAGACTGGATATTGAATTACTTACAAACGTTGATGAAACCACGGGCAAGTAAAAACTGGTTCGGTGTTAAACAAACAAGTTAAATCAACAAACCGAGTCACCTTCGTTACTAAGCGGGAAAATTAAATACTTCTATTTAATTTATATTTATTTATCCTCGATGTGGAAAGGTCGACTTTACGGCCTAAACATAGAGTAACATCAGTTACTCCCACCCAGTCTTAAGTTGCCTTTAACAGTTTGGGATATTATGGATTATGATTGCCCGATAATTATGCTGCTGATTAAGTGCTGGCTTTGTTGGGACCAACGCATTAATTTTTTTCCAAAAACATAATTCATGTTTATTATTAATTGTTAATTAATTAATTTTACCAGTTTAACAATAATTAATTCGTCGAATTTAAGACTGGGCTGGTTTAACAAAGTCACCATTAATAATAAGCAAATAAGAATCTTTTAGCATGAGTATACTACCTAACTGCCCGCACTACGGGCTTTTTGTTTTACTTATTTAAATTTAACTGGTTACTATTACAGTGGTTGTCGTAATATAGTTGCAACGAAAATGGACTTTTCGCCAGTTAGAGATATTATTGATTATAAATGCCCTCACGAAAAAAAGTAAAATTTAGAATGAGTTTAATCAGAAAGCGGATTATTTTCTGCGAAAAATGGAGAAGGAGGCAACAAAGAAATATCGAGAGGATTTAAAAGGGCAAGGATACAGTGACGAACAAATTATAAAAATGACTGCAAGTTCTTCTACGACAAAACCAAAAAACGAAACCCAGAAACCTAAAAGTAAACCAACATCGAACTCACATCGAAGCGACCCAAAAACTGTAACTAAACCATCACAAATAACCGTAGAAACAACCCCAATATTAACTCCTACTTCGACGACGGGTCACCCCTACGGAAAATAGCAAACAGTTTCTGAGATTCCAAAACAAAAAACTTTGAACCAAGTTTTGTTGAAACCTGCCGCTCCTAAAGAAGAAAAAATAGAATTTGCAGAGAAGAGAATAATTAATGTTGACTCTAGTTCTGGGCCGACTGCTTTTAAAAAAAGGAAAACTGACTCTAACTCAAAATCAAGAAGTATTCGAAAGCGAAATACAGATTAAAAATAATTTTTTATGTTAATCTTTTACAGAACATGAAAGAAATATGTTGGTTCTTAGTTAACATACTTGTTTTTAATGTTTTTGTTATGATAAAAAATTCTAAGTGAAATTTTCTGATAAATTATTATTTCCTGTTATAAAATTTTTTTTGATGTTAATTTGTTGGCAAAAACAAAAACATTAAAGTAATGGTTTTATAAAGAACTTACCACAAGATTTTAAATTGATAATTACTAGTCCATGGCTTGCCCTACAGCATTTGAATTGTTTTGATAACTAATACAGCTCATGATAATATACCCGAGCACCACATACGGTATTTTATTTTGTAGGTCTATTAATTGGACATATGTGCAAAAGGTTTACTATTTTAAATTTATTATTCTTTTTATATTTTTAGGTTATTTAAATATGAAAAAATGTAGTTTTTTATAAATTTAATTAGAAATTCTTCACTTATAAGTGGATGTCTGGCTTCAGAACAAAGATAAATCTTTATTGTTGTTTCGTTCGGAGAGGACAGGCCAGATGACCTCTCAATATGACTGGTCACAAGGTGGCAGTATCGATCGTGTAAGCGAGGAATCCATTAATGAAGAAGCAGAGGCCAGCTATCGGTTGCTTAGCAACCAACGGGGCAGAGTCAGCGAAGGTAAATCAATTTACTTTTTTTATGAAAAATATAAAATTAAAACCTTAAAAGTTGTTAAATTAGAAAAAACTCAAAAATATTTATTTAATTTTTAAAAATAAATTAAAAAAGACAAAGTCTTATCTTTCAAGTTATTAAGTATATATTTCAAGAAACAAATGTTGTTGATTGAAGATAAAGATAAGTGCTACTATGATAAAATAACTTCAACCACAAGCCAGCAGCATTGAGCAAACTAAGTCCCTTGTTGTTTTACTTTGCAAAAATTTGTAATTTGTTAAAGATTTAGCTCTCAGTTATGCTTGCTTTGTTAGTTTAGTCACTGTAACTGGTCCTAACCTAATATGGTTTAAAGTCCAGTGCTTAAAACTAGTATACATAAATGCATTAAGAGTAGATTATTTAAAGGTATTTTATGTTAAATTAGATATATTTGTTTGTGTGTGCAATTAATAGATTTGTTTGTGTGTGCAATTGATAGATAATGCAAGTCTGCATTTAAAATTTAATTTATAATTACAAGTTTCACTTTTATTTAAAATTAAAGCTATTTCCGTGATAGGTTTTTTTAACTGTATGTACTTTCAGCTTTTTATAACTACTCGTGCCTCTGTTTTCTTATAATATTGCAGTTTAAAAAATAGATTGTTTTGCTGTTAAAGTTTAGATAAATATGTTAAAATATATAACACTAACTTTTATATATTCCAGATATGGAATGCGTAATTGGAAAGGGATCTCCTGATGAACTTCTTTGTATTGGGTATAAAAAGAATCATTGGAAATTTGTACTCAGTGTACTGGCTACCGTAAGTTTTTAAATTATTTTTTAAAATATTTTTTTGGGTGATTTTTGTTAAACTAATTCTGACAAAGATTTTTATTGATAATTGCCAAAGTTAAATTACAACTTTAAGTTCTTTTTTATTACAAGTAGCAAACATTGCAAAAATTTATTTATTTTTCATGCAATTTTTACGGTGTTTGCTTTTTTAATTTTGACATTTTAAATTTTCAAATCAGTTGACCAAGTAGGATCAACTGTGAAACTATAACATAATAATTTATTACTATTTTACAACAACATTTTATTGCCTATAAACTTGCATAACCTATTTATTCTATAAACTTTTTTTAAATACTTAATAATAAATATTTAAATTTTAAATCACAATTAGATATTGTCTGGCGGATTCCTCCTTCTTGTATTTTATTGGAGGGAAGATTGGAGATTGAAATGGACGCATACAGTAACAATTTTGAATTGTTCAACTTCTGTTCTCCTACAAACTACTGACGATACTAATCAGGTTTGTAGATTTTTGTATGGGTTAAAAGCTTGTCTTATGGTTATGGTTTTAATTGTTATAATATGGTTGCAACTCTCAACTAATATTCGCCTGTGATAGCTTACCCATGCATCACAAACTGCAGTTTACACCATTTACCATTGAGCCTGGCATTTATAGATAGCTCAAACACATCCTATCTGCACGCTCTTCTTTAATAAAATACAAAAACCTATCACCTTTAAATAAAAAAAAGATTGATTTGCAAAATAAAAAAAGTAAAAAAAGATTGCTAAAGTAAAAAAAATAAAACAAGATTGCTAAAGTAAAAAAAAGTAAAACAAGATTGCTAAAGTAAAAAAAAGTAAAACAAGATTGCTAAAGTAAAAAAAAGTAAAACAAAATTGCTAAAGTAAAAAAAAGTAAAACAAGATTGCTAAAGTAAAAAAAAGTAAAACAAGATTGCTAAAGTAAAAAAAAGTAAAACAAGATTGCTAAAGTAAAAAAAAGTAAAACAAGATTGCTAAAGTAAAAAAAAGTAAAACAAGATTGCTAAAGTAAAAAAAAGTAAAACAAGATTGCTAAAGTAAAAAAAAGTAAAACAAGATTGCTAAAGTAAAAAAAAGTAAAACAAGATTGCTAAAGTAAAAAAAAGTAAAACAAGATTGCTTTCCAAAATAAAAAAAATTGGCTGCATTGATTAAATCTTGTGAAATATAACTACAATGGATTAATAAATGAATAGCATTGTTAAATAGATACTTATATTTAATAATATTCCAAACTGGCAAAGTTAACTTAGGACTGGGTTAGAGTAACAAATGTTACTTTATGTTTAGGTGAAGTCAACCTTTCCGTATCGGGGATAATAAGTACATAAAAATATTTTACTTTATTAACTAATGTTACATTTTATTTCAGAAATTTGTTGCTGAAATTAATATAATGTCGTCAGAGCTGGCTTTGCTTATCTCCAATAATTATCCAGGATCTGGGTAAATTAAGTTAATATTTTATTTATACCAAAATCTCTAAATTATTGCAAAGTACTTTAAAAATAACTTAGTTAGATTATGTTAAACTAACAACACGTTTTAATTGGGTTAAGTATTGTTAAAGTACTTGTATGTTTATACTAGTTTTACTAGTGTTGGTGTTTTCTGGGTAATCTTCTTAAGTTATATAATATATGCATACAACTTTTAAGTTGAACAAAAATTAACTTACTTTTTTTTAATTTTTTTTTTGCTTTGTAAATAAATATTTATTAAAATTGAATCAATTGATATCCTAAAACTTGATTAAATTTGTTTATTTTTAAACATGCAGAGACAATTATGGAAGTCAACAAAATGATGAGTTTAAATATTTTCAACATCATTGTTCGAAATATATTTGGAATTTTGAACAAAATGTAAGTGTTTACCTTGTTAGATTGACAATTATTTTGTATTTGTTTATCCTTTACGTTACAAGGCTGACGTTATAACTTAAACATAGAGTAACATTACTTACCCCGACCCAGTCTCAAGTTGCTTGTGGCAGTTTGGGATATTATAGATTATAATTGCCCGATAATTAAGCTGCTGATTTTGAAAGCAGTAAGGATTGAACCCAGAACCTTTTGTAGTAAAGCAAATGTTCCAACCATTCACTACACCACTCTGTTTTAATATTTAAAAAAAACTTCAGTGTTATAATTAACTTTATTTTAATTCCAATTATACTGTGATGTCATAATAATTAATTATTTATATTCCAGACTTTTGTGGAACTCGGTGGTTTGGACAACCAGGTGACTCTTGAGCAACTTCATCAGAACTCCACCGGAGGATTGAACTTGGATGAGATCTCGAGAAGAAGTTGTTTGTTTGGGAGTAATCTTATCACTGTCAAGGTAGAGTTTGAGTGGAGTTTAACTTGAGTATTTTTTAAGTTTCTTTTTATAGTTATTCTCAATGTGGTAAGGTTAACTTCACAACCTAAACATAAAGTAACTTTTGTTACCCCAGCCCAATCTCAAGTTGGCTTTGGTAGTTTGGGATATTATTATTAATAATTGCCCAATAATTAAACTGCTGATTAAGTGTTGGCTCAGCAGGGGTTTATACCGTTTATAGCATCTTAATTCAGGGCATAAAAAGCAGTGGTAATTAAGCTAATGACCTCATGTAGTGAAGCCAAATGTTCCTACCACTATTCTGGTATTTTGTTTTAAATATAAGAATCTTTACTAAACAACCTTCAGTTAGTTATGTGACCTCGACCTATTTTGGTGCTGTAGTAAATTTAGTTGTTGACTTACCAATATTATTTGTTTAAAAGTCACAAGGTTCTTGGTTGAAAATAATGACAACAAAACGGCAGCAGAGGGATTTAAACTCTAGACCTTGAATTAAAAACCATTTCAAGTTACCTTTTTAAACTACTACATACATTTTAAATTTAAAAGAGTCAAACTTTTTTATATATTATTTGCAAACCATATTTATGTGCATCATATAATATTTTTTCTGCAAACAATAACTACTTACACAAATGCTACTTGTTAAATTTAAATTTAAATTTTTTAGATTCCTGGATATTTTATGTTGTTAGTTTCTGAGATTTTGAACCCATTTTACGTTTTCCAACTTTTTGCTGTTATATTCTGGATGTTTGACGATTATTATATTTATGCAACTGCTATTTTTATTATTTCTATTTTCTCTGCGATTGCATCTCTTATACAGGTAAGTCAGATCATTAATTTGTTCCTATTAAATTTATTGTTTATTTATCCTTGATGTGGAAAAGCCGATTTTACGACTAAAACATAGGGTAACATCAGCTACTCCGACCCAGTCTTAAGTTGCCTTTTGTAGTTTGGAATATTATAGATTATAATTGCCCGATAATTATGCTGCTGATTAAGTGCTAGCTCAGCAGGAGTTTAAATTGTTTAAGAAACCTTACTTAAGAGCACTACAGCATGAAAGCAGTTTGGTTTAATAATTAATCTGCAAATTAGTTTAAATTCAAACTTTTGGATAACTATCATAACTTTAACTTTGTGCAAAATACTCCAAGTTATCCTGTTGACCTAACATAAAAATTTGAAATTGAAATTTATAAATAAAGCAACAGAATTAAAATAAAATTAATTTTTAAGGTAAGAACTGAAAGAGTTAACCTCCATAAAATGGTTGAGTATCACAACGAGACTAAAGTTATCGTCCAGCGCCAGGATTCAAACTCACAATCTGGAGTTCAACAAATTGAGGTCAGTACATTTTAACAATAAAAGTTTTTTTGTTTCTATATTGTTAAGAACAGAGATTTAAGGATCATTTTTTACTCTTTTTTAATAGATGGTTTCATGTTTAAGGACCAACATTTTTAAAATTAAGTTTGTGCCAATTTTGTCATTAAAATCATTTTAGTAATTTTAGTGATTAGTTTTAAATGTGAAAGGAAAAAAGTTTAGTTAGTTAAGCTTTTGTATTTTAAAAATTGCTTTAAAATTTTTTAAAATTTTTTTTATCTTAAGGTTTGGAGCAAAGAATTGGTTCCGGGCGATGTGATTATAGTGCCACCTAATGGAATGTTGTTACCGTGCGATTCTGCTCTTGTGTCAGGTACGACTGCTTTAAGACTAAGTGTTTTAACATTTTTGTGTCAAAAGAAATAATTTACCCAAGCACCACAAATGGCAGTTTTTAAAGTCCTCTAATGTAAACATGTCCATTAACCACCCCATATATATACAAAGTTCTTTATTTTTTATACGGAATTTTATTTCTACTTGAAGTCTGATATTGTGGTATGCCGGTCATGGCAATGGATTACGGGCCAATAGGTTTCAGGTTCGAGCCGCACCAATGCCACATTATTCACTCTTGAGCCCAGTGTTTACAGATAGCTTAAACACACAAAAAGGTTTAGGGTTCAAGCTGCACCAATGCCACACTATTCACTCTTGAGCCAAGAGTTTACAGATAGCTTAAACACACCAAAAGGTTTCAGGTTTAAGCTGCACCAATGCCACACTATTCACCCTTGAGCCCAGTGTTTACAGATAGCTTAAACACACCAAAAGGTTTCAGGTTCAAGCTGCACCAATGCCACACTATTCACCCTTGAGCCAAGAGTTTACAGTACATTCTTTTCCCAATAATATAAAAACCTACTACCTTTAGAATATATTAGAATATTATCATTGGATAACTTTAACTTACAGGAACATGTATTGTGAATGAAAGCATGCTAACGGGAGAGAGTGTTCCTGTAACTAAAACACCACTTCCCAGCAGTGAGAGGGAGATGAAGAACTTTTACACCACGGAGGAGCATAAACGTCACACTCTGTTTTGTGGAACCCAAGTCCTTCAAACAAGGTCAGTTTAGAGCTGGTATGTCTAATATTTATAGTCAACACCTGAGATCTTAGGTTTGTTTCCCATTGCTTGTATGTTGCTGCATCTTTAAGTAAGATTTAAGATCCTGGGTTTGATTTCCATTGCTGGCATGTTGTAGCATCCTTAAATAAGACCTAAGATCCTGGGTTTGATTCCCACTGCTGGCATGTTGTAACATCCTTAAATAAGGCATGAGATCCTTGGTTTGATTCCCACTGCTAGCATGTTGTAGCATCCTTAAGTAAGACCTGAGATCCTGGGTTTGATTCCCACTACTAGCATGTTGTAGCATTCTTGAGTAAGACCTGAGATCCTGGGTTTGATTCCCACTGCTAGCATGTTGTAGCATTCTTGAGTAAGACCCGAGATCCTGGGTTTGATTCCCACTGCTAGCATGTTGTAGCATTCTTGAGTAAGATGTAAGACCCTGGGTTTGATTCCCACTGCTAGCATGTTGTAGCATTCTTGAGTAAGACCTGAGATCCTGGGTTTGATTCCCACTGCTAACATGTTGTAGCATTCTTGAGTAAGACCTGAGTTCCTGGGTTTGATTCCCACTGCTAGCATGTTGTAGCATTCTTGAGTAAGATGTAAGACCCTGGGTTTGATTCCCACTGCTAGCATGTTGTAGCATTCTTGAGTAAGACCTGAGATCCTGGGTTTGATTCCCACTGCTAACATGTTGTAGCATTCTTGAGTAAGACCTGAGTTTCTGGGTTTGATTTTACTGCTAGATTTTATCAATAAAATAAACTTAAAAAAACAACAGTAATTTTAACTATAACTCAACAAACTTATCTAAATAAACTTTGGGTATTGGTAATTTTTACTATGTCAAAACCTAAATATCGCATTTTAAAAATAAAAATTTACCTTCAGATTTTATCGGGGTGAATTGGTGAAAGCAGTGGTGGTTCGAACAGGTTATCATACAGCTAAGGGAAGACTGGTTCACAGTATTTTGTATCCGAAACCAGTTGATATAAAGTTACTGAGGGATGCTTACACTTTTGTGTTTATACTTGCCCTTATAGCTATGTGTGGGTTCATATACACTGTTATAATACAGGTATTTAAAACAATTTTTTTTTTATTTTTTTTTTGCTAATTTTTGACAATTTTATTTTTTATGATAACAGTTTTTTTTTTTTTACTTAAAATTGGTATTTAATTACTTTTTCTACAGCCCTTTTTACATTAACATTCTATTTATAATGGAGCTTGGCAGACATATAAAAATATATTAAAGTTAGAAGTCTATAAAATAAATAAAACTGCCATTTGTAGTGCATGGGTAAATTATCAAAAGCAAATTTCATTTAAAAGTTGTGACCATATTACAACAATTAAAATCCCAACCATGGGGCGGGTTATTTACTAATATTACTTAATAATAATGAGCACAATAACAGTAGTTTAAAGCAACTAGGTATGCTACCAATTTAACCTTTTAGTCTTTACTTAAATATATATGTTAACAATGTTTTCCAATACAGCATTTGCAAGGGGAGTCTGCTCGAGATATTGCTTTCAATGCGATCGACCTTATCACAATTTCTGTGCCTCCTGCCCTACCATTAGCCATGACAATTGGAATCATCTATGCTCAGATGAGGCTCAAGAAACAGAGGATCCACTGCATTAGTCCGCAGAGGATTAATATTAGTGGACAAGTGGGTGGATTTTTTCCTACTATTTTTCCACCTAAACTTCTAGGTTAAATTTAACTGCTGTTATGTTATTTGTTAGGTAGTGTGTTAAACAATGATTGTTATAAACTATAAATATAAGTTGATAGATGGACATTATATATACATAAGCTTATGGGTTCAATCCCCTTTGCTTCCAAGCTATAGTCCCTTTAAGTAAGGTAATAATATAAGTGGTAAGAACTCCTGCCAAACCCAAAAAAACAATTAACAGATTAATTATTGGGCAATTATAAACTGTAATAACACAAACTACCAAGGCAACTTAAGACTGGGTCAGGGTAACAAATGTTACTCTATGTTTAAGTTGTGAAGTCGACCTTACTACATTAAGGATAAATAAATATTAAAAAATATATATTTTTGCCAAACAAGGCTTAAATCTAGACAGAGGTAACAGAAGTATCTTTAACATACACTTTCCAAGTCTAGGTTTAAATCCTCTATAAAATTTAAATATCAGTTTACTAATAACTTGAATGTTTTTAAACAGGTTGATGTCGTGGCATTTGACAAAACTGGAACTTTAACTGAAGATGGATTAGATTTAGCTGAAGTAATTCCAGTTAACCACGAACTACCACAAGCTGAAAACAACTGCAAGTTCAGGGAACCTATTCAGGCAGAAAACTTAAAATTTCAACTTGGTTTGGACGATAAGTTGTTGCATGGTATGTTAACTTGTCATACTTTAACTACCATTGACGGGGATGTAACCGGAGACCCTCTGGACCTTAAAATGTTTGAAGCAACAGGTTGGAGGCTAGTTGAACCATCAGTAAGTTTTAAAAATTGATTTTATAATTTAACGGAATTTTTGTATTTTAATAAAGTTTTAATAAAAAATTGGATTCTAATAATTTTTTGTTTTTTTTAACTACAAAAAATAATTAATTTATTTTAATAAAAAAATATTTTAAGCAGTTTGAGGCAATTTAACTTTGGTGGTTGTTGAACTTTGGACCCCAGGTCTTAGTTTTTCATTAAAAAATAACATGGTAGCAGTAGGAATCAAACTCAGGATCTCATGTAGTAGTGTAACCTATACCACTGCACCAAGGATTTAAATAGTTTCATTAAACTCAGAGTTTTATTGTTAGATTGAAGATGAAAGTAAGTACGATCAACTTCAAACGACCTACGTTCGACCTTCAAATAACTTACTTAAAGACCAAAAATATTTCCCTGATTCTACTGCATCACTGGCGGTAAGTTGAATGTATTTATTTTTTAAAAACACTTAAAAATGTTGTTTAGCCAAACACAAATAAGTTAAGACCTGTGAATTTATAAGATTTAACCTGGCTTAGCTTTTTGTTCTTTTATAATATTGTAGTGTTTTTTATGTGAAAATGTCAACTTCACAGTCCTAAACATAGAGTAACATCAGTTACCCTGACCCAGTCCTGAGTTGACTTTAGCAGTTTGGGATATTATAGATTATATTTGCTCGATAAGTAAACTGCTGATTTGGCTTAACAGGAGGTTATACTGTTTACAGCGCAATAATGCTTGGCTTGTTCGGTGTATTAACTAAATGGTACTAGTTGGTTATAAATCTCGGCCTGTTTGTTATATATGTGTTAGTTATAGAGCTTGGCTTTAATATGATTGTTTATTTATAGAGCTTGGCTTGTTTGTTTTAGACTAAATAGAGCTAGTTGGCTCTGGAGTTTTGTTTGTTACAGTTTTTACCAGTTGGTATTTATGTTTGGATTGCTTACTATTTTTCGGGATTTTTTTTAAAAATTTGCTTATTTTTTAGAGAAATGTCGGTAATATCGAGCGCCTACAACAAAGACAACATAAAAATATTTTACATCATTAATTTTATTTCAAGATTTAAGCCAGGTAAAAAAGGCGCGAAAAAATGAAATTATTTTGTGTAGTTGATTTAATATTCTTCTCCTTCTTCCTCTCCCTCGCCTTCTACGGAATCGACTCCGACTTCTTCGTAATCCTTCTCAAGAGCTGCGAGATCCTCACGAGCCTCGGAGAACTCACCTTCTTCCATTCCCTCGCCGACGTACCTGGAATAACGAGGTTGTAGGTTAGCGACAGTTACTACATCAAGTTACCGAGTTAAAGATTAGTTGGACTACTTACCAATGGACGAAAGCACGCTTGGCGTACATAAGATCGAACTTATGATCCAAACGAGCCCAAGCCTCAGCAATGGCGGTGGTGTTGCTCAACATGCACACAGCTCGTTGGACTTTGGCGAGATCACCTCCTGGAACAACAGTTGGTGGCTGGTAGTTGATTCCGACCTTGAATCCAGTTGGGCACCAATCGATGAACTAAAAGTTAAATAGACATTTTAAAACGGAGAAATTTAAGGCGCGATAAGATAGTTAAAGGAAGTATACAGTAAGTAGGAGAAATAAGCAACGCTAGTTTACTTACTTGGATGGTACGTTTGGTCTTGATGGTTGCAATGGCAGCGTTGACGTCCTTGGGGACTACGTCACCACGGTACAACATGCAGCAAGCAATGTACTTGCCGCGACGAGGATCGCACTTGATCATCTGGTTGGCTGGCTCGAAGCAAGCATTGGTG
Organism: Corella eumyota; assembly: GCF_963082875.1. NCBI lineage: Eukaryota > Metazoa > Chordata > Ascidiacea > Phlebobranchia > Corellidae > Corella > Corella eumyota. The sequence continues at coordinate 11,620,552 of NC_137496.1, forward strand.
ATCTCAGCCACGGAAAGTTGCTCATGGTAAGCCTTCTCAGCGGAGATAACTGGAGCATATGTGGCCAATGGGAAATGGATACGTGGGTATGGCACCAAGTTGGTCTGGAACCCTGCAAAAACGGTACAAGGTTATTCTAAATACAAAATTAAGGTTGTTAAGTTTTTTGTACAGTAATTTTAGGTAAATTTACCGTTCAAATCGACGTTCAAAGCACCATCGAATCTCAACGAGGCGGTGATGGAAGAAACGATTTGAGCCATCAACCTGTTCAAGTTGGTGTAAGTTGGACGCTCAATGTCCAAGTTACAGCAACAAATGTCGTAGATGGCCTCGTTGTCGACCATGAAAGCACAGTCAGAGTGCTCAAGGGTGGTATGGGTGGTCAGGATCGAGTTGTAAGGCTCGACAACAGCGGTGGAGACCTAAATAAATAAAATAACGTAAGTTTTTACCAAAATATTTATACCAATTTAATGTTATTTTTAAAGTTTGATTTTCTTACCTGGGGAGCTGGGTAAATGGCAAACTCAAGCTTGGATTTCTTCCCGTAATCGACGGAGAGTCTCTCCATAAGAAGAGAGGTGAATCCGGATCCGGTGCCTCCTCCGAAGGAGTGGAAGATCAGGAATCCCTGGAGCCCGGTGCACTGGTCAGCGAGTTTTCGGATTCGGTCAAGAACAAGGTCCACAATTTCTTTCCCGACGGTGTAGTGACCACGAGCGTAGTTGTTGGCTGCGTCCTCTTTCCCTGTGATCAATTGCTCGGGGTGGAACAACTGTTGGTAGGTACCTTTTCGAACCTCATCTGGGGAACAAAATTCAATGTTAAACTCTTGTTTTTTACAAAATTTTAGTTTTTTTTTTATTATTATTTTTTTTGACAACTTACCAACGACAGTTGGTTCAAGGTCGACGAACACGGCTCTTGGGACGTGTTTTCCTGCTCCAGTTTCGCTGAAAATGGTGTTGAAAGAGTCGTCTCCTCCTCCGATGGTCTTGTCACTTGGCATCTGGCCGTCAGGTTGGATTCCATGCTCGAGGCAGTACAACTCCCAGCAAGCATTTCCGATCTGAACTCCGGCTTGGCCGACGTGGATTGAGATACATTCACGCTAAAGGTAAAGAAAGGTAATGTAAAACCTTCTAGAACTTTCTCATAACTTAAAGAAGGACGCCTGTGTAAATATTAAACCGCGCAAGCGCTGTTGAAAACCTCTTATCAAGCGCAACGATACACTTCACTGCTTTAAAAGTATGTTAAACAAATATAAGAGAAATATAACTTTAACTGTTGGCGTATATTTAAATAGTTTACTAATTTCGTATTTTCAAATTTAAAACTAAAATTCTCAGATTAAAGTAAAAATTATAACGATTTTAAAAAACGCATGAAGTCATTTAAAGAAAGCTTTTATTATCAATATTTTAACTTAATTTGTGGCCCAATTTATAAGAAATAAACATAGCAGTCTGCCAGGATGTTATAAAATATTATACCTTTACTTTAATATAACTTAATGTAACCCACTATCAAATTTACCCCAAATTATTGACCCACACCCACTCCCTATTTTAAAACAAACATATTAAACTTACATTATAAATATAATGTTTGGTGACCATGCCATAACATACCTAAAATCTTTATGTGAACATTAATACTTTTGGCATGTTTTAAATCATTAAATTAATTTTGTCATTTTTTCCCGTCGCATTGTTGTAATATTAATTGTATATCGAATTTATTATTTACTTTTATCAATGCGCGAAAAACCAAAATAAATAAAAATATAAAATTAACATAAACTTACCATTTTGATGAGTAATTTTTTTATTTTTTATTTTGGTTTAGTTAGTAGTTGAAGTTGAAACGTAAAATAATCGCTGAATAGCTTGTTGACAGTTAGGTGCCTTTTGCTAATTCAAAGTGTGTACCAACCCCATTCGCTATTCTAAACAATAAAAAACAAATATTCTATTGATCGATATTCTAAAGATTCGTTGGGTTGTGATGTCATTATTGGTATTGTTCGCAACAGCGTGTGTTCGTAATACGATATTGTTTGGTTGCACGTGATGTCAGAGAATTGCTGGGGTTAAGCTGTGGGAGGCTTTTAAGTTAATGAAATTACTTTGTCTTTCTGTATTTAATTCCTTAGCTCTTATGGAAAAATATTTATGTTTGTTCTTTTTATGTATTTGTTGAAATTATTTAAAACATATGCCGCCCTATTTGTTAAATGGGCCCTTATAAATATTAGTAAAAAATGATTGGCATTAGTTAAAAACCTAAAATCGCAAAAAAATTGTTTTATTATTAATATTTTATTCGTTTTTAACAAATATTTTATAGTTGGCTGATGATTTAAACAAGAATAGCGGTTTAAAATTGCTTAACCAAATGAATCACAATTTTTTTTGTAAATGTTAAGAATATTATTTTAAAGTAGAATAAATAAACGTTTTTTTGTTTTAATAAAACGACAAATCTTTCAATAAACATCGTTTCCATAACAACTAGTATGTAGGAGTAACAGACTGGATATTGAATTACTTACAAACGTTAATGAAACCACGGGCAAGTAAAAACTGGTTCGGTGTTAAACAAACAAGTTAAATCAACAAACCGAACCACCTTCGTTACTAAGCGGGAAAATTAAATACTTCTATTTAATTTATATTTATTTATCCTCGATGTGGAAAGGTCAACTTTACGGCCTAAACATAGAGTAGCACCAGTTACTCCCACCCAGTCTTAAGTTGCCTTTAACAGTTTGGGATATTATGGATTATGATTGCCCGATAATTATGCTGCTGATTAAGTGCTGGCTTTGTTGGGACCGACGCATTAATTTTTTTCCAAAAACATAATTCATGTTTATTATTAATTGTTAATTAATTAATTTTACCAGTTTAACAATAATTAATTCGTCGAATTTAAGACTGGGCTGGTTTAACGAAGTCACCATTAATAATAAGCAAATAAGAATCTTTTAGCATGAGTATAATACCTAACTGCCCGCACTACGGGCTTTCGTTTTACTTATTGAAATTTAACTGGTTACTATTACAGTGGTTGTCGTAATATAGTTGCAACGAAAATGGACTTTTCGCCAGTTAGAGATATTATTGATTATAAATGCCCTCACGAAAAAAAGTAAAATTTAGAATGAGTTTAATCAGAAAGCGGATTATTTTCTGCGAAAAATGGAGAAGGAGGCAACAAAGAAATATCGGGAAGATTTAAAAGGGCAAGGATACAGTGACGAACAAATTATAAAAATGACCGCAAGTTCTTCTACGACAAAACCGAAAAACGAAACCCAAAAACCTAAAAGTAAACCAACATCAAACTCACATCGAAGCGACCCAAAAACTGTAACTAAACCATCACAAATAACCATAGAAACAGCCCCAATATTAACTCCTACTTCGACGACGGGTCACCCCTACGGAAAATGGCAAACAGTTTCTGAGATTCCAAAACAAGAAACTTTTAATCAAGTTACTCTAAAACCTGCCGCTCCTAAAGAAGAAAAAATAGAGTTTGCAGAGAAGAGAATAATTAATGTTGACTCTAGTTCTGGGCCGACTGCTTTTAAAAAAAGGAAAACCGACTCGAAAGCGAAATACAGATTTTCGAAAAGCGAAAATACTCTTCGAAAGCGAAATACAGATTAAAAATAATTTTTTATGTTAATCTTTTACAGAACATGAAAGGAATTTGTTGGTTCTTAGTTAACATACTTGTTTTTAATATTTTTGTTATGATAAAAAATTCTAAGTGAAATTTTCTGATAAATTATTATTTCCTGTTATAAAATTTTTTTTGATGTTAATTTGTTGGCAAAAACAAAAACATTAAAAGTAATGGTTTTATAAAGAACTTACCACAAGATTTTAAATTGATAATTACTAGTCCATGGCTTGCCCTACAGCATTTGAATTGTTTTGATAACTAATACAGCTCATGATAATATACCCGAGCACCACATATGGTATTTTATTTTGTAGGTCTATTAATTGGACATATGTGCAAAAGGTTTACTATTTTAAATTTATTATTCTTTTTATATTTTTAGGTTATTTAAATATGAAAAAATGTAGTTTTTTATAAATTTAATTAGAAATTCTTCACTTATAAGTGGATGTCTGGCTTCAGAACAAAGATAAAACTTTATTGTTGTTTCTTTCGGAGAGGACAGGCCAGATGACCTCTCAATATGACTGGTCACAAGGTGGCAGTATTGATCGTGTAAGCGAGGAATCCATTAATGAAGAAGCAGAGGCCAGCTATGGGTTGCTTAGCAACCAACGGCGCAGAGTCAGCGAAGGTAAATCAATTTACTTTTTTTATGAAAAATATAAAATTAAAACCTTAAAAGTTGTTAAATTAGAAAAAACTCAAAAATATTTATTTAATTTTTAAAAATAAATTAAAAAAGACAAAATCTTATCTTTCAAGTTATTAAGTATATATTTCAAGAAACAAATGTTGTTTATTTAAGATAAAGATAAGTGCTACTCTGATAAAATAACTTCAACCACAAGCCAGCAGCATTGAGCAAACTAACTCCTTTGTTGTTTTACTTTGCAAAAATTTGTAATTTGTTAAAGATTAAGCTCTGAGTTATGCTTGCTTTGTTAGTTTAGTCACTGTAACTGGTCATAACCTAATATGGTTTAAAGTCCAGTGCTAAAAACTAGTATAAATAAATGCATTAAGAGTAGATTATTTAAAGGTATATAATGTTAAATTAGGTATATTTGTTTGTGTGTGCAATTAATAGATAATGCAACTGCATTTAAATTTTAATTTATAAATACAAAGTCTCACTTTTATTGCAATTTAAAATTAAGACTATTTGTGATAGGTTGTTTAACTGTATATACCTTTAGCTCTTTAAATTTTTTTTTTAATTTATAAAAGTCCTAGCTACTCGTGCCTCTGTTTTCTTATAATATTGCAGTTTATTTTTTGCTGTTTAAGTTTAGATAAATATGTTAAAATAAATCACACTAACTTTTATATTTTCCAGATATGGAATGTATAATTGGAAAGGGATCTCCTGATGAACTTCTTTGTATTGGGTATAAGAAAAATCATTGGAAATATGTACTCAGTGTACTGGCTACCGTAAGTTTTTAAATTATTTTCTAAAATATTTTTTTGGGTGATTTTTGTTAAACTTATTCTGACAAAGATTTTTATTGATAATTGCCAAAGTTAAATAACAACTTGAAGTCCTTTTTTATTACAAGTAGCAAACATTGCAAAAATTTATTTATTTTTCATGCAATTTTTACGGTGTTTGCCTTTTTAATTTTGACATTTTAAATTTTCAAATCAGCTGACTAAGTAGGATCAGTTGTGAAACTATAACATAATAATTTATTACTATTTTACAACAACATTTTATTGCCTATAAACTTACATAACCTATTTATTCTATAAACTTTTTTAGAATACTCAATAATAAATATTTAAATTTTAAATCACAATTAGATACTGTCTGGCGGATTCCTCCTTCTTATATTTTATTGGAGAGAAGATTGGAGATTGAAATGGACGCATACAGTAACAACTTTGAATTGTTCAACTTCTGTCCTCCTGCAAACTACTGACGGTACCAATCAGGTTTGTAGATTTTTGTATGGGTTAAAAGCTCGTCTTATGGTTATGGTTTTAATTGTCATAATATGGTCGCAACTCTCAACTAATATTTGTCTGCGATAACTTACTCATGCATCACAAACGGCAGTTTACAGCTCGAACACATCCTATCTGCACGCTCTTCTTTAATAAAATACAAAAACCTATCCCCTTAAAGTAAAAAAAAGATTGACAGCTTTGTAAAATAAAAAAATTGGCTGCATTGGTTAAATCTTGTAAATTTTATAACTACAATGGATTAATAAGTGGATAGTATTGTTAAATAGATACTTATATTTAATAATATCCCAAACTGGCAAAGTTAACTTGAGACTTGGTTAGGGTAACAATTGTTACTTTATGTTTAGGTGAAGTCAACCTTTCCACATCAGGGATAAAAAGTACATAAAAATATTTTACTTTATTAACTAATGTTACATTTTATTTCAGAAATTTGTTGCTGAAATTAATATAATGTCATCAGAGCTGGCTTTGCTTATCTCCAATGATTATCCAGGATCTGGGTAAATTAATTTAATATTTTATTTATACCAAATCTTAAATTATTGCAAAATACTTTAAAAATAACTTAGTTAGATTATGTTAAAATAACAACACATCTAATACATAAATGTGTTAAGTGTTTTAATTGGGTCAAGTACCGTTAAAGTACTAAATTTTAGGTGGTGTTTTTTGGATAAAACATGTAATTTTTAGGGTAAAATTGTTTAAATTTAGTTTATTTAGGTACTTAGTTTTGCAATTATTTATTAAAATTTAATAAACTTTGTATTATTTAGTGTTGTTGTTTTGCTATTATTAAACAAAAGTTAATTAAATGACACTCTAAAACTTGATTAAACTTATTTATTTTTAAACATGCAGAGACAATTATGGAAGTCAACAGAATGATGAGTTTAAATATTTTCAACATCATTGTTCGAAATATATTTGGAATTTTGAACAAAATGTAAGTGTTGTTAATATATATTTACACAGTTTAAGTGGCCAATTGTCTATCTTTATCCTCAATGTGGGAAGAACAACTTGATGGCCTAAACATTTGCTTTTTATAGTGTTGGATCAATTATATATTGAGTCTTAGTTTTATTGGCTTAGTTAAAAATTAGAAAATTGTTGTTCTGTTATATATTTTATTATCTTTATTCTTGAAAAAAGCCTTGAAACCCGTATTTTAAAATTTCATATTCTTTTGTGTAATATCTGCCATGTATTGTGTGGTTTAAACCATAAGGTTTGTAAGGATAAAACATCTCTTTTACAATTACTTAGAAAGTAAATGAAATTTCTTTAACTTGATGACAGGTTTATAACTAAAAGATATTGTTCTTCTATTGTATATTATTCTCATGTTTTTAATATTTTGGGTCTTTTTTAAACATTTATTTATCCTCGATATGGAAGGTCAACCTTATGACCTGAAAAAGAGTAGCATCAGTTATCCAAAGTAAACTTTGGTAGTTTGGAATATTATTAATTATAATTGTGCGATAATAAATCTGCTGCTAAGTTGACTCAGCAGGAGTTCATATCATTTATTATGCCTTACTTAAAAGCAATACAGCATGGAAGCAGTAGGGATCAAACCCAGAACCTTATGTAGTAAAGCAAGTGTTTTGACTAATATATTACCCTGCTTTAATATTCAAGGAAAAAAATTGGGTGTTTTATTTACCTTTATTTCGATAAAAATTATACTGTGATGTCATAATAATTAATTATTTATATTCCAGACTTTTGTGGAACTCGGTGGTTTGGACAACCAGGTGACTCTGGAACAACTTCATCAGAACTCCACCGGAGGATTAAACTTGAATGAGATTGGAAGAAGAAGTTGTTTGTTTGGGAGTAATCTTATCACTGTCAAGGTAGAGTTTGAGTGGAGTTTATCTTGAGTATTTTTTGAGTTTCATTTTATAGTTATTCTCGATGTGGAAAGGTCGATTTTACTACCAACATCAGTTACTCCGACCCATTCTCGAGTTGCCTGTGGCAGTTTGGGATATTATAGATTATAATTGCCCGATAATTAAGCTGCTGATTGGCTCAGCAGGAGTTTATACTGTTTATAGCACCTTACTCAAGGGCATAAAAAGCAGTGGTAATTAAGCTTATGACCTCATGTAGTGAAGCCAAATGTTCCAACCACTATTCTGGTATTTTGTCTTAAATATAAGAATCTTTACTAACCGACCTTCAGTTAGTTATGTGACCTCGACCTATTTTGGTGCTGTAGTAAATTTAGTTGTTGACTTACCAATATTATTTGTTTAAAAGTCACAAGGTTCTTGGTTGAAAATAATGACAACAAAACGGCAGCAGTGGGATTTAAACTCTAGACCTTGAATTAAAAACCATTTCAAGTTGCCTTTTTAAACTACTACCTGCATTTTAAATTTAAAGGGTCAATTTTTTTTATATATTATTTGCAAACCATAACTAAGTGCGTCACAAAATATTTTTTCTGCAAACAATAACTACTTATACAAATGCTATCTGTTAAATTTTAACTTAAATTTTTCAGATTCCTGGATATTTTATGTTGTTAGTTTCTGAGATTTTGAACCCATTTTACGTTTTCCAACTTTTTGCTGTTATATTCTGGATGTTTGACGATTATTATATTTATGCAACCGCTATTTTTGTTATTTCTATTTTCTCTGCGATTGCATCTCTTATACAGGTAAGCCAGAACATCAATTTGTTCCTATTAAATTTATTGTTTATTTATCTATGATGTGGAAAAGCCGATTTTACGACTAAAACATAGAGTAACATTTGCTACTCCGACCCGGTCTTGTCTTTGGCAGTTTGGGATATTAGAGATTATAATTGCCCGATTATTATGCTGATTAAGTGCTGGCTCAGCAGGAGTTTAAATTGTTTAAGAAACCTTACTTAAGAGCACTACAGCATGAAAGCAGTTTGGTTTAATAATTATTCTGCAAATTAGTTTAAATTCCAACTTTTGGATAACTTTCCTAACTTTAACTTTGTGCAAAATACTCCACAAGTTATTCTGTTGACCTAACTTGAAAATTTGAAATTGAAATTTATAAATAAAGCAACAGAATTAAAATAAAATTAATTTTTAAGGTAAGAACTGAAAGAGTTAACCTCCATAAAATGGTGGAGTATCACAACGAGACAAAAGTTATCGTCCAGCGCCAGGATTCAAACTCACAGTCTGGAGTTCAACAAATTGAGGTCAGTACTTTCACTTTTAACAATAACTTTAAAGTTTTTGTTCTTATATTGTTAAGAACAGAGATTTAAGGATCATTTTTTACTTTTTTTAATAGATGGTTTCATGTTTAAGGACCAACATTTTTAAAATTAAGTTTGTGCCAATTTTGTCATTAAAATCATTTTAGTAATTTTAGTGATTAGTTTTAAATGTGAAAGGAAAAAAGTTTAGTTAGTTAAGCTTTTGTATTTTAAAAATTGCTTCAAAATTTTTTAAAATTTTTTTTATCTTAAGGTTTGGAGCAAAGAATTGGTTCCGGGCGATGTGATTATAGTGCCACCTAATGGAATGTTGTTACCGTGCGATTCTGCTCTTGTGTCAGGTACGACTGCTTTAAGACTAAGTGTTTTAACATTTTTGTGTCGAAAGAAATAATTCCGAAGCACCACAAATGGCAGTTTTTAAAGGCCTCTAATGTAAACATGTCCATTAACCACCCCATATATATACAAAGTTCTTTATTTTTTATATATACGGAATTTTATTTCTACTTGAAGTCTGATATTGTGGTGTGCCGGTCATGGCGATGGATTACGAGCCAATAGGTTTTAGGTTCGAGCCGCACCAATGCCACACTATTCACTCTTAAGCCCAATAGCTTTAACACACCAAAAGGTTTGGGGTTCAAGCTGCACCAATGCCACACTATTTGCCTTGAGCCCGGCATTTACAGCACATTTGTTTTCCAATAATATAAAAACCTATCACCTTTAGAATATATTGGAATATTATCATTGGATAACTTTAACTTACAGGGACTTGTATTGTGAATGAAAGCATGCTGACGGGGGAAAGTGTTCCTGTCACTAAAACACCACTTCCCAGCAGTGAGAGGGAGATGAAGAACTTTTACACCACAGAGGAGCATAAACGTCACACTCTGTTTTGTGGAACCCAAGTCCTTCAAACAAGGTCAGTTTAGTGCTGGTATGTCTAATATTTATAGTCAACACTTGAAATCTTGGGTTTGATTTCTACTGCTGACATGTTGCAGCATCTTTAAGTAAGATTTAAGATCCTTGGTTTGATTCCCACTGCTGGCATGTTGTAACATCCTTAAGTAAGACCTGAGATCCTGGGTTTGATTCTCACTGCTAGCATGTTTTAGCATCCTTAAGTAAGACCTGAGATCCTGAATTTGATTTCCACTGCTAGCATGTTGTAGCATCCTTAAGTAATACCTGAGATCCTGGGTTTGATTTCCACTGCTGGCATGTTGTAGCATTCTTAAGTAAGACCTGAGATCCTGGGTTTGATTTCCACTGCTGGCATGTTGTAGCATTCTTAAGTAAGGCCTGAGATCCTGGGTTTGATTTTCAATGCTGGCATGTTGTAGCATTCTTAAGTAAGGCCTGAGTTCCTGGGTTTGATTTTCAATGCTGGCATGTTGTAGCATTCTTAAGTAATACCTGAGATCCTGGGTTTGATTTTTACTGCTAGATTTTAAAAGATTTTAATGTAATTTCTATCAATAAAATAAACTTAAAAAAACAACAGTAATTTTAACTATAACCCAACAAACTTATCTAAATAAACTTTGGGTATTGGTAATTTTTACTATGTCAATACCTAAATATCGCATTTTAAAAATAAAAATTTACCTTCAGGTTTTATCGGGGTGAATTAGTGAAAGCAGTGGTGGTTCGAACAGGTTATCATACAGCTAAAGGAAGACTGGTTCACAGTATTTTGTATCCGAAACCAGTTGATATGAAGTTACTGAGAGATGCTTACACTTTTGTGTTTATACTTGCTCTTATAGCTATGTGTGGGTTCATATACACTGTTATAATACAGGTATTTAAAACAATTTTTATTTTTTATGATAACAGTTTTTTTTGTTTTTTTTTATTTGACTTAAAATTGGTATTTAATTACTTTTTCTACAGCCCTTTCACATTAACAATCTATATATAATGGAGCTTGGCAGACATATATAAAAATACATTAAAGTTAGAAGCCTATAAAATAAATAAACTGCCATTTGTGGGTAATGAGTAAATTATTGTGGGCAAATATTAGTTGAAAGTTGTGACCATATTACAACAATTAAAATGCAAACCAAAAAGCGGGTTATTGACTAATATTACTTGATAATAATGAGCACAACAACAGTATTTTAAAGCAAGCAACTATGCCGCCAATTTAACCTTTTAGTCTTTACTTACATATATATGTTAACAATGTTTTCTATACAGCATTTGCAAGGGGAGTCTGCTCGAGATATTGCTTTTAATGCAATCGACCTTATTACAATATCCGTGCCTCCTGCCTTACCATTAGCCATGACAATTGGAATCATCTATGCTCAGATGAGGCTCAAGAAACAGAGGATCCACTGCATTAGTCCACAGAGGATTAATATTAGTGGACAGGTGCAATTTTTCCCTTTTTTTCTAAGTTTAATTTAACTGCTGTTATGTTATTTGTTAGGTAGTGTGTTAAACAATGATTAATCCAAACTATAAATATAAGTTGATGCATGGACATTATGTCTACATAAATTTATGGGTTCAATCCTCTTTGCTTCCAAGCTATAGTCCCTTTAAGTAAGGTAATAATATAAGTGGTAAGAACTCTTCCCAAACTCCAAAAACATTTAACAGATTATTTATTGGGCAATTGAAAACTGTTATAACACAAACTACCAAGACAACTTGAGACTGGGTTGGAGTAACAAATGTTACTCTATGTTTAAGTTGTGAAGTCGACCTTACTACATTAAGGATAAATAAATATTAAAAAATATATATTTTTGCCAAACAAGGCTTAAATCTAGACAGAGGTAACAGAAGTATCTTTATCATACACTTTCCAAGTCTAGGTTTAAATCCTCTATAAAATTTAAATATCAGTTTACTAATAACTTGAATGTTTTTAAACAGGTTGACGTCGTGGCATTTGACAAAACAGGAACTTTAACTGAAGATGGATTAGATTTAGCTGAAGTAATTCCAGTTGACCACGAACTACCACAAACTGAAAACAACTGCAAGTTCAAGGAACCAATTCAGGCAGAAAACTTAAAATTTCAACTTGGTTTGGACGATAAGTTGTTGCATGGTATGTTAACTTGTCATACTTTAACTACCATTGATGGGCATCTAACCGGAGACCCTCTGGACCTTAAAATGTTTGAAGCAACAGGATGGAAGCTAGTTGAACCATCAGTAAGTATTAAAAATTCATTTTATAATTTAACGAAATTTTTGTATTTTAATAAAGTTTTAATAAAAAATTGGATTCTAATAATTTTTTTGTTTTTTTTTAACTACAATAAATAATTAATTTATTTTAATAAAAAAGTTATTTATAAGCAGTTTAAGGCAATTTAACTTTGGTGGTTGTTGAACTCTGGACCCCAGGTATTAGTTTTTCATTAAAAAAATAACATGGTAGCACTAGGAAACAAACTCAGGACCTCATGTAGTAGTGTAACTTATACCACTGCACCAAGGATTTAAATAATTTCATTAAACCCAGAGTTTTATTATTAGATTGAAGATGAAAGTAAGTACGATCAACTTCAAACGACCTACGTTCGACCTTCAAATAATTTACTTAAAGACCAAAAATATTTTCCTGATTCTACTGCATCACTGGCGGTAAGTTGAAAATATTTATTTTTTAAAAACACTTAAAAATGTTGTTTAGCCAAACACAAATAAGTTAAGACCTGTGAATTTATAAGATTTAACCTGGCTTAAGCTTACTAGGCTTTTTGTTCTCTTATAAAAATAGTGTTTTTTATGTGAAAAAGTTGACTTTACAGCCTAAACATAGAGTAACATCAGGCAATTGTGCATTTAAATTACCGGAGCAGGCAACTAAATGTAAAAAATGCAGGCCTACTTGACACTATTTAGGTTGAAAAACCAGATTATTTATTTCTTATTCAAATAGAATAGAATATAAATAACATGCATTAATTAAATAACAAAACATATAAGGTAGCATGCACTAATAAAAATAGGTCTAACCCCTCGCAAGCACAAACTATAATGAACTAATTGTTAAACACAAAACACAAAAGAGAACCTAATAGAGAAAGGGAAAAAATCACTGAACCAAATAGAAGAGAACTACAATAGCATACATAAACAAAAGCATAACTTAACATTAAGTTACTACAAGAAAAACTTTCAATCTACAAAAGATAACACAAAATAAACATACAAAATATATTCTTAACAAACTCACTATTTTTTTTTTTTTAAATAAAAGAAAGCATTCCCTTTTGTATCACTGAACTTAATAGCATGCCATGCACCCCATGCTTTGTCAAACAGTCAGCAAGTTGGTCTTTGGTATTAACCCACTTGATTTCGTTAACTTCTTTTCTTGCAATCATTTCTCGAAGTGATCCAACATCAATACGAAGTCTTTTATCAATAACACTTTTTGTGGAATATACAGCATCATATAATGAATGATTATCTGTAATTCCCACAATTGGTAATTTGTCAAACTTAACTTCTCCATAATATAATTCAGAAAACAAAGCATTTATAAATAATGCTGCTTCAATTCCATCTGAAAGAGCTAGGGTTTCTGCAGCCAGAGTACTTCTTGTAACACGCCGAATTCTTTTCGATTGCCAGCTCAACAGATTACAAGTATGGTCTTTACCAACAAGAAAAATCAAATAATCTCCTTGACTTCCTCCATTTCTTAGGTTTGCAAAAGCTGCATCTGTATACACCACAATTTTAAGATCTTTAGTATTTCCCAAATTCCTAAAGGTTAAAAACAGTTCTTTGGATTGAACCTTTCTTATAACTTTGTTGCAAGCAATTAAATCTTTGATTTTTGCATCTTCAAAATTAGTCGACAACATACAGACGTCAAAACTAACATCAGGTCTAGTCTGTCCACTTAACCATAGAAGTTGTCCTATCTTTGAACGCAATTCATCCCTTTCTGCTGATGTTATTGTGTCCTCATTTGTGGTTAAATGGTTTAAATTAATCTGTATTTGTTTGAGACTATCGACATATGATTTCTGTGTCTAAGTTATACCTTGGTTACTTTGAAAGATGTTTAAACCAATATATTTGAACTGATTTTTATTTTCCTCTCCAATTTTAAATGTTTGTCGTAAATTTTTTATTACAGTTTTTTCAAAATTTTCTGTTCCTGACCACAGAAAATCATTCCATACAACTGTTTTCCATTGTGCCAATAAAATAAAGCAGAATCCATTTTCGATATTTTGGCACCTGCTTCAAACATAAAGTTACGGACCTTATTGTACCAAGCCTTCGATGCATCAGCTAAACCGTAAACACATTTTTGAAGCTTCCAAACAATGTCTTTGGGACAGTTTGACTCTATCGGTGGTTTCAGTAAAATCTCTCGTTCAACTAAATCACCTTGTAAAAATGCTGTTTTTATATCAATGCTTTTTACTTGCCAATTCTTTTGTAATGACAGGGAAATAATCATTCTTAGAGCATCTTTAGAGCAAGTAGGAGATTCCTTTATTAGTTTTTCCTTATTTAGTTCTTCAAAGCCTCTAGCCACAAGGCGAGCTTTTGCAATCTTTTGATCGTCTTTTTCTTTTATTGAACAAATCCAACGCACTGATATACAGTGTTGGCCTGTATGTTTTACTTCTTTATAAACACCATTTGCTTTCCAGCTATTCAATTCAGCTATTTTTGCATCATAAAATAAGTCACTGGATACTTCTTGGATCTCTTCAGTTTGTGTTTCAGACCTCATTACTTTAAAATTTTGGACCTTGTCAAAATTTATCCATGTATTTGTGTTTCTTAGATCTTCAGGTTCAATAAATTTAACATTATAAGCATTTTTGTATCGTCCAGTTGCTTTACCTGCTCTATTTAGAATTGAAGTTGTACATTCTATACCATGTTCATTATTAAATTGAACTGTTTGGCCGGTAAAAAGCTTTAATTTTAGAGGTTGAATTGCTAAATGAGAAGGATCTTCTACTTGGTTAGGCTTTTCTAATTCTTCTTCGGATGACGATTCCTCGATTGGAATTTGTTTTTTAGAACAAGGCTTTGTAATAATATCATTATCATTTTGAGTCTTGGGTTGAATTCTTAAAGGAGTTATTTCTTCTTGATCATCTAAATTACTTTGATTTTCATTTACGCGCTGAACCCTACAGGTGTGTGCTTTTATGTATTGCCCACCATGTCTTATGAAAACAATAGGGCCATCTTGACCCAAAACATTTGCAGGACCTTTCCAAACATTAACATCCTCCCGCTTGTAGTACACTTTCTCTCCAATAAGAAAAGTTTCTCCATTTCTTCTTGTTTGTTTTCTTAATGCCCTTCTAATCTTCTCTGAAGATTCTGTTTCAATAAATGCCCTTCTGGCACTATGTAACGCTGATATGTGTGCATCTACTGTCATACTTTGTGTTTTACCCTCTAAAGCTGGAAGCTTGTCGTCAATAGTGGAGGGTAAATTACTATTTTGTCCAAAAACCAATTGATTCGCACTAAATCCATAACTATTAATCATTGCATTTTTAGCGCTTAATGACCACGCCAAAGCTATATCCCAATTACATTTAACATCACTTTTGGTCTTTAGTAAGGTTTCAGTCAAAACTGCATTGTGTCTTTCACAAAGTCCATTACTCCAAGGAGAATAAGACGGGGTTGTAAGAACAGAAATATTAAAATTTCCACACAAATCATGAAACTCTTCATTATTTAATTCTCTTCCATTATCACATAAAACATTACGGGGAGCACCAAACAAACTAATCCAATGTTTCAGAAAGTTGTTAGCAATAACAGTGGAAGTCTTGTTGCGTATAATTACAGCATTACTATAACGAGTAAACATATCTATCATATGGAAAAACCATAAATTTGGTTCTAGCTCATGTAAGTTCATTGCTACTGTTTCGTTAAACTGTTGAGCCCATGGTAACCCCACAACAGGTCTCGGAACATTTTTCTTGTGTCTTAAACAAATATCACATTTTGAAATTTCTTCTTTAATAACAATCGAAAGCTCTTTGGTTAATGCATTTGCATTTTCAAGTAGTCGTTCCAAGTTTGTGGCTGAAGCATGGCCAAATTGTTTGTGAAGCTTTTGAACAACTTTCTTTTGTTCAGGAGGCGACATATCTTTGGACAACAGAATTTCTTCTCTTGGTTTTGTCAATACCTTGTTCTTAGGAGTAATATCTATACAATAATGGCCATTGGTGGAAAAAAACACATTAATATTTTTACCGAACATCTCTATTTTATCATTTTTAAGGTCAATCTTTGAATTAGCTTTCTTTAAAGAGGATTTGCTGAGAAATAGAGGCAAATCTTCTTTTATAATTTCTACATCAATGAAGCAAAATTTGTCACCAATACTTGCAGGAATGCGTGATTTTTTAAATGAAACTACTTGTCTTCCATCACCAAAACGAAAACTAGTACAACTTGCAGCACTTAAAATCTTGTTTCTCATCTCTTTACTTAAGTGATCAATATAATTTGTGTACCACTTGATACCACAAACTGTTTTAGTACATGCTGTATCTAGGACAGCAGATCCCATTGTTTCACACATAAATATTTCGCTTGCACTCGAAATTTTACTGAAGAGGACAACACTGACATCTTCAACTTCCTTAATTGAAGCAGGAAATTTTTCTTTATAAGGTCTTGTGTTATGAGGACACTTGGCTGCCCAATGCATAATAGAATCGCAGATAACACACCTTGTAATGTTTCCAAATTTATCTAATTTATTAAAATTCTTTTTTGGATCAAAATATTTCGACTTTTTATAATCTCGATTTCGAAATCTTTCTTTAGAGTAAAAGGCTTCTTGCTTTATTGTCATAGTAGAAGTAGATTGATATGAATTTTCAAATATTCGTTTCAGTGCAGACTTAATACTAACAAATTTGAGATCGCTAGCCATTGTTAGAACCAACCTTCGTTCATTGTCATTTACATTGGCTCCATCAATTAATTTAAATCCTAACACAGAATCAGGTAAAACCATTTCATTTGAAGACATTTTATGGTACAAATGTTCGAATTCCAAAATGTAATCACTCATAGATAAATGTTCAGGTTTTACGTAATCATTAAATGCCCGATAAGAACCATACGCATCATCTACTTTTTCACTTTTGAAAGCAGAATCTAATTTAACAAGAATTTTTTCTAGACCATCGGTTGCATGTAACTGTACAGTACTAAGTTCTTCCACAGCTTTTTCAGCCTTTTGATTCCCCTCTAAGGCTTCCAAAAGAACTACTATTCCTTGTTCTTTTTTATCTACTGGAGTAATTAGCTGCCACATGGCAATCTTTTTCCTCCATGCACTATAGCTGGTTTCCTCCCCAAACTTGGGAGGAGATTTTCTGGATACTGATGACATTTCTATATTACAGTAACCATCCTCTGCTACCATTGAAAAACCAGATTATTTATTTCTTATTCAAATAGAATATAAATAACATGCATTAATTAAATAACAAAACATATAAGGTTGCATGCACTAATAAAAATAGGTCTAACCCCTAGCAAGCACAAACTATAATCAACTTATTGTTAAACACAAAACACAAAAGAGAACCTAATAGAGAAAGGGAAAAAATCACTGAATCAAATAGAAGAGAACTACAATAGCATACATAAACAAAAGCATAACTTAACATTAAGTTACTACAAGAAAAACTTTCAATCTACAAAAGATAACACAAAATAAACATACAAAATATATTCTTAACATAGGTAATGAAGTCGTTAGTTAATTATTTGCTTAGAACAAAAGTACGTTTAGTGACATAAATTTAATGTTGTTGCGTGTTTACCAATGTATATAAAAACGAACTATAAACATTTAACAAACTAACTGCTGTGCTTTTTACTGTAACAGGGACGCTAGCCTAAAAAGCTAAACAATGGAACCTACTAAACGTTTGTTTACTTCTTTAAAGTCAAGGCCACATCTTTGTAGGTTTCCAATAATTATTAAAACATACCATAAACATTTATGTTGAATATTTGTTTTATTTCTATGGCTTTAATTAAGAAAGTTAGCTACCAAATTAATTGCAAAGAAAATCAATAACAAGTGAAATTCTAAAAAAACTAAATGGCTAGTAGTGAAATATTTTATAATTATTGACAGTGAAATATTTAAATATTCACAGGTTTTACTAAGGATATTTTTAACTAATATTCTTCCTCTTCTTCTTCCCCTTCTCCTTCTACGGAATCGACTGCGACTTCTTCGTAGTCCTTCTCAAGAGCTGCAAGATCCTCACGAGCCTCGGAGAACTCACCTTCTTCCATTCCCTCGTTGACGTACCTGGAATAACGAGGTTGTAAGTTAGCGACAGTTACGACATGAAGTCATCAAGTTAGAGATTAGTTGGACTACTTACCAATGGATGAAAGCACGCTTGGCGTACATAAGATCGAACTTGTGATCCAAATGAGCCCAAGCCTTTGCAATGACGGTGGTGTTGCTCAACATGCACACAGCTCGTTGGACTTTGGCGAGATCGCCTCGTGGAACAACAGTTGGTGGCTGGTAGTTGATTCCGACCTTGAATCCAGTTGGGCACCAATCGACGAACTAAAAGTTAAATAGACATTTTAAAACGGAGAAATTTAAGGCGCGATAAGATAGTTAAAGGAAGTATACAGTAAGTAGGAGAAATAAGCAACGCTAGTTTACTTACTTGGATGGTACGTTTGGTCTTGATGGTTGCAATGGCAGCGTTGACATCCTTGGGGACTACGTCACCACGGTACAACATGCAGCAAGCAATGTACTTGCCGTGACGAGGATCGCACTTGATCATCTGGTTGGCTGGCTCGAAGCAAGCATTGGTGATCTCAGCCACGGAAAGTTGCTCATGGTAAGCTTTCTCAGCGGAGATAACTGGACTGTACGTCACAAGAGGGAAATGGATACGTGGGTAGGGCACCAAGTTTGTCTGGAACTCTATAAAAAAACGATATTTTAAGGGGTGTGTTTTTAAGCATAATTTAGTTCAAAAAAAAGCGTAGAAATTAAATATTTACCGGTCAAATCGACGTTCAAAGCACCATCGAATCTCAACGAAGCGGTGATGGAGGAAACGATTTGAGCCATCAACCTGTTCAAGTTGGTGTAAGTTGGACGCTCAATGTCCAAGTTACGGCGACAAATGTCATAAACTGCCTCGTTGTCGACCATGAAAGCACAGTCAGAGTGCTCAAGGGTGGTATGGGTGGTCAGGATCGAGTTGTAAGGCTCGACAACAGCGGTGGAGACCTAAATAAATAAAATAACGTAAGTTTTTACCAAAATATTTATACCAATTTAATGTTATTTTTAAAGTTTGATTTTCTTACCTGGGGAGCTGGGTAAATGGCAAACTCAAGCTTGGATTTCTTCCCGTAATCGACGGAGAGTCTCTCCATAAGAAGAGAGGTGAATCCGGATCCGGTGCCTCCTCCGAAGGAGTGGAAGATCAGGAATCCCTGGAGCCCGGTGCACTGGTCAGCGAGTTTTCGGATTCGGTCAAGAACAAGGTCCACAATTTCTTTCCCGACGGTGTAGTGACCACGAGCGTAGTTGTTGGCTGCGTCCTCTTTCCCTGTGATCAATTGCTCGGGGTGGAACAACTGTCGGTAGGTACCTTTTCGAACCTCATCTGGGGAACAAAATTCAATGTTAAACTCTTGTTTTTTACAAAATTTTAGTTTTTTTTTTATTATTATTTTTTTTGACAACTTACCAACGACAGTTGGTTCAAGGTCGACGAACACGGCTCTTGGGACATGTTTTCCTGCTCCAGTTTCGCTGAAGAAGGTGTTGAAAGAGTCGTCTCTTCCTCCGATGGTCTTGTCACTTGGCATCTGGCCGTCAGGTTGGATTCCATGCTCGAGGCAGTACAACTCCCAGCAAGCATTTCCGATCTGGACCCCGGCTTGGCCGACGTGGATTGAGATACATTCAGGCTAAAGGTAAAGAAAGGTAATGTAAAACCTTCTAATACTTTCTCATAACTTAAAGTGGGGAGCCTGTGTAAATATTAAACCATGCAATCGCTGTTGAAAACCTCTTATCAAGCGCAACGATACACTTCACTGCTTTAAAAGTATGTTAAACAAATATAAGAGAAATATAACTTTATCTGTTAACGTATATTTAAATAGTTTACTCGTTTCGTATTTTCAAATTTAAAACTAAAATTCACAGATTAAAGTAAAAATTATAACGATTTTAAAAAACGCATGAAGTCATTTAAAGAAAGCTTTTATTATCAATATTTTAACTTAATTTGTGGCCCAATTTATAAGAAATAAACATAGCAGTCTGCCAGGATGTTATAAAATATTATACCTTTACTTTAATATTACTTAATGTAACCCACTATCAAATTTACCCCAAATTATTGACCCACACCCACTCCCTATTTTAAAACAAACATATTAAACTTACATCATAAATATAATGTTTGGTGACCATGCCATAACATACCTAAAATCTTTATGTAAACATTAATACTTTTGGCATGTTTTAAATCATTAAATTGATTTTGTCATTTTTTTCCGTCGCATTGTTGCAATATTAATTGTATATCGAATTTATTATTTACTTTTATCAATGCGCGAAAAACCAAAATAAATAAATAAATAAAAATATAAAATTAACATAAACTTACCATTTTGATGAGTAATTTTTTTATTTTTTATTTTGGTTTAGTTAGTAGTTGAAGTTGAAACGTAAAATAATCGCTGAATAGCTTGTTGACAGTTAGGTGCCTTTTGCTAATTCAAAGTGTGTACCAACCCCATTCGCTATTCTAAACAATAAAAAACAAATATTCTATTGATCG
The DNA here is from genome assembly GCF_963082875.1 of Corella eumyota. Lineage (NCBI taxonomy): Eukaryota > Metazoa > Chordata > Ascidiacea > Phlebobranchia > Corellidae > Corella > Corella eumyota. Next base: position 11,641,314 of record NC_137496.1, read on the forward strand.
ATATTCTAAAGATTCGTTGGGTTGTGATGTCATTATTGGTATTGTTCGCAACAGCGTGTGTTCGTAATACGATGGTGTTTGGTTACACGTGATGTCAGAGAATTGCTGGGGTTAAGCTGTGGGAGGCTTTTAAGTTAATGAAATTACTTTGTCTTTCTGTATTTAATTCATTAGCTGATTTAATTCCTTAGCTTTTATGGGAAAATATTTATGTTTGTTCTTTTTATATATTTGTTGAAATTATTTAAAACATATGACGCCCTATTTGTTTTATTCGCTCATATAAATATTAGTAAAAATGATTGGCATTAGTTAAAAACCTAAAATCGCAAAAAAATTGTTTTATTATTAATATTTTATTCGTTTTTAACAAATATTTTATAGTTGGCTGATGATTTAAACAAGAATAGCGGTTTAAAATTGCTTAACCAAATGAATCACAATTTTTTTTGTAAATGTTAAGAATATTATCTTAAAGTTGAATAAATAAACGTTCCTTTGTTTTAATAAAACGACAAATCTTTCAATAAACATCGTTTCCATAACAACTGGTATGTAGGAGTAACAGACTCGATATTGAATTACTTATAAAAGTTGATGAAACCACGGGCAAGTAAAAACTGGTTCGGTGTTAAACAAACAAGTTAAATCAACAAACCGAACCACCTTCGTTACTAAGCGGGAAAAATTGAATACTTCTATTTATTTTGTATTTGTTTATCCTCGATGTGGAAAGGTCGACTTTACGGCCTAAACATAGAGTAACACCAGTTACCCCAACCTAGTCTTAAGTTGCCTTTAACAGTTTGGGATATTATGGATTATGATTGCCCGATAATTATGCTGCTGATTAAGTGCTGGCTTTGTTGGGACCGACGCATTAATTTTTTTCCAAAAACATAATTCATGTTTATTATTAATTGTTAATTAATTAATTTTACCAGTTTAACAATAATTAATTCGTCGAATTTAAGACTGGGCTGGTTTAACGAAGTCACCATTAATAATAAGCAAATAAGAATCTTTTAGCATGAGTATAATACCTAACTGCCCGCACTACGGGCTTTTCGTTTTACTAGTAAAATTTAGAATGAGTTTAATCAGAAAGCGGATTATTTTCTGCGAAAAATGGAGAAGGAGGCAACAAAGAAATATCGAGAAGATTTAAAAGGGCAAGGATACAGTGACAAACAAATTATAAAAATGACCGCAAGTTCTTCTACGACAAAACCGAAAAACGAAACCCAAAAACCTAAAAGTAAACCAACATCAAACTCACATCGAAGCGACCCAAAAACTGTAACTAAACCATCACAAATAACCATAGAAACAGCCCCAATATTAACTCCTACTTCGACGACGGGTCACCCCTACGGAAAATGGCAAACAGTTTCTGAGATTCCAAAACAAGAAACTTTTAATCAAGTTACTCTAAAACCTGCCGCTCCTAAAGAAGAAAAAATAGAGTTTGCAGAGAAGAGAATAATTAATGTTGACTCTAGTTCTGGGCCGACTGCTTTTAAAAAAAGGAAAACCGACTCGAAAGCGAAATACAGATTTTCGAAAAGCGAAAATACTCTTCGAAAGCGAAATACAGATTAAAAATAATTTTTTATGTTAATCTTTTACAGAACATGAAAGAAATATGTTGGTTCTTAGTTAACATACTTGTTTTTAATGTTTTTGTTATGATAAAAAATTCTAAGTGAAATTTTCTGATAAATTATTATTTCCTGTTATAAAATTTTTTTTGATGTTAATTTGTTGGCAAAAACAAAAACATTAAATTGAAGGTTTTATAAAGAACTTACCACAAGATTTTAAATTGATAATTACTAGTCCATGGCTTGCCCTACAGCATTTGAATTGTTTTGATAACTAATACAGCTCATGATAATATACCCGAGCACCACATATGGTATTTTATTTTGTAGGTCTATTAATTGGACATATGTGCAAAAGGTTTACTATTTTAAATTTATTATTCTTTTTATATTTTTAGGTTATTTAAATATGAAAAAATGTAGTTTTTTATAAATTTAATTAGAAATTCTTCACTTATAAGTGGATGTCTGGCTTCAGAACAAAGATAAAACTTTCTTGTTGTTTTGTTCGAAGAGGCCAGGCCAGATGACCTCTCAATATGACTGGTCACAAGGTGGCAGTATTGATCGTGTAAGCGAGGAATCCATTAATGAAGAAGCAGAGGCCAGCTATGGGTTGCTTAGCAACCAACGGCGCAGAGTCAGCGAAGGTAAATCAATTTACTTTTTTTATGAAAAACATAAAATTAAAACCTTAAAAGGTGTTAAATTAGAAAAAGCTCAAAAATATTTATTTAATTTTTAAAAATAAATTAAAAAAGACAATGTCTTATCTTTCAAGTTATTAAGTATATATTTCAAGAAACAAATGTTGTTTATTGAAGATAAAGATAAGTGGTACTATGATAAAATAACTTCAACCACAAGCCAGCAGCATTGAGCAAACTAACTCCCTTGTTGTTTTACTTTGCAAAAATTTGTAATTTGTTAAAGATTAAGCTCTCAGTTATGCTTGCTTTGTTAGTTTAGTCACTGTAACTGGTCATAACCTAATATGGTTTAAAGTCCAGTGCTAAAAACTAGTATACATAAATGCATTAAGAGTGGATTATTTAAAGGTATATAATGTTAAATTAGATATATTTGTTTGTGTGTGCAATTAATAGATAATGCAACTGCATTTAAATTTTAATTTATAAATATTAAGTTTACTTTTATTGCAATTTAAAATTAAGACTATTTGTGATAGGTTTTTTTAACTGTATGTACTTTCAGCTCTTTAAAGTTTTTTAATTTATAAAAGTCCTGGCTACTTGTGCCCCTGTTTTCTTATAATATTGCAGTTTATTTTTTGCTGTTAAAGTTTAGATAAATATGTTAAAATATATAACTTTAACTTTTTTATATTTTAGATATGGAATGCGTAATTGGAAAGGGATCTCCTGATGAACTTCTTTGTATTGGGTATAAAAAGAATCATTGGAAATTTGTACTCAGTGTACTTGCTACCGTACGTTTTTAAATTATTTTCTAAAATATTTTTTTGGGATGCTTTTTGTTAAACTAATTCTGACAAAGATTTTTATTGATAATTGCCAAAGTTAAATTACAACTTTAAGTTCTTTTTTATTACAAGTAGCAAACATTGCAAAAATGTATTTATTTTTCATGCAATTTTTACGGTGTTTGCCTTTTTAATTTTGACATTTTAAATTTTCAAATCAGCTGACTAAGTAGGATCAGTTGTGAAACTATAACATAATAATTTATTACTATTTTACAACAACATTTTATTGCCTATAAACTTACATAACCTATTTATTCTATAAACTTTTTTAAAATACTTAATAATAAATATTTAAATTTTAAATCACAATTAGGTACTGTCTGGTGGATTCCTCCTTCTTGTATTTTATTGGAGGGAAGATTGGAGATTGAAATGGACGCATACAGTAACAACTTTGAATTGTTCAACTTCTGTTCTCCTACAAACTACTGACGATACTAATCAGGTTTGTTGGGGGGTTTATTATCTGTGGTAGGTGATAGCTTGTTCTACGAACTGTATTTCAATTGTCATAGTATAGTCACAACTTTATACTAATATTTGCCAGTGATAATTCGCTCACACACAACTCGCAGTTTTATTTATAAGTCTATCAATTGGACATATGTTATATATAGATATATCCTTAATAAAAAGATTTCCAACTTTGCAGAATTAAAAACTTGACTGCTTTGGTTAATTCTTGTGGCTTTTATAACTGCAATGGATAAATGCGTTGATATTATTGTTTAATAAGCAATTATAATCTATAATATCCCAAATTATCGAAGCCAACTTAAGACTGGGTTAGAGTAACAGTTGTTACTTTATGTTTAGGTGAAGTCAACCTTTCTGTATCGGGAATAATAAGTGCATAAAAATATTTTACTTTATTAACTAATGTTACATTTTATTTCAGAAATTTGTTGCTGAAATTAATATAATGTCGTCAGAGCTGGCTTTGCTTATCTCCAATAATTATCCAGGATCTGGGTAAATTAAGTTAATATTTTATTTATACCATGTGTTAAGTGTTTTAATTGAGTCAAGTATTGTTAAAGTACTAAATTTTAGGTGGTTTTTTTGGATAAAACATGTAATTTTTAGGGTAAAATTGTTTAAATTTAGTTTATTTAGGTACTTAGTTTTGCAATTATTTATTAAAATTTAATCAACTTTGTATTATTTAGTGTTGTTGTTTTGCTATTATTAAACAAAAGTTAATTAAATGACACTCTAAAACTTGATTAAACTTATTTATTTTTAAACATGCAGAGACAATTATGGAAGTCAACAAAATGATGAGTTTAAATATTTTCAACATCATTGTTCGAAATATATTTGGAATTTTGAACAAAATGTAAGTGTTTACCTTGTTAGATTGACAATTATTTTGTATTTGTTTATCCTTTACGTTACAAGGCTGACGTTATAACTTAAACATAGAGTAACATTACTTACCCCGACCCAGTCTCAAGTTGATTTTGGCAGTTTGGAATATTATAGATTCTAATTGTCTGATAATTAAGCTGCTGATTTTGAAAGCAGTAGGGATTGAACCCAGAACCTTTTGTAGTAAAGCAAATGTTCCAACCATTCACTACACCACTCTGTTTTTTTAATATTTAAAAAAAACTTCAGTGTTATGATTAACTTTATTTTAATTCCAATTATACTGTGATGTCATAATAATTAATTATTTATATTCCAGACTTTTGTGGAACTCGGTGGTTTGGACAACCAGGTGACTCTTGAGCAACTTCATCAGAACTCCACCGGAGGATTGAACTTGGATGAGATCTCGAGAAGAAGTTGTTTGTTTGGGAGTAATCTTATCACTGTTAAGGTAGAGTTTGAGTGGAGTTTAACTTGAGTATTTTTTAAGTTTTTTTTATAGTTATCCTCAATGTGGTAAGGTCAACTTCACGACCTAAACATAGAGTAACATTTGTTACTCCGACCCAATCGCGAATTGCCTTTAGCAGTTTAGGAGATTATACAGATTATAATTGCCCAATAATTAAACTGCTGATTAAGCACTGGCTCAGCAGAAGTTTCTAGCATTTAAAGAAGCTTACTCAAGGGTGTTACAGCATAGGAATATTGGGGATCAAACTCAGGGCCCCATGTAGTAATGCCAAGCATTGTAACCTCTACACCATACTGATAAATAATCTTCTTATGAATCTTAAAATCTCTGCTTAATGACCTTCAGTTAGTTATGTGACCTCGACCCACTTTGGTGCTGTAGTAAATTTAGTTGTTGACTTACCAATATTATTTGTTTAAAAGTCACAAGGTTCTTGGTTGAAAATAATGACAACAAAACGGCAGCAGAGGGATTTAAACTCTAGACCTTGAATTAAAAACCATTTCAAGTTACCTTTTTAAACTACTACATACATTTTAAATTTAAAAGAGTCAATTTTTTTTATATATTATTTGCAAACCATAACTATGTGCGTCATATAATATTTTTTCTGCAAACAATAACTACTTACACAAATGCTATCTGTTAAATTTTAACCCAAATTTTTCAGATTCCTGGATATTTTATGTTGTTAGTTTCTGAGATTTTGAACCCATTTTACGTTTTCCAACTTTTTGCTGTTATATTCTGGATGTTTGACGATTATTATATTTATGCAACCGCTATTTTTGTTATTTCTATTTTCTCTGCGATTGCATCTCTTATACAGGTAAGCCTGAACATCAATTTGTTCCTATTAAATTTATTGTTTATTTATCTATGATGTGGAAAAGCCGATTTTACGACTAAAACATAGAGTAACATTTGCTACTCCGACCCGGTCTTGAGTTGTCTTTGGCAGTTTGGGATATTAGAGATTATAATTGCCCGATTATTATGCTGATTAAGTGCTGGCTCAGCAGGAGTTTAAATTGTTTAAGAAACCTTACTTAAGAGCACTACAGAATGAAAGCAGTTTGGTTTAATAATTAATCTGCAAATTAGTTTAAATTCCAACTTTTGGATAACTTTCCTAACTTTAACTTTGTGCAAAATACTCCACAAGTTATTCTGTTGACCTAACATAAAAATTTGAAATTGAAATTTATAAATAAAGCAACAGAATTAAAATAAAATTAATTTTTAAGGTAAGAACTGAAAGAGTTAACCTCCATAAAATGGTGGAGTATCACAACGAGACAAAAGTTATCGTCCAGCGGCAGGATTCTAACTCACAATCTGGAGTTAAACAAGTTGAGGTCAGTACATTTCACTTTTAACAATAAAAGTTTTTTGTTTCTATGTTGTTAAGGACAGGGATTTAAGGATAATTTTTTACTCCTTTTTAGTAGATGGTTTCATGTTTTAGGACCAACATTTTTAAAATTAAGTTTGTGCCAATTTTGTCATTAAACACATTTTTTTTAGTAATTTTAGTGATTAGTTTTAAATAAAAAAGGAAAAAAGTTTAGTTAGTTAAGCTTTTGTATTTTAAAAATTGCTTCAAAATTTTTTAAAACTTTTTTTATCTTAAGGTTTGGAGCAAAGAATTGGTTCCGGGCGATGTGATTATAGTGCCACCTAATGGAATGTTGTTACCGTGCGATTCTGCTCTTGTGTCAGGTACGACTGCTTTAAGACTAAGTGTTTTAACATTTTTGTGTCAAAAGAAATAATTTACCCAAGCACCACAAATGGCAGTTTTAAAAGGCCTCTAATGTAAACAAGTCCATTAAACACCCCATATATATACAAAGTTCTTTATTTTTTTTATATACGGAATTTTATTTCTACTTGAAGTCTGATATTGTGGTATGCTGGTCATGGCGATGGATTACGAGCCAATAGGTTTTAGACTTGAGCTGCACCAAATGCCACACTATTCACTCTTAAGCCCAGCATTTACAGATAGCTTAAACACACCAAAAGGTTTCGGGTTCAAGCTGCACCAATGCCACACTATTCACCCTTGAGCCAAGTGTTTACAGATAGCTTTAACACACCAAAAAGTTTTGGGTTCAAGCTGCACCAATGCCACATTATTTGCTCTTGGAGCCCAGTGTTTACTGATAGCTTTAACACACCAAAAAGTTTTGGGTTCAAGCTGCACCAATGCCACACTATTCACCCTTGAGCCAAGTGTTTACAGATAGCTTTAACACACCAAAAAGTTTTGGGTTCAAGCTGCACCAATGCCACATTATTTGCTCTTGGAGCCCAGTGTTTACTGATAGCTTTAACACACCAAAAAGTTTTGGGTTCAAGCTGCACCAATGCCACACTATTCACCCTTGAGCCAAGTGTTTACAGATAGCTTTAACACACCAAAAGGTTTCGGGTTCAAGCCACACCAATGCCACACTATTTGCCCTTGAGCCCAGTGTTTACTGATAGCTTTAACACACCAAAAAGTTTTGGGTTCAAGCTGCACCAATGCCACACTATTCACCCTTAAGCCTGGGTTTACAGATAGCTTAAACACACCAAAAGGTTTCGGGTTCAAGCTGCACCAATGCCACACTATTCACCCTTGAGCCAAGTGTTTACAGATAGCTTTAACACACCAAAAAGTTTTGGGTTCAAGCTGCACCAATGCCACATTATTTGCTCTTGGAGCCCAGTGTTTACTGATAGCTTTAACACACCAAAAAGTTTTGGGTTCAAGCTGCACCAATGCCACACTATTCACCCTTGAGCCAAGTGTTTACAGATAGCTTTAACACACCAAAAGGTTTCGGGTTCAAGCCACACCAATGCCACACTATTTGCCCTTGAGCCCAGTGTTTACTGATAGCTTTAACACACCAAAAAGTTTTGGGTTCAAGCTGCACCAATGCCACACTATTCGCCCTTGAGCCCGGCGTTTACAGATAGCTTAAACACACCAAAAGGTTTCGGGTTCAAGCTGCACCAATGCCACACTATTCACCTTGAGCCAAGTGTTTACAGCACATTTTTTTCCCAATAATATAAAAACCTATCAATTTCATAGATACTAAAATTTTAAATTTTGTAACTTTTACTTACAGGGACTTGTATTGTGGATGAAAGCATGCTGACAGGAGAGAGTGTTCCTGTCACTAAAACACCACTTCCCAGCAGTGAGAGGGAGATGAAGAACTTTTACACCACGGAGGAGCTTAAACGCCACACTCTGTTTTGTGGAACCCAAGTCCTTCAAACAAGGTCAGTTTAGAGCTGGTATGTCTAATATTTATAGTCAACACCTGAGATCTTGGGTTTGATTTCCACTGCTGACATGTTGCAGCATCTTTAAGTAAGACCTGAGATCCTGGGTTTAATTCCCACTGCTGGCATGTTGTAACATCCTTGAGTAAGGTGTAAGATTCTGGGTTTAATTCCCACTGCTGGCATGTTGTAGCATCCTTTAGTAAGACCTGAGATCCTGGGTTTGATTCCCACTGCTGGCATGTTGTAGCATCCTTTAGTAAGACCTGAGATCCTGGGTTTGATTCCCACTGCTGGCATGTTGTAGCATCCTTTAGTAAGACCTGAGATCCTGGGTTTGATTCCCACTGCTGACATGTTGTAGCATCCTTAAATAAAACCTGAGATCCTGGGTTTGATTTTCACTGCTAGCATGTTGTAGCATCCTTAAATAATACCTGAGATCCTGGGTTTGATTCCCACTGCTGGCATGTTGTAACATTCTTAAGTAAGACTTAAGATCCTGGGTTTGATTTCCACTGCTAGCATGTTGTAGCATCCTTAAGTAAGACCTGAGATCCTGGGTTTGATTTTCCTGCTAGATTTTTTAAAATAAACTTAAAAAAACAATTATAATTTTAACTATAACCCAACAAACTTATCTAAATAAACTTTGGGTATTGGTAATTTTTACTATGTCAATACCTAAATATCGCATTTTAAAAATAAAATCTACTTTCAGATTTTATCGGGGTGAATTGGTAAAAGCAGTGGTAGTTCGAACAGGTTATCATACAGCTAAAGGAAGACTGGTTCACAGTATTTTGTATCCGAAACCAGTTGATATGAAGTTACTGAGAGATGCTTACACTTTTGTGTTTATACTTGCTCTTATAGCTATGTGTGGGTTCATATACACTGTTATAATACAGGTATTTAAAACAATTTTTATTTTTTCTGATAACAGTTTTTTTTTTTTTACTTAAAATTGGTATTTAATTACTTTTTCTACAGCCCTTTCACATTAACAATCTATATATAATAGAGCTTGGCAGACATATATAAAAATATATTAAAGTTAGAAGTCTATAAAATAAATAAAACTGCTGTTTATGGTGTGCAGGTAAATTATTGTGGGCAAATATTAGTTGAGAGTTGTGACCATATTATGACAATTGAAATCCCAACCATAGGACGGGTTATTTACTAATATTACTTAATAATAATGAGCACAATAACAGTATTTTAAAGCAAGCAACTATGCCGCCAATTTAACCTTTTAGTCTTTACTTACATATATATGTTAACAATGTTTTCTATACAGCATTTGCAAGGGGAGTCTGCTCGAGATATTGCTTTTAATGCAATCGACCTTATTACAATATCCGTGCCTCCTGCCCTACCATTAGCCATGACAATTGGAATCATCTATGCTCAGATGAGGCTCAAGAAACAGAGGATCCACTGCATCAGTCCACAGAGGATTAATATTAGTGGACAAGTGGGTGGATTTTTTTCCTACTATTTTTCCACCTAAACTTCTAGGTTAAATTTAACTGCTGTTATGTTATTTGTTAGGTAGTGTGTTAAACAATGATTGTTATAAACTATAAATATAAGTTGATAGATGGACATTATATATACATAAGCTTATGGGTTCAATCCCCTTTGCTTCCAAGCTATAGTCCCTTTAAGTAAGGTAATAATATAAGTGGTAAGAACTCCTGCCAAACCCAAAAAAACAATTAACAGATTAATTATTGGGCAATTATAAACTGTAATAACACAAACTACCAAGGCAACTTAAGACTGGGTCAGGGTAACAAATGTTACTCTATGTTTAAGTTGTGAAGTCGACCTACTACATTAAGGATAAATAAATATTAAAAAATAGATATTTTTGCCAAACAAGGCTTAAATCTAGACAGAGGTAACAGAAGTATCTTTAACATACACTTTCCAAGTCTAGGTTTAAATCCTCTATAAAATTTAAATATCAGTTTACTAATAACTTGAATGTTTTTAAACAGGTTGATGTCGTGGCATTTGACAAAACTGGAACTTTAACTGAAGATGGATTAGATTTAGCTGAAGTAATTCCAGTTAACCACGAACTACCACAAGCTGAAAACAACTGCAAGTTCAGGGAACCTATTCAGGCAGAAAACTTAAAATTTCAACTTGGTTTGGACGATAAGTTGTTGCATGGTATGTTAACTTGTCATACTTTAACTACCATTGACGGGGATGTAACCGGAGACCCTCTGGACCTTAAAATGTTTGAAGCAACAGGTTGGAGGCTAGTTGAACCATCAGTAAGTTTTAAAAATTGATTTTATAATTTAACGGAATTTTTGTATTTTAATAAAGTTTTAATAAAAAATTGGATTCTAATAATTTTTTGTTTTTTTTAACTACAAAAAATAATTAATTTATTTTAATAAAAAAATATTTTAAGCAGTTTGAGGCAATTTAACTTTGGTGGTTGTTGAACTTTGGACCCCAGGTCTTAGTTTTTCATTAAAAAATAACATGGTAGCAGTAGGAATCAAACTCAGGATCTCATGTAGTAGTGTAACCTATACCACTGCACCAAGGATTTAAATAGTTTCATTAAACTCAGAGTTTTATTGTTAGATTGAAGATGAAAGTAAGTACGATCAACTTCAAACGACCTACGTTCGACCTTCAAATAACTTACTTAAAGACCAAAAATATTTCCCTGATTCTACTGCATCACTGGCGGTAAGTTGAATGTATTTATTTTTTAAAAACACTTAAAAATGTTGTTTAGCCAAACACAAATAAGTTAAGACCTGTGAATTTATAAGATTTAACCTGGCTTAGCTTTTTGTTCTCTTATAATATTGTAGTGTTTTTTATGTGAAAATGTCAACTTCACAGTCCTAAACATAGAGTAACATCAGTTACCCTGACCCAGTCCTGAGTTGACTTTAGCAGTTTGGGATATTATAGATTATATTTGCTCGATAAGTAAACTGCTGATTTGGCTTAACAGGAGGTTATACTGTTTACAGCGCAATAATGCTTGGTTTGTTCGGTGTATAGACTAAATGGTACTAGTTGGTTATAAATCTCGGCCTGTTTGTTATATATGTGTTAGTTATAGAGCTTGGCTTTAATATGATTGTTTATTTATAGAGCTTGGCTTGTTTGTTTTAGACTAAATAGAGCTAGTTGGTTCTGGAGTTTTGTTTGTTACAGTTTTTACCAGTTGGTATTTATGTTTGGATTGCTTACTATTTTTCGGGATTTTTTTTAAAAATTTGCTTATTTTTTAGAGAAATGTCGGTAATATCGAGCGCCTACAACAAAGACAAAATGAAAATATTTTACATCATTTATTATATTTTACATAAAATATTTTACATCATAAAAAAGGCGCGAAAAAAATGAAATTATTTTGTGTAGTTGATTTAATATTCTTCTCCTTCTTCCTCTCCCTCGCCTTCTACGGAATCGACTCCGACTTCTTCGTAATCCTTTTCAAGAGCTGCGAGATCCTCACGAGCCTCGGAGAACTCACCTTCTTCCATTCCCTCGCCGACGTACCTGGAATAACGAGGTTGTAGGTTAGCGACAGTTACTACATCAAGTTACCGAGTTAAAGATTAGTTGGACTACTTACCAATGGACGAAAGCACGCTTGGCGTACATAAGATCGAACTTATGATCCAAACGAGCCCAAGCCTCAGCAATGGCGGTGGTGTTGCTCAACATGCACACAGCTCGTTGGACTTTGGCGAGATCACCTCCTGGAACAACAGTTGGTGGCTGGTAGTTGATTCCGACCTTGAATCCAGTTGGGCACCAATCGACGAACTAAAAGTTAAATAGACATTTTAAAACGGAGAAATTTAAGATGCGTTAAGATAGTTAAAGGTAGTATACGGTAAGTAGAAAAAATAAGCAACACTAGTTTACTTACTTGGATGGTACGTTTGGTCTTAATGGTTGCAATGGCAGCGTTGACGTCCTTGGGGACTACGTCACCACGGTACAACATGCAGCAAGCCATGTACTTGCCGTGACGAGGATCGCACTTGACCATCTGGTTGGCTGGCTCGAAGCAAGCATTGGTGATCTCAGCCACGGAAAGTTGCTCATGGTAAGCCTTCTCAGCAGAGATAACTGGAGCATAGGTAGCCAAAGGGAAATGGATACGTGGGTATGGCACCAAGTTGGTCTGGAACTCTGCAAAAACGGTACAAGGTTATTCTAAATACAAAATTAAGGTTGTTAAGTTTTTTGTACAGTTATTTTAGGTCAATTTACCGGTCAAATCGACGTTCAAAGCACCATCGAATCTCAACGAAGCGGTGATGGAAGAAACGATTTGAGCCATCAACCTGTTCAAGTTGGTGTAAGTTGGTCGCTCAATGTCCAAGTTACGGCAACAAATGTCGTAGATGGCCTCGTTGTCGACCATGAAAGCACAGTCAGAGTGCTCAAGGGTGGTATGGGTGGTCAGGATCGAGTTGTAAGGCTCGACAACAGCGGTGGAGACCTAAATAAATAAAATAACGTAAGTTTTTACCAAAATATTTATAACAATTTAATGTTATTTTTAAAGTTTGATTTTCTTACCTCGGGAGCTGCGTAAATGGCGAACTCAAGCTTGGATTTCTTCCCGTAATCGACGGAGAGTCTCTCCATAAGAAGAGAGGTGAATCCGGATCCGGTGCCTCCTCCGAAGGAGTGGAAGATCAGGAATCCCTGGAGCCCGGTGCACTGGTCAGCGAGTTTTCGGATTCGGTCAAGAACAAGGTCCACAATTTCTTTCCCGACGGTGTAGTGACCACGAGCGTAGTTGTTGGCTGCGTCTTCTTTCCCTGTGATCAATTGCTCGGGGTGGAACAACTGTCGGTAGGTACCGGTTCGAACCTCATCTGGGGAACAAAATTCAATGTTAAACTCTTGTTTTTTACAAAATTTTAGTTTTTTTCTTATTATTTTTTTTTTTGACAACTTACCAACGACAGTTGGTTCAAGGTCGACGAACACGACTCTTGGGACGTGTTTTCCTGCTCCAGTTTCGCTGAAAAAGGTGTTGAAAGAGTCGTCTCCTCCTCCGATGGTCTTGTCACTTGGCATCTGGCCGTCAGGTTGGATTCCATGCTCGAGGCAGTACAACTCCCAGCAAGCATTTCCGATCTGGACTCCGGCTTGGCCGACGTGGATTGAGATACATTCACGCTAAAGGTAAAGAAAGGTAATGTAAAACCTTCTAGAACTTTCTCATAACTTAAAGAAGGACGCCTGTGTAAATATTAAACCGCGCAAGCGCTGTTGAAAACCTCTTATCAAGCGCAACGATACACTTCACTGCTTTAAAAGTATGTTAAACAAATATAAGAGAAATATAACTTTAACTGTTGGCGTATATTTAAATAGTTTACTAATTTCGTATTTTTAAATTTAAAACTAAAATTCACAGATTAAAGTAAAAATTATAACGATTTTAAAAAACGCATGAAGTCATTTAAAGAAAGCTTTTATTATCAATATTTTAACTTAATTTGTGGCCCAATTTATAAGAAATAAACATAGCAGTCTGCCAGGATGTTATAAAATATTATACCTTTACTTTAATATAACTTAATGTAACCCACTATCAAATTTACCCCAAATTATTGACCCACACCCACTCCCTATTTTAAAACATCATAAATATAATGTTTGGTGTTTCATAAATATAATGTTTGGTGACCATGCCATATCATAAATATAATGTTTGGTGACCATGCCATAACATACCTAAAATCTTTATGTAAACATTAATACTTTTGGCATGTTTTAAATCATTAAATTAATTTTGTCGCATTGTTGTAATATTAATTGTATATCGAATTTATTATTTACTTTTATCAATGCGCGAAAAACCAAAATAAATAAATAAATAAAAATATAAAATTAACATAAACTTACCATTTTGATGAGTAATTATTTTTTTTTTATTTTGGTTTAGTTAGTAGTTGAAGTTGAGACGTAAAATAATCGCTGAATAGCTTGTTGACAGTTAGGTGCCTTTTGCTAATTCAAAGTGTGTACCAACCCCATTCGCTATTCTAAACAATAAAAAACAAATATTCTATTGATCGGTATTCTAAAGATTCGTTGGTTTGTGATGTCATTATTGGTATTGTTCGCAACAGCGTGTGTTCGTAATACGATGGTGTTTGGTTGCACGTGATGTCAGAGAATTGCTGGGGTTAAGCTGTGGGAGGCTTTTAAGTTAATGAAATTACTTTGTCTTTTTGTATTTAATTCCTTAGCTAAATAAACGTTCCTTTGTTTTAATAAAACGACAAATCTTTTAATAAACATCGTTTCCATAACAACTAGTATGTAGGAGTAACAGACTCGATATTAAATTACTTATAAACGTTGATGAAACCACGGGCAAGTAAAAACTGGTTCGGTGTTAAACAAACAAGTTAAATCAACAAACCGAACCACCTTCGTTACTAAGCGGGAAAATTAAATACTTCTATTTAATTTATATTTATTTATCCTCGATGTGGAAAGGTCGACTTTACGGCCTAAACATAGAGTAGCACCAGTTACTCCCACCCAGTCTTAAGTTGCCTTTAACAGTTTGGGATATTATGGATTATGATTGCCCGATAATTATGCTGCTGATTAAGTGCTGGCTTTGTTGGGACCAACGCATTAATTTTTTTCCAAAAACATAATTCATGTTTATTATTAATTGTTAATTAATTAATTTTACCAGTTTAACAATAATTAATTCGTCGAATTTAAGACTGGGCTGGTTTAACGAAGTCACCATTAATAATAAGCAAATAAGAATCTTTTAGCATGAGTATAATACCTAACTGCCCGCACTACGGGCTTTCGTTTTACTTATTGAAATTTAACTGGTTACTATTACAGTGGTTGTCGTAATATAGTTGCAACGAAAATGGACTTTTCGCCAGTTAGAGATATTATTGATTATAAATGCCCTCACGAAAAAAAGTAAAATTTAGAATGAGTTTAATCAGAAAGCGGATTATTTTCTGCGAAAAATGGAGAAGGAGGCAACAAAGAAATATCGAGAAGATTTAAAAGGGCAAGGATACAGTGACGAACAAATTATAAAAATGACCGCAAGTTCTTCTACGACAAAACCGAAAAACGAAACCCAAAAACCTAAAAGTAAACCAACATCAAACTCACATCGAAGCGACCCAAAAACTGTAACTAAACCATCACAAATAACCATAGAAACAGCCCCAATATTAACTCCTACTTCGACGACGGGTCACCCCTACGGAAAATGGCAAACAGTTTCTGAGATTCCAAAACAAGAAACTTTTAATCAAGTTACTCTAAAACCTGCCGCTCCTAAAGAAGAAAAAATAGAGTTTGCAGAGAAGAGAATAATTAATGTTGACTCTAGTTCTGGGCCGACTGCTTTTAAAAAAAGGAAAACCGACTCGAAAGCGAAATACAGATTTTCGAAAAGCGAAAATACTCTTCGAAAGCGAAATACAGATTAAAAATAATTTTTTATGTTAATCTTTTACAGAACATGAAAGAAATTTGTTGGTTCTTAGTTAACATACTTGTTTTTAATGTTTTTGTTATGATAAAAAATTCTAAGTGAAATTTTCTGATAAATTATTATTTCCTGTTATAAAATTTTTTTTGATGTTAATTTGTTGGCAAAAACAAAAACATTAAATTGAAGGTTTGTAAAGAACTTACCACAAGATTTTAAATTGATAATTACTAGTCCATGGCTTGCCCTACAGCATTTGAATTGTTTTGATAACTAATACAGCTCATGATAATATACCCGAGCACCGCACATGGTATTTTATTTTGTAGGTCTATTAATTGAACATATGTGCAAAAGGTTTACTATTTTAAATTTATTAATTTTTTTAATATTTTTTTAGATTATTAAACAAGAAAAAAAAATGTAGTTTTTATAAATTGAAATAGAAATTCTTCACTTATAAGTGGATGTCTGGCTTCAGAACAAAGATAAAACTTTATTGTTGTTTCTTTCGGAGAGGACAGGCCAGATGACCTCTCAATATGACTGGTCACAAGGTGGCAGTATTGATCGTGTAAGCGAGGAATCCATTAATGAAGAAGCAGAGGCCAGCTATGGGTTGCTTAGCAACCAACGGCGCAGAGTCAGCGAAGGTAAATCAATTTAATTTTTTATGAAAAACATAAAATTAAAACCTTAAAAGTTGTTAAATTAGAAAAAACTCAAAAATATTTATTTAATTTTTAAAAATAAATTAAAAAAGACAAAATCTTATCTTTCAAGTTATTAAGTATATATTTCAAGAAACAAATGTTGTTTATTGAAGATAAAGATAAGTGGTACTATGATAAAATAACTTCAACCACAAGCCAGCAGCATTGAGCAAACTAACTCCCTTGTTGTTTTACTTTGCAAAAACTGGTCATAACCTAATATGGTCACTGTAACTGGTCATAACCTAATATGGTTTAAAGTCCAGTGCTAAAAACTAGTATAAATAAATGCATTAAGAGTAGATTATTTAAAGGTATATAATGTTAAATTAGATATATTTGTTTGTGTGTGCAATTAATAGATAATGCAACTGCATTTAAATTTTAATTTATAAATACAAAGTCTCACTTTTATTGCAATTTAAAATTAAGACTATTTGTGATAGGTTGTTTAACTGTATATACCTTTAGCTCTTTAAATTTTTTTTTTTAATTTATAAAAGTCCTAGCTACTCGTGCCTCTGTTTTCTTATAATATTGCAGTTTATTTTTTGCTGTTTAAGTTTAGATAAATATGTTAAAATAAATCACACTAACTTTTATATATTCCAGATATGGAATGTATAATTGGAAAGGGATCTCCTGATGAACTTCTTTGTATTGGGTATAAGAAAAATCATTGGAAATTTGTACTCAGTGTACTGGCTACCGTAAGTTTTTAAATTATTTTCTAAAATATTTTTTTGGGTGATTTTTGTTAAACTTATTCTGACAAAGATTTTTATTGATAATTGCCAAAGTTAAATAACAACTTGAAGTCCTTTTTTATTACAAGTAGCAAACATTGCAAAAATTTATTTATTTTTCATGCAATTTTTACGGTGTTTGCCTTTTTAATTTTGACATTTTAAATTTTCAAATCAGCTGACTAAGTAGGATCAGTTGTGAAACTATAACATAATAATTTATTACTATTTTACAACAACATTTTATTGCCTATAAACTTACATAACCTATTTATTCTATAAACTTTTTTAAAATACTTAATAATAAATATTTAAATTTTAAATCACAATTAGGTACTGTCTGGTTGATTCCTCCTTCTTATATTTTATTGGAGAGAAGATTGGAGATTGAAATGGACGCATACAGTAACAACTTTGAATTGTTCAACTTCTGTCCTCCTGCAAACTACTGACGGTACCAATCAGGTTTGTAGATTTTTGTATGGGTTAAAAGCTCGTCTTATGGTTATGGTTTTAATTGTCATAATATGGTCGCAACTCTCAACTAATATTTGTCTGCGATAACTTACTCATGCATCACAAACGGCAGTTTACAGCTCGAACACATCCTATCTGCACGCTCTTCTTTAATAAAATACAAAAACCTATCACCTTAAAGTAAAAAAAAGATTGACAGCTTTGTAAAATAAAAAAATTGGCTGCATTGGTTAAATCTTGTAAATTTTATAACTACAATGGATTAATAAGTGGATAGTATTGTTAAATAGATACTTATATTTAATAATATCCCAAACTGGCAAAGTTAACTTGAGACTGGGTTAGGGTAACAATTGTTACTTTATGTTTAGGTGAAGTCAACCTTTCCACATCAGGGATAAAAAGTACATAAAAATATTTTACTTTATTAACTAATGTTACATTTTATTTCAGAAATTTGTTGCTGAAATTAATATAATGTCATCAGAGCTGGCTTTGCTTATCTCCAATGATTATCCAGGATCTGGGTAAATTAATTTAATATTTTATTTATACCAAATCTCTAAATTATTGCAAAATACTTTAAAAATAACTTAGTTAGATTATGTTAAAATAACAACACATCTAATACATAAATGTGTTAAGTGTTTTAATTGGGTCAAGTACCGTTAAAGTACTAAATTTTAGGTGGTGTTTTTTGGATAAAACATGTAATTTTTAGGGTAAAATTGTTTAAATTTAGTTTATTTAGGTACTTAGTTTTGCAATTATTTATTAAAATTTAATAAACTTTGTATTATTTAGTGTTGTTGTTTTGCTATTATTAAACAAAAGTTAATTAAATGACACTCTAAAACTTGATTAAACTTATTTATTTTTAAACATGCAGAGACAATTATGGAAGTCAACAGAATGATGAGTTTAAATATTTTCAACATCATTGTTCGAAATATATTTGGAATTTTGAACAAAATGTAAGTGTTGTTAATATATATTTACACAGTTTAAGTGGCCAATTGTCTATCTTTATCCTCAATGTGGGAAGAACAACTTGATGGCCTAAACATTTGCTTTTTATAGTGTTGGATCAATTATATATTGAGTCTTAGTTTTATTGGCTTAGTTAAAAATTAGAAAATTGTTGTTCTGTTATATATTTTATTATCTTTATTCTTGAAAAAAGCCTTGAAACCCGTATTTTAAAATTTCATATTCTTTTGTGTAATATCTGCCATGTATTGTGTGGTTTAAACCATAAGGTTTGTAAGGATAAAACATCTCTTTTACAATTACTTAGAAAGTAAATGAAATTTCTTTAACTTGATGACAGGTTTATAACTAAAAGATATTGTTCTTCTATTGTATATTATTCTCATGTTTTTAATATTTTGGGTCTTTTTTAAACATTTATTTATCCTCGATATGGAAGGTCAACCTTATGACCTGAAAAAGAGTAGCATCAGTTATCCAAAGTAAACTTTGGTAGTTTGGAATATTATTAATTATAATTGTGCGATAATAAATCTGCTGCTAAGTTGACTCAGCAGGAGTTCATATCATTTATTATGCCTTACTTAAAAGCAATACAGCATGGAAGCAGTAGGGATCAAACCCAGAACCTTATGTAGTAAAGCAAGTGTTTTGACTAATATATTACCCTGCTTTAATATTCAAGGAAAAAAATTGGGTGTTTTATTTACCTTTATTTCGATAAAAATTATACTGTGATGTCATAATAATTAATTATTTATATTCCAGACTTTTGTGGAACTCGGTGGTTTGGACAACCAGGTGACTCTGGAACAACTTCATCAGAACTCCACCGGAGGATTAAACTTGGATGAGATTGGAAGAAGAAGTTGTTTGTTTGGGAGTAATCTTATCACTGTCAAGGTAGAGTTTGAGTGGAGTTTATCTTGAGTATTTTTTGAGTTTCGTTTTATAGTTATTCTCGATGTGGAAAGGTCGATTTTACTACCAACATCAGTTACTCCGACCCATTCTCGAGTTGCCTGTGGCAGTTTGGGATATTATAGATTATAATTGCCCGATAATTAAGCTGCTGATTAAGTGCTGGCTCAGCAGGAGTTTATACTGTTTATAGCACCTTACTCAAGGGCATAAAAAGCAGTGGTAATTAAGCTTATGACCTCATGTAGTGAAGCCAAATGTTCCAACCACTATTCTGGTATTTTGTCTTAAATATAAGAATCTTTACTAACCGACCTTCAGTTAGTTATGTGACCTCGACCTATTTTGGTGCTGTAGTAAATTTAGTTGTTGACTTACCAATATTATTTGTTTAAAAGTCACAAGGTTCTTGGTTGAAAATAATGACAACAAAACGGCAGCAGTGGGATTTAAACTCTAGACCTTGAATTAAAAACCATTTCAAGTTGCCTTTTTAAACTACTACCTGCATTTTAAGTTTAAAGGGTCAATTTTTTTTATATATTATTTGCAAACCATAACTAAGTGCGTCACAAAATATTTTTTCTGCAAACAATAATTACTTACACAAATGCTATCTGTTAAATTTTAACCCAAATTTTTCAGATTCCTGGATATTTTATGTTGTTAGTTTCTGAGATTTTGAACCCATTTTACGTTTTCCAACTTTTTGCTGTTATATTCTGGATGTTTGACGATTATTATATTTATGCAACCGCTATTTTTGTTATTTCTATTTTCTCTGCGATTGCATCTCTTATACAGGTAAGCCTGAACATCAATTTGTTCCTATTAAATTTATTGTTTATTTATCTATGATGTGGAAAAGCCGATTTTACGACTAAAACATAGAGTAACATTTGCTACTCCGACCCGGTCTTGAGTTGTCTTTGGCAGTTTGGGATATTAGAGATTATAATTGCCCGATTATTATGCTGATTAAGTGCTGGCTCAGCAGGAGTTTAAATTGTTTAAGAAACCTTACTTAAGAGCACTACAGAATGAAAGCAGTTTGGTTTAATAATTAATCTGCAAATTAGTTTAAATTCCAACTTTTGGATAACTTTCCTAACTTTAACTTTGTGCAAAATACTCCACAAGTTATTCTGTTGACCTAACATAAAAATTTGAAATTGAAATTTATAAATAAAGCAACAGAATTAAAATAAAATTAATTTTTAAGGTAAGAACTGAAAGAGTTAACCTCCATAAAATGGTGGAGTATCACAACGAGACAAAAGTTATCGTCCAGCGGCAGGATTCTAACTCACAATCTGGAGTTAAACAAGTTGAGGTCAGTACATTTCACTTTTAACAATAAAAGTTTTTTGTTTCTATGTTGTTAAGGACAGGGATTTAAGGATAATTTTTTACTCCTTTTTAGTAGATGGTTTCATGTTTTAGGACCAACATTTTTAAAATTAAGTTTGTGCCAATTTTGTCATTAAACACATTTTTTTTAGTAATTTTAGTGATTAGTTTTAAATATAAAAGGAAAAAAGTTTAGTTAGTTAAGCTTTTGTATTTTGTAAATTGCTTTGCAATATAAAATTTGTTTTATTGTAAAAGTTGTTCTTAATTATTTACAAATTAATTGTTAATTTTTTCAGGTTTGGAGCAAAGAATTGGTTCCGGGCGATGTGATTATAGTGCCACCTAATGGAATGTTGTTACCGTGCGATTCTGCTCTTGTGTCAGGTACGACTGCTTTAAGACTAAGTGTTTTAACATTTTTGTGTCGAAAGAAATAATTTACCCAAGCACCACAAATGGCAGTTTTAAAAGGCCTCTAATGTAAACATGTCCATTATCCACCTCATATATATATACTATACAAAGTTCTTTATTTTTTTTATATACGGAATTTTATTTCTACTTGAAGTCTGATATTGTGGTATGCTGGTCATGGCGATGGATTACGAGCCAATAGGTTTTAGACTTGAGCTGCACCAAATGCCACACTATTCACTCTTAAGCCCGGCGTTTACAGATAGCACACTATTCACTCTTAAGCCCGGCGTTTACAGATAGCTTAAACACACCAAAAGGTTTCGGGTTCAAGCTGCACCAATGCCACACTATTCACCCTTGAGCCAAGTGTTTACAGATAGCTTTAACACACCAAAAAGTTTTGGGTTCAAGCTGCACCAATGCCACATTATTTGCTCTTGGAGCCCAGTGTTTACTGATAGCTTTAACACACCAAAAAGTTTTGGGTTCAAGCTGCACCAATGCCACACTATTCACCCTTGAGCCAAGTGTTTACAGATAGCTTTAACACACCAAAAGGTTTCGGGTTCAAGCCACACCAATGCCACACTATTTGCCCTTGAGCCCAGTGTTTACTGATAGCTTTAACACACCAAAAAGTTTTGGGTTCAAGCTGCACCAATGCCACACTATTCGCCCTTGAGCCCGGCGTTTACAGATAGCTTAAACACACCAAAAGGTTTCGGGTTCAAGCTGCACCAATGCCACACTATTCACCTTGAGCCAAGTGTTTACAGCACATTTTTTTCCCAATAATATAAAAACCTATCAATTTCATAGATACTAAAATTTTAAATTTTGTAACTTTTACTTACAGGGACTTGTATTGTGGATGAAAGCATGCTGACAGGAGAGAGTGTTCCTGTCACTAAAACACCACTTCCCAGCAGTGAGAGGGAGATGAAGAACTTTTACACCACAGAGGAGCTTAAACGCCACACTCTGTTTTGTGGAACCCAAGTCCTTCAAACAAGGTCAGTTTAGAGCTGGTATGTCTAATATTTATAGTCAACACCTGAGATCTTGGGTTTGATTTCCACTGCTGACATGTTGCAGCATCTTTAAGTAAGACCTGAGATCCTGGGTTTAATTCCCACTGCTGGCATGTTGTAACATCCTTGAGTAAGGTGTAAGATTCTGGGTTTAATTCCCACTGCTGGCATGTTGTAGCATCCTTTAGTAAGACCTGAGATCCTGGGTTTGATTCCCACTGCTGGCATGTTGTAGCATCCTTTAGTAAGACCTGAGATCCTGGGTTTGATTCCCACTGCTGGCATGTTGTAGCATCCTTTAGTAAGACCTGAGATCCTGGGTTTGATTCCCACTGCTGACATGTTGTAGCATCCTTAAATAAAACCTGAGATCCTGGGTTTGATTTTCACTGCTAGCATGTTGTAGCATCCTTAAATAATACCTGAGATCCTGGGTTTGATTCCCACTGCTGGCATGTTGTAACATTCTTAAGTAAGACTTAAGATCCTGGGTTTGATTTCCACTGCTAGCATGTTGTAGCATCCTTAAGTAAGACCTGAGATCCTGGGTTTGATTTTCCTGCTAGATTTTTTAAAATAAACTTAAAAAAACAATTATAATTTTAACTATAACCCAACAAACTTATCTAAATAAACTTTGGGTATTGGTAATTTTTACTATGTCAATACCTAAATATCGCATTTTAAAAATAAAATCTACTTTCAGATTTTATCGGGGTGAATTGGTAAAAGCAGTGGTAGTTCGAACAGGTTATCATACAGCTAAAGGAAGACTGGTTCACAGTATTTTGTATCCGAAACCAGTTGATATGAAGTTACTGAGAGATGCTTACACTTTTGTGTTTATACTTGCTCTTATAGCTATGTGTGGGTTCATATACACTGTTATAATACAGGTATTTAAAACAATTTTTATTTTTTCTGATAACAGTTTTTTTTTTTTTACTTAAAATTGGTATTTAATTACTTTTTCTACAGCCCTTTCACATTAACAATCTATATATAATAGAGCTTGGCAGACATATATAAAAATATATTAAAGTTAGAAGTCTATAAAATAAATAAAACTGCTGTTTATGGTGTGCAGGTAAATTATTGTGGGCAAATATTAGTTGAGAGTTGTGACCATATTATGACAATTGAAATCCCAACCATAGGACGGGTTATTTACTAATATTACTTAATAATAATGAGCACAATAACAGTATTTTAAAGCAAGCAACTATGCCGCCAATTTAACCTTTTAGTCTTTACTTACATATATATGTTAACAATGTTTTCTATACAGCATTTGCAAGGGGAGTCTGCTCGAGATATTGCTTTTAATGCAATCGACCTTATTACAATATCCGTGCCTCCTGCCCTACCATTAGCCATGACAATTGGAATCATCTATGCTCAGATGAGGCTCAAGAAACAGAGGATCCACTGCATCAGTCCACAGAGGATTAATATTAGTGGACAAGTGGGTGGATTTTTTTCCTACTATTTTTCCACCTAAACTTCTAGGTTAAATTTAACTGCTGTTATGTTATTTGTTAGGTAGTGTGTTAAACAATGATTGTTATAAACTATAAATATAAGTTGATAGATGGACATTATATATACATAAGCTTATGGGTTCAATCCCCTTTGCTTCCAAGCTATAGTCCCTTTAAGTAAGGTAATAATATAAGTGGTAAGAACTCCTGCCAAACCCAAAAAAACAATTAACAGATTAATTATTGGGCAATTATAAACTGTAATAACACAAACTACCAAGGCAACTTAAGACTGGGTCAGGGTAACAAATGTTACTCTATGTTTAAGTTGTGAAGTCGACCTACTACATTAAGGATAAATAAATATTAAAAAATAGATATTTTTGCCAAACAAGGCTTAAATCTAGACAGAGGTAACAGAAGTATCTTTAACATACACTTTCCAAGTCTAGGTTTAAATCCTCTATAAAATTTAAATATCAGTTTACTAATAACTTGAATGTTTTTAAACAGATGTCGTGGCATTTGACAAAACTGGAACTTTAACTGAAGATGGATTAGATTTAGCTGAAGTAATTCCAGTTAACCACGAACTACCACAAGCTGAAAACAACTGCAAGTTCAGGGAACCTATTCAGGCAGAAAACTTAAAATTTCAACTTGGTTTGGACGATAAGTTGTTGCATGGTATGTTAACTTGTCATACTTTAACTACCATTGACGGGGATGTAACCGGAGACCCTCTGGACCTTAAAATGTTTGAAGCAACAGGTTGGAGGCTAGTTGAACCATCAGTAAGTTTTAAAAATTGATTTTATAATTTAACGGAATTTTTGTATTTTAATAAAGTTTTAATAAAAAATTGGATTCTAATAATTTTTTGTTTTTTTTAACTACAAAAAATAATTAATTTATTTTAATAAAAAAATATTTTAAGCAGTTTGAGGCAATTTAACTTTGGTGGTTGTTGAACTTTGGACCCCAGGTCTTAGTTTTTCATTAAAAAATAACATGGTAGCAGTAGGAATCAAACTCAGGATCTCATGTAGTAGTGTAACCTATACCACTGCACCAAGGATTTAAATAGTTTCATTAAACTCAGAGTTTTATTGTTAGATTGAAGATGAAAGTAAGTACGATCAACTTCAAACGACCTACGTTCGACCTTCAAATAACTTACTTAAAGACCAAAAATATTTCCCTGATTCTACTGCATCACTGGCGGTAAGTTGAATGTATTTATTTTTTAAAAACACTTAAAAATGTTGTTTAGCCAAACACAAATAAGTTAAGACCTGTGAATTTATAAGATTTAACCTGGCTTAGCTTTTTGTTCTCTTATAATATTGTAGTGTTTTTTATGTGAAAATGTCAACTTCACAGTCCTAAACATAGAGTAACATCAGTTACCCTGACCCAGTCCTGAGTTGACTTTAGCAGTTTGGGATATTATAGATTATATTTGCTCGATAAGTAAACTGCTGATTTGGCTTAACAGGAGGTTATACTGTTTACAGCGCAATAATGCTTGGTTTGTTCGGTGTATAGACTAAATGGTACTAGTTGGTTATAAATCTCGGCCTGTTTGTTATATATGTGTTAGTTATAGAGCTTGGCTTTAATATGATTGTTTATTTATAGAGCTTGGCTTGTTTGTTTTAGACTAAATAGAGCTAGTTGGTTCTGGAGTTTTGTTTGTTACAGTTTTTACCAGTTGGTATTTATGTTTGGATTGCTTACTATTTTTCGGGATTTTTTTTAAAAATTTGCTTATTTTTTAGAGAAATGTCGGTAATATCGAGCGCCTACAACAAAGACAAAATGAAAATATTTTACATCATTTATTATATTTTACATAAAATATTTTACATCATAAAAAAGGCGCGAAAAAAATGAAATTATTTTGTGTAGTTGATTTAATATTCTTCTCCTTCTTCCTCTCCCTCGCCTTCTACGGAATCGACTCCGAATTCTTCGTAATCCTTTTCAAGAGCTGCGAGATCCTCACGAGCCTCGGAGAACTCACCTTCTTCCATTCCCTCGCCGACGTACCTGGAATAACGAGGTTGTAGGTTAGCGACAGTTACTACATCAAGTTACCGAGTTAAAGATTAGTTGGACTACTTACCAATGGACGAAAGCACGCTTGGCGTACATAAGATCGAACTTATGATCCCAACGAGCCCAAGCCTCAGCAATGGCGGTGGTGTTGCTCAACATGCACACAGCTCGTTGGACTTTGGCGAGATCACCTCCTGGAACAACAGTTGGTGGCTGGTAGTTGATTCCGACCTTGAATCCAGTTGGGCACCAATCGACGAACTAAAAGTTAAATAGACATTTTAAAACGGAGAAATTTAAGATGCGTTAAGATAGTTAAAGGTAGTATACGGTAAGTAGAAAAAATAAGCAACACTAGTTTACTTACTTGGATGGTACGTTTGGTCTTGATGGTTGCAATGGCAGCGTTGACGTCCTTGGGGACTACGTCACCACGGTACAACATGCAGCAAGCCATGTACTTGCCGTGACGAGGATCGCACTTGACCATCTGGTTGGCTGGCTCGAAGCAAGCATTGGTGATCTCAGCCACGGAAAGTTGCTCATGGTAAGCCTTCTCAGCAGAGATAACTGGAGCATAGGTAGCCAAAGGGAAATGGATACGTGGGTATGGCACCAAGTTGGTCTGGAACTCTGCAAAAACGGTACAAGGTTATTCTAAATACAAAATTAAGGTTGTTAAGTTTTTTGTACAGTTATTTTAGGTCAATTTACCGGTCAAATCGACGTTCAAAGCACCATCGAATCTCAACGAAGCGGTGATGGAAGAAACGATTTGAGCCATCAACCTGTTCAAGTTGGTGTAAGTTGGTCGCTCAATGTCCAAGTTACGGCAACAAATGTCGTAGATGGCCTCGTTGTCGACCATGAAAGCACAGTCAGAGTGCTCAAGGGTGGTATGGGTGGTCAGGATCGAGTTGTAAGGCTCGACAACAGCGGTGGAGACCTAAATAAATAAAATAACGTAAGTTTTTACCAAAATATTTATAACAATTTAATGTTATTTTTAAAGTTTGATTTTCTTACCTCGGGAGCTGCGTAAATGGCGAACTCAAGCTTGGATTTCTTCCCGTAATCGACGGAGAGTCTCTCCATAAGAAGAGAGGTGAATCCGGATCCGGTGCCTCCTCCGAAGGAGTGGAAGATCAGGAATCCCTGGAGCCCGGTGCACTGGTCAGCGAGTTTTCGGATTCGGTCAAGAACAAGGTCCACAATTTCTTTCCCGACGGTGTAGTGACCACGAGCGTAGTTGTTGGCTGCGTCCTCTTTCCCTGTGATCAATTGCTCGGGGTGGAACAACTGTCGGTAGGTACCGGTTCGAACCTCATCTGGGGAACAAAATTCAATGTTAAACTCTTGTTTTTTACAAAATTTTAGTTTTTTTCTTATTATTTTTTTTTTTGACAACTTACCAACGACAGTTGGTTCAAGGTCGACGAACACGACTCTTGGGACGTGTTTTCCTGCTCCAGTTTCGCTGAAAAAGGTGTTGAAAGAGTCGTCTCCTCCTCCGATGGTCTTGTCACTTGGCATCTGGCCGTCAGGTTGGATTCCATGCTCGAGGCAGTACAACTCCCAGCAAGCATTTCCGATCTGGACTCCGGCTTGGCCGACGTGGATTGAGATACATTCACGCTCAAGGTAAAGAAAGGTAATGTAAAACCTTCTAGAACTTTCTCATAACTTAAAGAAGGACGCCTGTGTAAATATTAAACCGCGCAAGCGCTGTTGAAAACCTCTTATCAAGCGCAACGATACACTTCACTGCTTTAAAAGTATGTTAAACAAATATAAGAGAAATATAACTTTAACTGTTGGCGTATATTTAAATAGTTTACTAATTTCGTATTTTTAAATTTAAAACTAAAATTCACAGATTAAAGTAAAAATTATAACGATTTTAAAGAAAGCTTTTATTATCAATATTTTAATTTAATTTGTGGCCCAATTTATAAGAAATAAACATAGCAGTCTGCCAGGATGTTATAAAATATTATACCTTTACTTTAATATAACTTAATGTAACCGACTATCAAATTTACCCCAAATTATTAACTCACACCCACTCCCTATTTTAAAACAAACATATTAAACTTACATTATAAATATAATGTTTGGTGACCATGCCATAACATACCTAAAATCTTTATGTAAACATTAATACTTTTGGCATGTTTTAAATCATTAAATTAATTTTGTCATTTTTTCCCGTCGCATTGTTGTAATATTAATTGTATATCGAATTTAATATTTACTTTTATCAATGCGCGAAAAACCAAAATAAATAAATAAATAAAAATATAAAATTAACATAAACTTACCATTTTGATGAGTAAATTTTTTTTTTTATTTTGGTTTAGTTAGTGGTTGAAGTTGAAACGTAAAATAATCGCTGAATAGCTTGTTGACAGTTAAATGCCTTTTGCTAATTCAAAGTGTGTACCAACCCCATTCGCTATTCTAAACAATAAAAAACAAATATTCTATTGATCGATATTCTAAAGATTTGTTGGGTCGTGATGTCATTATTAGTATTGTTCGCAACAGCGTGTGTTCGTAATACGATAGTGTTTGGTTGCACGTGATGTCAGAGAATTGCTGGGGTTAAGCTGTGGGAGGCTTTTAAGTTAATGAAATTACTTTGTCTTTCTGTATTTAATTCTTTGCTGATTTAATTTCTTGGCTTTTATGGGAAAATATTTATGTTTGTTCTTTTTATATATTTGTTAAAATTATTTAAAACATATGACGCCCTATTTGTGAAATCGGCCCATATAAATATTAGTAAAAATGATTGGCATTAGTTAAAAACCTAAAATCGCAAAAAAATTGTTTTATTATTAATATTTTATTCGTTTTTAACAAATATTTTATAGTTGGCTGATGATTTAAACAAGAATAGCGGTTTAAAATTGCTTAACCAAATGAATCACAATTTTTTTTGTAAATGTTAAGAATATAATCTTAAAGTTGAATAAATAAACGCTCCTTTGTTTTAATAAAACGACAAATCTTTTAAAAAACATCGTTTCCATAACAACTGGTATGTAGGAGTAACAGACTGGATATTGAATTACTTACAAACGTTGATGAAACCACGGGCAAGTAAAAACTGGTTCGGTGTTAAACAAACAAGTTAAATCAACAAACCGAGTCACCTTCGTTACTAAGCGGGAAAATTAAATACTTCTATTTAATTTATATTTATTTATCCTGAAAAATAAATAAATTTTTGTTGTAAAAAAAAAATAAATATTAAATAAATATTAAATTTCAAATCACAATTAGATATTGTCTGGTGGATTCCTCCTTCTTGTATTTTATTGGAGAGAAGATTGGAGATTGAAATGGACGCATACAGTAACAACTTTGAATTGTTCAACTTCTGTTCTTTTACAAACTACTGACGATACTAATCAGGTTTGTAGATTTTTGTATGGGTTAAAAGCTTGTCTTATGGTTATGGTTTTAATTGTTATAATATGGTTGCAACTCTCAACTAATATTCGCCTGTGATAGCTTACCCATGCATCACAAACTGCAGTTTACACCATTTACCATTGAGCCTGGCATTTATAGATAGCTCAAACACATCCTATCTGCACGCTCTTCTTTAATAAAATACAAAAACCTATCACCTTAAAGTAAAAAAAAGATTGATTTGCAAAATAAAAAAAGTAAAAAAAGATTGCTAAAGTAAAAAAAAGTAAAACAAGATTGCTAAAGTAAAAAAAAGTAAAACAAGATTGCTAAAGTAAAAAAAAGTAAAACAAGTTTGCTAAAGTAAAAAAAAGTAAAACAAGATTGCTAAAGTAAAAAAAAGTAAAACAAGGTTGCTAAAGTAAAAAAAAGTAAAACAAGGTTGCTAAAGTAAAAAAAAGTAAAACAAGATTGCTAAAGTAAAAAAAAGTAAAACAAGATTGCTAAAGTAAAAAAAAGTAAAACAAGATTGCTTTGCAAAATAAAAAAAATTGGCTGCATTGATTAAATCTTGTGAAATATAACTACAATGGATTAATAAATGAATAGCATTGTTAAATAGATACTTATATTTAATAATATTCCAAACTGGCAAAGTTAACTTAGGACTGGGTTAGAGTAACATTTATGTTTAGGTGAAGTCAACCTTTCCGTATCGGGGATAATAAGTACATAAAAATATTTTACTTTATTAATTATTGTTACATTTTATTTCAGAAATTTGTTGCTGAAATTAATGTAATGTCGTCAGAGCTGGCTTTACTTATCTCCAATAATTATCCAGGATCTGGGTAAATTAAGTTAATATTTTATTTATATCAAATCTCTAAATTATTGCAAAATACTTTAAAAATAACTTAGTTAGATTATGTTAAACTAACAACACATCTATTACATAAATGTGTTAAGTGTTTTAATTGGGCTAAGTATTGTTAAAGTACTTATCAGTTTATATTAGTTTTACTAGTGTTGGTGTTTTCTGGGTAATCTTTTTAAGTTATATAATATATGCATACAGCTTTTAAATTAAAAAAAATTAACTTTCCTTTTTTTTAATTTTTTTTTTGCTTTGTAAATAAATATTTATTAAAATTGAATTAATTGATATCCTAAAACTTGATTAAATTTGTTTATTTTTAAACATGCAGAGACAATTATGGAAGTCAACAAAATGATGAGTTTAAATATTTTCAACATCATTGTTCGAAATATATTTGGAATTTTGAACAAAATGTAAGTGTTTACCTTGTTAGATTGACAATTATTTTGTATTTGTTTATCCTTTACGTTACAAGGCTGACGTTATAACTTAAACATAGAGTAACGTTAGTTACCCCGACCCAGTCTCAAGTTGCTTATGGCAGTTTGGGATATTATAGATTATAATTGCCCGATAATTAAGCTGCTGATTTTGAAAGCAGTAAGGATTGAACCCAGAACCTTTTGTAGTAAAGCAAATGTTCCAACCATTCACTACACCACTCTGTTTTAATATTTAAAAAAAACTTCAGTGTTATAATTAACTTTATTTTAATTCCAATTATACTGTGATGTCATAATAATTAATTATTTATATTCCAGACTTTTGTGGAACTCGGTGGTTTGGACAACCAGGTGACTCTTGAGCAACTTCATCAGAACTCCACCGGAGGATTGAACTTGGATGAGATCTCGAGAAGAAGTTGTTTGTTTGGGAGTAATCTTATCACTGTCAAGGTAGAGTTTGAGTGGAGTTTAACTTGAGTATTTTTTAAGTTTCTTTTTATAGTTATTCTCAATGTGGTAAGGTTAACTTCACAACCTAAACATAAAGTAACTTTTGTTACCCCAGCCCAATCTCAAGTTGGCTTTGGTAGTTTGGGATATTATAGAATATAATTGCTCAATAATTGTGCTGTTGATTAAGTGTTGGCTCAGCAGGAGTTTATACCGTTTGTAGCATCTTAATTCAGGGCATAAAAAGCAGTGGTAATTAAGCAAATGACCTCATGTAGTGAAGCCAAATGTTCCAACCACTATTCTGGTATTTTGTTTTAAATATAAGAATCTTTACTAACCGACCTTCAGTTAGTTATGTGACCTCGACCTATTTTGGTGCTGTAGTAAATTTAGTTGTTGACTTACCAATATTATTTGTTTAAAAGTCACAAGGTTCTTGGTTGAAAATAATGACAACAAAACGGCAGCAGAGGGATTTAAACTCTAGACCTTGAATTAAAAACCATTTCAAGTTACCTTTTTAAACTACTACATACATTTTAAATTTAAAAGAGTCAAACTTTTTTATATATTATTTGCAAACCATAACTATGTGCGTCATATAATATTTTTTCTGCAAACAATAACTACTTACACAAATGCTATCTGTTAAATTTTAACCCAAATTTTTCAGATTCCAGGATATTTTATGTTGTTAGTTTCTGAAATTTTGAACCCATTTTACGTTTTCCAACTTTTTGCTGTTATATTCTGGATGTTTGACGATTATTATATTTATGCAACTGCTATTTTTATTATTTCTATTTTCTCTGCGATTGCATCTCTTATACAGGTAAGTAAGATCATTAATTTGTTCCTATTAAATTTATTGTTTATTTATCCTTGATGTGGAAAAGCCGATTTTACGACTAAAACATAGGGTAACATTTGCTACTCCGACCCAGTCTTGAGTTGCCTTTTGTAGTTTGTTATATTAGAGATTATAATTGCCTAATAATTAATCTGCTGATTAAGTGCTGGCTCAGCAGGAGTTTAAATTGTTTAAGAAACCTTACTTAAGAGCGCTAAAGCATGAAAGCAGTTTGGTTTGATAATTAATCTGCAAATTAGTTTAAATCCCAACTTTTGGATAACTTTCCTAACTTTAACTTTGTGCAAAATACTCCACAAGTTATTCTGTTGACCTAACTTGAAAATTTGAAATTGAAATTATAAATAAAGCAACAGAATTAATATAAAATTAATTTTTAAGGTAAGAACTGAAAGAGTTAACCTCCATAAAATGGTGGAGTATCACAACGAGACAAAAGTTATCGTCCAGCGGCAGGATTCAAACTCAAAATCTGGAGTTCAACAAGTTGAGGTCAGTACATTTCACTTTTAACAATAAAAGTTTTTGTTTCTATATTGTTAAGAACAGGGATTTAAGGATAATTTTTTACTCCTTTTTAGTAGATGGTTTCATGTTTTAGGACCAACATTTTTAAAATTAAGCTTGTGCCAATTTTGTCATTAAACACATTTTAGTATTTTAGTGATTAGTTTTAAATAAAAAAGGAAAAAAGTTAAGTTAGTTAAGCTTTTGTATTTTGTAAATTGCTTTGCAATATAAAATTTGTTTTATTGTAAAAGTTGTTCTTAATTATTTACAAATTAATTGTTAATTTTTTCAGGTTTGGAGCAAAGAATTGGTTCCGGGCGATGTGATTATAGTGCCACCTAATGGAATGTTGTTACCGTGCGATTCTGCTCTTGTGTCAGGTACGACTGCTTTAAGACTAAGTGTTTTAACATTTTTGTGTCGAAAGAAATAATTTACCCAAGCACCACAAATGGCAGTTTTTAAAGGCCTCTAATGTAAACATGTCCATTAACCACCCCATATATATAGAAAGTTCTTTATTTTTTATATATATACGGAATTTTATTTCTACTTGAAGTCTGATATTGTGGTATGCCGGTCATGGCGATGGATTACGAGCCAATAGGTTTTAGGTTCGACCAAATGCCACACTATTCACCCTTGAGCCCAGTGTTTACTGATAGCTTTAACACACCAAAAGGTTTCAGGTTCGAGCCGCACCAATGCCACACTATTCACCCTTGAGCCAAGTGTTTACAGCACATTCTTTTTCCAATAACATAAAAACCTACTACCTTTAGAATATATTGGAATATTATCATTGGATAACTTTAACTTACAGGGACTTGTATTGTGAATGAAAGCATGCTAACGGGAGAGAGTGTTCCTGTCACTAAAACACCACTTCCCAGCAGTGAGAGGGAGATGAAGAATTTTTACACCACGGAGGAGCATAAACGTCACACTCTGTTTTGTGGAACCCAAGTTCTTCAAACAAGGTAAGTAATACCTTAGATCCTGGGTTTGATTCCCGCTGCTGGCATGTTGTAGCATACTTGAGTAATACTTTAGTTCCTGGGTTTGATTCCCGCTGCTGGCATGATGTAGCATCCTTTAGTAATACCTTAGATCCTGGGTTTGATTACCACTGCTGGCAAGTTGTAGCATCCTTGAATAAGCCCTGAGATGCTGGATTTAATTCCCACTGCTGGCATGTTGTAGCATTCTTAAGTAAGACCTGGGATCCTGGGTTTGATTTTTACTGCTAGATTTTAAAAGATTTTAATGTAATTTTTATCAATAAAATAAACTTAAAAAAACAATTGTAATTTTAACTATAACTCAACAAACTTACCTAAATAAACTTTGGGTATTGGTAATTTTTACTATGTCAAAACCTAAATATCGGCATTTTAGAAATAAAATTTACTTTCAGGTTTTATCGTGGTGAATTGGTGAAAGCAGTGGTGGTTCGAACAGGTTATCATACAGCTAAAGGAAGACTGGTTCACAGTATTTTGTATCCGAAACCAGTTGATATGAAGTTACTGAGGGATGCTTACACTTTTGTGTTTATACTTGCCCTTATAGCTATGTGTGGGTTTATATACACTGTTATAATACAGGTATTTAAATACTTTTTTTGCTAATTTTTGACAATTTTTATTTTTTATGATAACAGTTTTTTTTTTTATTTTTTTTTTATTTTGACTTAAAATTGGTATTTAATTACTTTTTCTACAGTCCTTTCACATTAACAATCTATATATAATGGAGCTTGGCAGACATATATAAAAATACATTAAAGTTAGAAGCCTATAAAATAAATAAAACTGCAGTTTGTAGTGCATGGGTAAATATTACAACAATTAAAATCCCAACCATGGGGTGGGTTATTGATTAGTATTACTTAATAATAATGAGCACAACAACAGTAGTTAAAAGCAACTAGCTATGCTGCCAATTCAACCCTTTACTTTTTACTTACATATATATGTTAACAATGTTTTCCTATACAGCATTTGCAAGGAGAGTCTGCTCGAGATATTGCTTTCAATGCGATCGACCTTATCACAATATCCGTGCCTCCTGCCTTACCATTAGCCATGACAATTGGAATCATCTATGCTCAGATGAGGCTCAAGAAACAGAGGATCCACTGCATTAGTCCACAGAGGATTAATATTAGTGGACAAGTGGGTGGATTTTTTTCCTACTATTTTTCCACCTAAACTTCTAGGTTAAATTTAACTGCTGTTATGTTATTTGTTAGGTAGTGTGTTAAACAATGATTAATCCAAACTATAAATATAAGTTGATGCATGGACATTATGTCTACATAAATTTATGGGTTCAATCCTCTTTGCTTCCAAGCTATAGTCCCTTTAAGTAAGGTAATAATATAAGTGGTAAGAACTCTTGCCAAACCCCAAAAACACTTAACAGATTATTTATTGGGCAATTGAAAACTGTTATAACACAAACTACCAAGGCAACTTAAGACTGGGTTGGAGTAACAAATGTTACTCTATGTTTAAGTTGTGAAGTCGACCTACTACATTAAGGATAAATAAATATTAAAAATTATATATTTTTGCCAAACAAGGCTTAAATCTAGACAGAGGTAACAGAAGTATCTTTATCATACACTTTCCAAGTCTAGGTTTAAATCCTCTATAAAATTTAAATATCAGTTTACTAATAACTTGAATGTTTTTAAACAGGTTGACGTCGTGGCATTTGACAAAACAGGAACTTTAACTGAAGATGGATTAGATTTAGCTGAAGTAATTCCAGTTGACCACGAAATACCACAAACTGAAAACAACTGCAAGTTCAAGGAACCAATTCAGGCAGAAAACTTAAAATTTCAACTTGGTTTGGACGATAAGTTGTTGCATGGTATGTTAACTTGTCATACTTTAACTACCATTGATGGGCATCTAACCGGAGACCCTCTGGACCTTAAAATGTTTGAAGCAACAGGATGGAAGCTAGTTGAACCATCAGTAAGTATTAAAAATTCATTTTATAATTTAACGAAATTTTTGTATTTTAATAAAGTTTTAATAAAAAATTGGATTCTAATAATTTTTTTGTTTTTTTTTAACTACAATAAATAATTAATTTATTTTAATAAAAAAGTTATTTATAAGCAGTTTAAGGCAATTTAACTTTGGTGGTTGTTGAACTCTGGACCCCAGGTATTAGTTTTTCATTAAAAAAATAACATGGTAGCAGTAGGAATCAAACTCCGGACCTCATGTAGTAGTGTAACTTATACCACTGCACCAAGGATTTAAATAGTTTCATTAAACCCAGAGTTTTATTATTAGATTGAAGATGAAAGTAAGTACGATCAACTTCAAACGACCTACGTTCGACCTTCAAATAATTTACTTAAAGACCAAAAATCTTTCCCTGATTCTACTGCATCACTGGCGGTAAGTTGAAAATATTTATTTTTTAAAAACACTTAAAAATGTTGTTTAGCCAAACACAAATAAGTTAAGACCTGTGAATTTATAAGATTTAACCTGGCTTAAGCTTACTAGGCTTTTTGTTCTCTTATAAAAATAGTGTTTTTTATGTGAAAAAGTTGACTTTACAGCCTAAACATAGAGTAACATCAGGCAATTGTGCATTTAAATTACCGGAGCAGGCAACTAAATGTAAAAAATGCAGGCCTACTTGACACTATTTAGGTTGAAAAACCAGATTATTTATTTCTTATTCAAATAGAATAGAATATAAATAACATGCATTAATTAAATAACAAAACATATAAGGTAGCATGCACTAATAAAAATAGGTCTAACCCCTCGCAAGCACAAACTATAATGAACTAATTGTTAAACACAAAACACAAAAGAGAACCTAATAGAGAAAGGGAAAAAATCACTGAACCAAATAGAAGAGAACTACAATAGCATACATAAACAAAAGCATAACTTAACATTAAGTTACTACAAGAAAAACTTTCAATCTACAAAAGATAACACAAAATAAACATACAAAATATATTCTTAACAAACTCACTATTTTTTTTTTTTTAAATAAAAGAAAGCATTCCCTTTTGTATCACTGAACTTAATAGCATGCCATGCACCCCATGCTTTGTCAAACAGTCAGCAAGTTGGTCTTTGGTATTAACCCACTTGATTTCGTTAACTTCTTTTCTTGCAATCATTTCTCGAAGTGATCCAACATCAATACGAAGTCTTTTATCAATAACACTTTTTGTGGAATATACAGCATCATATAATGAATGATTATCTGTAATTCCCACAATTGGTAATTTGTCAAACTTAACTTCTCCATAATATAATTCAGAAAACAAAGCATTTATAAATAATGCTGCTTCAATTCCATCTGAAAGAGCTAGGGTTTCTGCAGCCAGAGTACTTCTTGTAACACGCCGAATTCTTTTCGATTGCCAGCTCAACAGATTACAAGTATGGTCTTTACCAACAAGAAAAATCAAATAACCTCCTTGACTTCCTCCATTTCTTAGGTTTGCAAAAGCTGCATCTGTATACACCACAATTTTAAGATCTTTAGTATCTCCCAAATTCCTAAAGGTTAAAAACAGTTCTTTGGATTGAACCTTTCTTATAACTTTGTTGCAAGCAATTAAATCTTTTATTTTTGCATCTTCAAAATTAGTCGACAACATACAGACGTCAAAACTAACATCAGGTCTAGTCTGTCCACTTAACCATAGAAGTTGTCCTATCTTTGAACGCAATTCATCCCTTTCTGCTGATGTTATTGTGTCCTCATTTGTGGTTAAATGGTTTAAATTAATCTGTATTTGTTTGAGACTATCGACATATGATTTCTGTGTCAAAGTTATACCTTGGTTACTTTGAAAGATGTTTAAACCAATATATTTGAACTGATTTTTATTTTCCTCTCCAATTTTAAATGTTTGTCGTAAATTTTTTATTACAGTTTTTTCAAAATTTTCTGTTCCTGACCACAGAAAATCATCAACATAAACAGAAATCATTCCATATAACTGTTTTCCATTGTGCCAATAAAATAAAGCAGAATCCATTTTCGATATTTTGGCACCTGCTTCAAACATAAAGTTACGGACCTTATTGTACCAAGCCTTCGATGCATCAGCTAAACCGTAAACACATTTTTGAAGCTTCCAAACAATGTCTTTGGGACAGTTTGACTCTATCGGTGGTTTCAGTAAAATCTCTCGTTCAACTAAATCACCTTGTAAAAATGCTGTTTTTATATCAATGCTTTTTACTTGCCAATTCTTTTGTAATGACAGGGAAATAATCATTCTTAGAGCATCTTTAGAGCAAGTAGGAGATTCCTTTATTAGTTTTTCCTTATTTAGTTCTTCAAAGCCTCTAGCCACAAGGCGAGCTTTTGCAATCTTTTGATCGTCTTTTTCTTTTATTGAACAAATCCAACGCACTGATATACAGTGTTGGCCTGTATGTTTTACTTCTTTGTAATCACCATTTGCTTTCCAGCTATTCAATTCAGCTATTTTTGCATCATAAAATAAGTCACTAGATACTTCTTGGATCTCTTCAGTTTGTGTTTCAGACCTCATTACTTTAAAATTTTGGACCTTGTCAAAATTTATCCATGTATTTGTGTTTCTTAGATCTTCAGGTTCAATAAATTTTACATTATAAGCATTTTTGTATCGTCCAGTTGCTTTACCTGCTCTATTTAGAATTGAAGCTGTACATTCTATACCATGTTCATTATTAAATTGAACTGTTTGGCCGGTAAAAAGCTTTAATTTTAGAGGTTGAATTGCTAAATGAGAAGGATCTTCTACTTGGTTAGGCTTTTCTAATTCTTCTTCGGATGACGATTCCTCGATTGGAATTTGTTTTTTAGAACAAGGCTTTGTAATAATATCATTATCATTTTGAGTCTTGGGTTGAATTCTTAAAGGAGTTATTTCTTCTTGATCATCTAAATCACTTTGATTTTCATTTATGCGCTGAACCCTACAGGTGTGTGCTTTTATGTATTGCCCACCATGTCTTATGAAAACAATAGGGCCATCTTGACCCAAAACATTTGCAGGACCTTTCCAAACATTAACATCCTCCCGCTTGTAGTACACTTTCTCTCCAATAAGAAAAGTTTCTCCATTTCTTCTTGTTTGTTTTCTTAATGCCCTTCTAATCTTCTCTGAAGATTCTGTTTCAATAAATGCCCTTCTGGCACTATGTA
The DNA here is from genome assembly GCF_963082875.1 of Corella eumyota. Classification (NCBI taxonomy): domain Eukaryota; kingdom Metazoa; phylum Chordata; class Ascidiacea; order Phlebobranchia; family Corellidae; genus Corella; species Corella eumyota. The sequence goes on from NC_137496.1 coordinate 11,680,040, forward strand.
ACGCTGATATGTGTGCATCTACTGTCATACTTTGTGTTTTACCCTCTAAAGCTGGAAGCTTGTCGTCAATAGTGGAGGGTAAATTACTATTTTGTCCAAAAACCAATTGATTCGCACTAAATCCATAACTATTAATCATTGCATTTTTAGCGCTTAATGACCACGCCAAAGCTATATCCCAATTACATTTAACATCACTTTTGGTCTTTAGTAAGGTTTCAGTCAAAACTGCATTGTGTCTTTCACAAAGTCCATTACTCCAAGGAGAATAAGACGGGGTTGTAAGAACAGAAATATTAAAATTTCCACACAAATCATGAAACTCTTCATTATTAAATTCTCTTCCATTATCACTTTAAACATTACGGGGAGCACCAAACAAACTGAATCCAATGTTTCAGAAAGTTGTTAGCAATAACAGTGGAAGTCTTGTTGCGTATAATTACAGCATTACTATAACGTGTAAACATATCTATCATATGGAAAAACCATAAATTTGGTTCTAGCTCATGTAAGTCCATTGCTACTGTTTCGTTAAACTGTTGAGCCCATGGTAACCCCACAACAGGTCTCGGAACATTTTTCTTGTGTCTTAAACAAATATCACATTTTGAAATTTCTTCTTTAATAACAATCGAAAGCTCTTTGGTTAATGCATTTGCATTTTCAAGTAGTCGTTCCAAGTTTGTGGCTGAAGCATGGCCAAATTGTTTGTGAAGCTTTTGAACAACTTTCTTTTGTTCAGGAGGCGACATATCTTTGGACAACAGAATTTCTTCTCTTGGTTTTGTCAATACCTTGTTCTTAGGAGTAATATCTATACAATAATGGCCATTGGTGGAAAAAAACACATTAATATTTTTACCGAACATCTCTATTTTATCATTTTTAAGGTCAATCTTTGAATTAGCTTTCTTTAAAGAGGATTTGCTGAGAAATAGAGGCAAATCTTCTTTTATAATTTCTACATCAATGAAGCAAAATTTGTCACCAATACTTGCAGGAATGCGTGATTTTTTAAATGAAACTACTTGTCTTCCATCACCAAAACGAAAACTAGTACAACTTGCAGCACTTAAAATCTTGTTTCTCATCTCTTTACTTAAGTGATCAATATAATTTGTGTACCACTTGATACCACAAACTGTTTTAGTACATGCTGTATCTAGGACAGCAGATCCCATTGTTTCACACATAAATATTTCGCTTGCACTCGAAATTTTACTGAAGAGGACAACACTGACATCTTCAACTTCCTTAATTGAAGCAGGAAATTTTTCTTTATAAGGTCTTGTGTTATGAGGACACTTGGCTGCCCAATGCATAATAGAATCGCAGATAACACACCTTGTAATGTTTCCAAATTTATCTAATTTATTAAAATTCTTTTTTGGATCAAAATATTTCGACTTTTTATAATCTCGATTTCGAAATCTTTCTTTAGAGTAAAAGGCTTCTTGCTTTATTGTCATAGTAGAAGTAGATTGATATGAATTTTCAAATATTCGTTTCAGTGCAGACTTAATACTAACAAATTTGAGATCGCTAGCCATTGTTAGAACCAACCTTCGTTCATTGTCATTTACATTGGCTCCATCAATTAATTTAAATCCTAACACAGAATCAGGTAAAACCATTTCATTTGAAGACATTTTATGGTACAAATGTTCGAATTCCAAAATGTAATCACTCATAGATAAATGTTCAGGTTTTACGTAATCATTAAATGCCCGATAAGAACCATACGCATCATCTACTTTTTCACTTTTGAAAGCAGAAGCAATCTTTTTCCTCCATGCACTATAGCTGGTTTCCTCCCCAAACTTGGGAGGAGATTTTCTGGATACTGATGACATTTCTATATTTCAGTAACCATCCTCTGCTACCATTGAAAAACCAGATTATTTATTTCTTATTCAAATAGAATATAAATAACATGCATTAATTAAATAACAAAACATATAAGGTTGCATGCACTAATAAAAATAGGTCTAACCCCTAGCAAGCACAAACTATAATCAACTTATTGTTAAACACAAAACACAAAAGAGAACCTAATAGAGAAAGGGAAAAAATCACTGAACCAAATAGAAGAGAACTACAATAGCATACATAAACAAAAGCATAACTTAACATTAAGTTACTACAAGAAAAACTTTCAATCTACAAAAGATAACACAAAATAAACATACAAAATATATTCTTAACATAGGTAATGAAGTCGTTAGTTAATTATTTGCTTAGAACAAAAGTACGTTTAGTGACATAAATTTAATGTTGTTGCGTGTTTGCCAATGTATATATAAACGAACTATAAACATTTAACAAACTAACTGCTGTGCTTTTTACTGTAACAGGGACGCTAGCCTAAAAAGCTAAACAATGGAACCTAATAAACGTTTGTTTACTTTTTTAAAGTCAAGACCACATCTTTGTAGGTTTCCAATAAATAATAAAACATACCATGAATATTAATGTTCAATATTTGTTTTATTTCTATGGCTTTAATCAAGAAAGTTAGCTACCAAATTAATTGCAAAGAAAATCAATAACAAGTGAAATTCTAAAAAAACTAAATGGCTAGTAGTGAAATATTTTATAATTATTGACAGTGAAATATTTAAATATTCACAGGTTTTACTAAGGATATTTTTAACTAATATTCTTCCTCTTCTTCTTCCCCTTCTCCTTCTACGGAATCGACTGCGACTTCTTCGTAGTCCTTCTCAAGAGCTGCAAGATCCTCACGAGCCTCGGAGAACTCACCTTCTTCCATTCCCTCGTTGACGTACCTGGAATAACGAGGTTGTAAGTTAGCGACAGTTACGACATGAAGTCATCAAGTTAGAGATTAGTTGGACTACTTACCAATGGATGAAAGCACGCTTGGCGTACATAAGATCGAACTTGTGATCCAAATGAGCCCAAGCCTCTGCAATGACGGTGGTGTTGCTCAACATGCACACAGCTCGTTGGACTTTGGCGAGATCGCCTCCTGGAACAACAGTTGGTGGCTGGTAGTTGATTCCGACCTTGAATCCAGTTGGGCACCAATCGACGAACTAAAAGTTAAATAGACATTTTAAAACGGAGAAATTTAAGGCGCGATAAGATAGTTAAAGGAAGTATACAGTAAGTAGGAGAAATAAGCAACGCTAGTTTACTTACTTGGATGGTACGTTTGGTCTTGATGGTTGCAATGGCAGCGTTGACGTCCTTGGGGACTACGTCACCACGGTACAACATGCAGCAAGTAATGTACTTGCCGCAACGAGGATCGCACTTGATCATCTGGTTGGCTGGCTCGAAGCAAGCATTGGTGATCTCAGCCACGGAAAGTTGCTCATGGTAAGCCTTCTCAGCGGAGATAACTGGAGCATATGTGGCCAATGGGAAATGGATACGTGGGTATGGCACCAAGTTGGTCTGGAACCCTGCAAAAACGGTACAAGGTTATTCTAAATACAAAATTAAGGTTGTTAAGTTTTTTGTACAGTAATTTTAGGTAAATTTACCGTTCAAATCGACGTTCAAAGCACCATCGAATCTCAACGAGGCGGTGATGGAAGAAACGATTTGAGCCATCAACCTGTTCAAGTTGGTGTAAGTTGGACGCTCAATGTCCAAGTTACAGCAACAAATGTCGTAGATGGCCTCGTTGTCGACCATGAAAGCACAGTCAGAGTGCTCAAGGGTGGTATGGGTGGTCAGGATCGAGTTGTAAGGCTCGACAACAGCGGTGGAGACCTAAATAAATAAAATAACGTAAGTTTTTACCAAAATATTTATACCAATTTAATGTTATTTTTAAAGTTTGATTTTCTTACCTGGGGAGCTGGGTAAATGGCAAACTCAAGCTTGGATTTCTTCCCGTAATCGACGGAGAGTCTCTCCATAAGAAGAGAGGTGAATCCGGATCCGGTGCCTCCTCCGAAGGAGTGGAAGATCAGGAATCCCTGGAGCCCGGTGCACTGGTCAGCGAGTTTTCGGATTCGGTCAAGAACAAGGTCCACAATTTCTTTCCCGACGGTGTAGTGACCACGAGCGTAGTTGTTGGCTGCGTCCTCTTTCCCTGTGATCAATTGCTCGGGGTGGAACAACTGTTGGTAGGTACCTTTTCGAACCTCATCTGGGGAACAAAATTCAATGTTAAACTCTTGTTTTTTACAAAATTTTAGTTTTTTTTTTATTATTATTTTTTTTGACAACTTACCAACGACAGTTGGTTCAAGGTCGACGAACACGGCTCTTGGGACGTGTTTTCCTGCTCCAGTTTCGCTGAAAATGGTGTTGAAAGAGTCGTCTCCTCCTCCGATGGTCTTGTCACTTGGCATCTGGCCGTCAGGTTGGATTCCATGCTCGAGGCAGTACAACTCCCAGCAAGCATTTCCGATCTGAACTCCGGCTTGGCCGACGTGGATTGAGATACATTCACGCTAAAGGTAAAGAAAGGTAATGTAAAACCTTCTAGAACTTTCTCATAACTTAAAGAAGGAAGCCTGTGTAAATATTAAACCGCGCAAGCGCTGTTGAAAACCTCTTATCAAGCGCAACGATACACTTCACTGCTTTAAAAGTATGTTAAACAAATATAAGAGAAATATAACTTTAACTGTTGGCGTATATTTAAATAGTTTACTAATTTCGTATTTTCAAATTTAAAACTAAAATTCACAGATTAAAGTAAAAATTATAACGATTTTAAAAAACGCATGAAGTCATTTAAAGAAAGCTTTTATTATCAATATTTTAACTTAATTTGTGGCCCAATTTATAAGAAATAAACATAGCAGTCTGCCAGGATGTTATAAAATATTATACCTTTACTTTAATATAACTTAATGTAACCCACTATCAAATTTACCCCAAATTATTGACCCACACCCACTCCCTATTTTAAAACAAACATATTAAACTTACATCATAAATATAATGTTTGGTGACCATGCCATAACATACCTAAAATCTTTATGTAAACATTAATACTTTTGGCATGTTTTAAATCATTAAATTAATTTTGTCATTTTTTCCCGTCGCATTGTTGTAATATTAATTGTATATCGAATTTATTATTTACTTTTATTAATGTGCGAAAAACCAAAATAAAAAAAATAAAAATATAAAATTAACATAAACTTACCATTTTGATGAGTAAATTTTTTTTTTTATTTTGGTTTAGTTAGTGGTTGAAGTTGAAACGTAAAATAATCGCTGAATAGCTTGTTGACAGTTAAATGCCTTTTGCTAATTCAAAGTGTGTACCAACCCCATTCGCTATTCTAAACAATAAAAAACAAATATTCTATTGATCGATATTCTAAAGATTTGTTGGGTCGTGATGTCATTATTAGTATTGTTCGCAACAGCGTGTGTTCGTAATACGATAGTGTTTGGTTGCACGTGATGTCAGAGAATTGCTGGGGTTAAGCTGTGGGAGGCTTTTAAGTTAATGAAATTACTTTGTCTTTCTGTATTTAATTCTTTGCTGATTTAATTTCTTGGCTTTTATGGGAAAATATTTAAGTTTGTTCTTTTTATATATTTGTTAAAATTATTTAAAACATATGACGCCCTATTTGTGAAATCGGCCCATATAAATATTAGTAAAAATGATTGGCATTAGTTAAAAACCTAAAATCGCAAAAAAATTGTTTTATTATTAATATTTTATTCGTTTTTAACAAATATTTTATAGTTGGCTGATGATTTAAACAAGAATAGCGGTTTAAAATTGCTTAACCAAATGAATCACAATTTTTTTTGTAAATGTTAAGAATATAATCTTAAAGTTGAATAAATAAACGCTCCTTTGTTTTAATAAAACGACAAATCTTTTAAAAAACATCGTTTCCATAACAACTGGTATGTAGGAGTAACAGACTGGATATTGAATTACTTACAAACGTTGATGAAACCACGGGCAAGTAAAAACTGGTTCGGTGTTAAACAAACAAGTTAAATCAACAAACCGAGTCACCTTCGTTACTAAGCGGGAAAATTAAATACTTCTATTTAATTTATATTTATTTATCCTGAAAAATAAATAAATTTTTGTTGTAAAAAAAAAATAAATATTAAATAAATATTAAATTTCAAATCACAATTAGATATTGTCTGGTGGATTCCTCCTTCTTGTATTTTATTGGAGAGAAGATTGGAGATTGAAATGGACGCATACAGTAACAACTTTGAATTGTTCAACTTCTGTTCTTTTACAAACTACTGACGATACTAATCAGGTTTGTAGATTTTTGTATGGGTTAAAAGCTTGTCTTATGGTTATGGTTTTAATTGTTATAATATGGTTGCAACTCTCAACTAATATTCGCCTGTGATAGCTTACCCATGCATCACAAACTGCAGTTTACACCATTTACCATTGAGCCTGGCATTTATAGATAGCTCAAACACATCCTATCTGCACGCTCTTCTTTAATAAAATACAAAAACCTATCAGCTTAAAGTAAAAAAAAGATTGATTTGCAAAATAAAAAAAGTAAAAAAAGATTGCTAAAGTAAAAAAAAGTAAAACAAGATTGCTAAAGTAAAAAAAAGTAAAACAAGATTGCTAAAGTAAAAAAAAGTAAAACAAGTTTGCTAAAGTAAAAAAAAGTAAAACAAGATTGCTAAAGTAAAAAAAAGTAAAACAAGGTTGCTAAAGTAAAAAAAAGTAAAACAAGGTTGCTAAAGTAAAAAAAAGTAAAACAAGATTGCTAAAGTAAAAAAAAGTAAAACAAGATTGCTAAAGTAAAAAAAAGTAAAACAAGATTGCTAAAGTAAAAAAAAGTAAAACAAGATTGCTAAAGTAAAAAAAAGTAAAACAAGATTGCTTTGCAAAATAAAAAAAATTGGCTGCATTGATTAAATCTTGTGAAATATAACTACAATGGATTAATAAATGAATAGCATTGTTAAATAGATACTTATATTTAATAATATTCCAAACTGGCAAAGTTAACTTAGGACTGGGTTAGAGTAACAGTTGTTACTTTATGTTTAGGTGAAGTCAACCTTTCCGTATCGGGGATAATAAGTACATAAAAATATTTTACTTTATTAATTATTGTTACATTTTATTTCAGAATTTTGTTGCTGAAATTAATGTAATGTCGTCAGAGCTGGCTTTACTTATCTCCAATAATTATCCAGGATCTGGGTAAATTAAGTTAATATTTTATTTATATCAAATCTCTAAATTATTGCAAAATACTTTAAAAATAACTTAGTTAGATTATGTTAAACTAACAACACATCTATTACATAAATGTGTTAAGTGTTTTAATTGGGCTAAGTATTGTTAAAGTACTTATCAGTTTATATTAGTTTTACTAGTGTTGGTGTTTTCTGGGTAATCTTTTTAAGTTATATAATATATGCATACAGCTTTTAAATTAAAAAAAATTAACTTTCCTTTTTTTTAATTTTTTTTTTGCTTTGTAAATAAATATTTATTAAAATTAAATTAATTGATATCCTAAAACTTGATTAAATTTGTTTATTTTTAAACATGCAGAGACAATTATGGAAGTCAACAAAATGATGAGTTTAAATATTTTCAACATCATTGTTCGAAATATATTTGGAATTTTGAACAAAATGTAAGTGTTTACCTTGTTAGATTGACAATTATTTTGTATTTGTTTATTCTTTACGTTACAAGGCTGACGTTATAACTTAAACATAGAGTAACGTTAGTTACCCCGACCCAGTCTCAAGTTGCTTATGGCAGTTTGGGATATTATAGATTATAATTGCCCGATAATTAAGCTGCTGATTTTGAAAGCAGTAAGGATTGAACCCAGAACCTTTTGTAGTAAAGCAAATGTTCCAACCATTCACTACACCACTCTGTTTTAATATTTAAAAAAAACTTCAGTGTTATAATTAACTTTATTTTAATTCCAATTATACTGTGATGTCATAATAATTAATTATTTATATTCCAGACTTTTGTGGAACTCGGTGGTTTGGACAACCAGGTGACTCTTGAGCAACTTCATCAGAACTCCACCGGAGGATTGAACTTGGATGAGATCTCGAGAAGAAGTTGTTTGTTTGGGAGTAATCTTATCACTGTCAAGGTAGAGTTTGAGTGGAGTTTAACTTGAGTATTTTTTAAGTTTCTTTTTATAGTTATTCTCAATGTGGTAAGGTTAACTTCACAACCTAAACATAAAGTAACTTTTGTTACCCCAGCCCAATCTCAAGTTGGCTTTGGTAGTTTGGGATATTATAGAATATAATTGCTCAATAATTGTGCTGTTGATTAAGTGTTGGCTCAGCAGGAGTTTATACCGTTTGTAGCATCTTAATTCAGGGCATAAAAAGCAGTGGTAATTAAGCAAATGACCTCATGTAGTGAAGCCAAATGTTCCAACCACTATTCTGGTATTTTGTTTTAAATATAAGAATCTTTACTAACCGACCTTCAGTTAGTTATGTGACCTCGACCTATTTTGGTGCTGTAGTAAATTTAGTTGTTGACTTACCAATATTATTTGTTTAAAAGTCACAAGGTTCTTGGTTGAAAATAATGACAACAAAACGGCAGCAGAGGGATTTAAACTCTAGACCTTGAATTAAAAACCATTTCAAGTTACCTTTTTAAACTACTACATACATTTTAAATTTAAAAGAGTCAAACTTTTTTATATATTATTTGCAAACCATAACTATGTGCGTCATATAATATTTTTTCTGCAAACAATAACTACTTACACAAATGCTGCTTGTTAAATTTTAACCCAAATTTTTCAGATTCCAGGATATTTTATGTTGTTAGTTTCTGAAATTTTGAACCCATTTTACGTTTTCCAACTTTTTGCTGTTATATTCTGGATGTTTATTTTTCTCTGCGATTGCATCTCTTATACAGGTAAGTCAGATCATTAATTTGTTCCTATTAGATTTATTGTTTATTTATCCTTGATGTGGAAAAGCTGATTTTACGACTAAAACATAGGGTAACATTTGCTACTCCGACCCATTCTTGAGTTGCCTTTTGTAGTTTGTTATATTAGAGATTATAATTGCCTAATAATTAATCTGCTGATTAAGTGCTGGCTCAGCAGGAATTTAAATTGTTTAAGAAACCTTACTTAAGAGCACTACAGCATGAAAGCAGTTTGGTTTAATAATTATTCTGCAAATTAGTTTAAATCCCAACTTTTGGATAACTTTCCTAACTTTAACTTTGTGCAAAATACTCCACAAGTTATTCTGTTGACCTAACTTGAAAATTTGAAATTGAAATTATAAATTAAGCAACAGAATTAATATAAAATTAATTTTTAAGGTAAGAACTGAAAGAGTTAACCTCCACAAAATGGTTGAGTATCACAACGAGACTAAAGTTATCGTCCAGCGGCAGGATTCAAACTCACAGTCTGGAGTTCAACAAATTGAGGTCAGTACTTTCACTTTTAACAATAACTTTAAAGTTTTTGTTCTTATATTGTTAAGGACAGAGATTTAGGGATCATTTTTTACTTTTTTTAGTAGATGGTTTCATGTTTTAGAACCAACATTTTTAAAATTAAGTTTGTGCCAATTTTGTCATTAAACACATTTTTTTTAGTAATTTTAGTGATTATTTTTAAATAAAAAAGGAAAAAGTTTAAGTTAGTTAAGCTTTTGTATTTTGTAAATTGCTTTGCAATATAAAATTTGTTTTATTGTAAAAGTTGTTCTTAATTATTTACAAATTAATTGTTAATTTTTTCAGGTTTGGAGCAAAGAATTGGTTCCGGGCGATGTGATTATAGTGCCACCTAATGGAATGTTGTTACCGTGCGATTCTGCTCTTGTGTCAGGTACGACTGCTTTAAGACTAAGTGTTTTAACATTTTTGTGTCAAAAGAAATAATTTACCCAAGCACCACAAATGGCAGTTTTTAAAGTCCTCTAATGTAAACATGTCCATTAACCACCCCATATATATACAAAGTTCTTTATTTTTTATACGGAATTTTATTTCTACTTGAAGTCTGATATTGTGGTATGCCGGTCATGGCGATGGATTACGGGCCAATAGGTTTCAGGTTCGAGCCGCACCAATGCCACATTATTCGCCCTTGAGCCAAGTGTTTACAGATAGCTTAAACACACAAAAAGGTTTCAGGTTCAAGCTGCACCAATGCCACACTATTCACTCTTGAGCCCGGCGTTTACAGATAGCTTAAACACACCAAAAGGTTTAGGGTTCAAGCTGCACCAATGCCACACTATTTACCCTTGAGCCCAGTGTTTACAGATAGCTTAAACACACCAAAAGGTTTCAGGTTCAAGCTGCACCAATGCCACACTATTCACTCTTGAGCCCAGTGTTTACAGTACATTCTTTTCCCAATAATATAAAAACCTATCAACTTTAGAATATATTGGAATATTAACATTGGATAACTTTTACTTACAGGAACATGTATTGTGAATGAAAGCATGCTAACGGGAGAGAGTGTTCCTGTCACTAAAACACCACTTCCCAGCAGTGAGAGGGAGATGAAGAACTTTTACACCACGGAGGAGCATAAACGTCACACTCTGTTTTGTGGAACCCAAGTTCTTCAAATAAGGTAAGTAATACCTGAGATCCTGGGTTTGATTCCCACTGCTGGTATGTTGTAGCATCCTTAAGTAAGACTTGAGATCTTGGGTTTGATTCCTGCTGCTTGCATGTTGTAGCATCCTTGAGTAAGACCTAAGATCCTTGGTTTGATTTCCACTGCTGGCATGTTGTAACATCCTTGAGTAAGACCTAAGATCCTTGGTTTGATTTCCACTGCCGGCATGTTGTAGCATCCTTGAATAAGCCCTGAGATCCTGGGTGTGATTCCCACTGCTGGCATGATGTAGCATCCTTGGAAAAGCCCTGAGCTCCTGGGTGTGATTCCCACTGCTGGCATGATGTAGCATCCTTAAGTAAGACCTGGGATCCTGGGTTTGATATTTACTGCTAGATTTTAAAAGATTTTAATGTTATTTTTATCAATAAAATAAACTTAAAAAAACAATTGTAATTTTAACTATAACTCAACAAACTTATCTAAATAAACTTTGGGTATTGGTAATTTTTACTATGTCAAAACCTAAATATCGGCATTTTAAAAATAAAATCTACTTGGGTTTTATCGTGGTGAATTGGTGAAAGCAGTGGTGGTTCGAACAGGTTATCATACAGCTAAAGGAAGACTGGTTCACAGTATTTTGTATCCAAAACCAGTTGATATGAAGTTACTGAGGGATGCTTACACTTTTGTGTTTATACTTGCCCTTATAGCTATGTGTGGGTTCATATACACTGTTATAATACAGGTATTTAAAACAATTTTTTTTTTATTTTTTTTTTGCTAATTTTTGACAATTTTATTTTTTATGATAACAGTTTTTTTTTTTTTATTTTGACTTAAATTTGGTATTTAATTACTTTTTCTACAGCCTTTTTACATTAACATTCTATTTATAATAGAGCTTGGCAGACATATATAAAAATATATCAAAGTTATAAGCCTGCAAGATGAATAAAACTGCCATTTGTAGTGCATGGGTAAATTATCAAAAGCAAATTTCATTTCAAAGTTGTGACCATATTACAACAATTAAAATCCCAACCATGGGGCGGGTTATTTACTAGTATTACTTGATAATAATGAGCACAATAACAGTAGTTTAAAGCAACTAGGTATGCTGCCAATTTAACCTTTTACTTTTTACTTACATATATGTGTTAACAATGTTTTCCTATACAGCATTTGCAAGGGGAGTCTGCTCGAGATATTGCTTTCAATGCGATCGACCTTATCACAATTTCTGTGCCTCCTGCCCTACCATTAGCCATGACAATTGGAATCATCTATGCTCAGATGAGGCTCAAGAAACAGAGGATCCACTGCATTAGTCCGCAGAGGATTAATATTAGTGGACAAGTGGGTGGATTTTTTTCCTACTATTTTTCCACCTAAACTTCTAGGTTAAATTTAACTGCTGTTATGTTATTTGTTAGGTAGTGTGTTAAACAATGATTAATCCAAACTATAAATATAAGTTGATACATGGACATTATATCTACATAAACTTATGGGTTCAATCCCCACTGCTTCCAAGCTATAGTCCCTTTAAGTAAGGTAATAATATAAGTGGTAAGAACTCCTGCTAAACCAAAAAAAAACAATTAACAGATTAATTATTGGGCAATTATAAACTGTAACAACACAAACTACCAAGGCAACTTGAGACTGGGTTGGAGTAACAAATGTTACTCTATGTTTAGGCTGTGAAGTCAACCTTACTACATTAAGGATAAATAAATGTTAAAAATTATATATTTTTGCCAAACAAGACTTAAATCTAGACAGAGGTAACAGAAGTATCTTTATCATACACTTTCCAAGTCTAGGTTTAAATCCTCTATAAAATTTAAATATCAGTTTATTAATAAAGCAAATATTTTTAAACAGGTTGATGTCGTGGCATTTGACAAAACTGGAACTTTAACTGAAGATGGATTGGATTTAGCTGAAGTAATTCCAGTTGACCACAAACTACCACAAGCTAAAAACAACTGCAAGTTCAAGGAACCTATTCAGGCAGAAAACTTAAAATTTCAACTTGGTTTGGACGATAAGTTGTTGCATGGTATGTTAACTTGTCATACTCTAACTACCATTGACGGGCATCTAACTGGAGACCCTCTGGACCTTAAAATGTTTGAAGCAACAGGATGGAAGCTAGTTGAACCATCAGTAAGTTTTTTAAATTGATTTCAATACTTTAACGGAATTTTTGTATTTTAATAAAGTTTTAATAAAAAATTGGATTCTAATAATTTTTTTGTTTTTTTTAACTACAAAAATAATTAATTTATTTTAATAAAAAATATTTTAAGCAGTTTGAGGCAATTTAACTTTGGTGGTTGTTGAACTCTGGACCCCAGGTCTTAGTTTTTCATTAAAAAATAACATGGTAGCAGTAGGAATCAAACTCAGGACCCCATGTAGTAGTGTGACCTATACCACTGCACCAAGGATTTAAATAGTTTCATTAAACCCAGAGTTTTATTATTAGATTGAAGATGAAAGTAAGTACGATCAACTTCAAACGACCTACGTTCGACCTTCAAATAATTTACTTAAAGACCAAAAATCTTTTCCTGATTCTACTGCATCACTGGCGGTAAGTTGAATGTATTTATTCTTTAAAAACACTTAAAAATGTTGTTTAGCCAAATACAAAAAAAGTTAAGACATGTGAATTTATAAGATTTAACCTGGCTTAGCTAGGCTTTTTGTTCTCTTATAAAAATAGTGTTTTTTATGTGAAAAGGTCAACTTCACAGCCTAAACATAGAGTAACATCAGGCAATTGTGCATTTAAATTACCGGAGCAGGCAACTAAATTTAAAAAATTTGGGCCTTCTTGACACTATTTAGGTAATGAAGTCGTTAGTTAATTATTTGCTTAGAACAAAAGTACGTTTAGTGACATAAATTTAATGTTGTTGCGTGTTTACCAATGTATATATAAACAAACTATAAACATTTAACAAACTAACTGCTGTGCTTTTTACTGTAACACGGACGCTAGCCTAAAAAGCTAAACAATGGAACCTACTAAACGTTTGTTTACTTCTTTAAAGTCAAGGCCACATCTTTGTAGGTTTCCAATAAATATTAAAACATACCATAAACATTAATGTTGAATATTTGTTTTATTTCTATGGCTTTAATTAAGAAAGTTAGCTACCAAATTAATTGCAAAGAAAATCAATAACAAGTGAAATTCTAACAAAACTAAATGGCTAGTAGTGAAATATTTTATAATTATTGACAGTGAAATGTTTAAATATTCACAGGTTTTACTAAGGATATTTTTAACTAATATTTTTCCTCTTCTTCTTCCCCTTCTCCTTCTAAATCGACTCCGACTTCTTCGTAATCCTTCTCAAGAGCTGCAAGATTCTCACGAGCCTCGGAGAACTCACCTTCTTCCATTCCCTCGCTGACGTACCTGGAATAACGAGGTTGTAAGTTAGCGACAGTTTCGACATGAAGTCATCAAGTTAAAGATTAGTTGGACTACTTACCAATGGACGAAAGCACGCTTGGCGTACATAAGATCGAACTTATGATCCAAACGAGCCCAAGCCTCAGCAATGGCGGTGGTGTTGCTCAACATGCACACAGCTCGTTGGACTTTGGCGAGATCGCCTCCTGGAACAACAGTTGGTGGCTGGTAGTTGATTCCGACCTTGAATCCAGTTGGGCACCAATCGACGAACTAAAAGATAAAATAGACATTTTAAAACGGAGAAATTTAAGGCGCGTTAAGATAGTTAAAGGTAGTATATGGTAAGTAGAAAAAATAAGCAATACTAGTTACTTACTTGGATGGTACGTTTGGTCTTGATGGTTGCAATGGCAGCGTTGACGTCCTTGGGGACTACGTCACCACGGTACAACATGCAGCAAGCCATGTACTTGCCCCAACGAGGATCGCACTTGACCATCTGGTTGGCTGGCTCGAAGCAAGCATTGGTGATCTCAGCCACGGAAAGTTGCTCATGGTAAGCCTTCTCAGCGGAGATAACTGGAGCATATGTGGCCAATGGGAAATGGATACGTGGGTATGGCACCAAGTTGGTCTGAAACTCTGCAAAAACGGTACAAGGTTATTCTAAATACAAATTAAGGTTGTTAAGCTTTTTGTACAGTAATTTTAGGTCAATTTACCGGTCAAATCGACGTTCAAAGCACCATCGAATCTCAACGAAGCGGTGATGGAGGAAACGATTTGAGCCATTAACCTGTTCAAGTTGGTGTAAGTTGGTCGCTCGATATCCAAGTTTCGTCGGCAAATGTCGTAGATGGCCTCGTTGTCGACCATGAAAGCACAGTCAGAGAGCTCAAGGGTGACATTGGTCGTCAGGATCGAGTTGTAAGGCTCGACAACAGCGGTGGAGAACTAAATAAATAAAATAACGTAAGTTTTTACCAAAATATTTATAACAATTTAATGTTATTTTTAAAGTTTGATTTTCTTACCTGGGGAGCTAGGTAAATGGCAAACTCAAGCTTGGATTTCTTCCCGTAATCGACGATTAGTCTCTCCATAAGAAGAGAGGTGAATCCGGATCCGGTGCCTCCTCCGAAGGAGTGGAAGATCAGGAATCCCTGGAGCCCGGTGCACTGGTCAGCGAGTTTTCGAATTCGGTCAAGAACAAGGTCAACAATTTCTTTCCCGACGGTGTAGTGACCACGAGCGTAGTTGTTGGCTGCGTCATCTTTCCCTGTGATCAATTGCTCGGGGTGGAACAACTGTCGGTAGGTACCGGTTCGAACCTCATCTGGGGAACAAAATTCAAGTTTAAGATTTTGTTTTTAAGTGTATTTTATTTTATATTTTTGACAACTTACCAACGACAGTTGGTTCAAGGTCGACGAACACGGCTCTTGGGACGTGTTTTCCTGCTCCAGTTTTGCTGAAAAAGGTGTTGAAAGAATCGTCTCTTCCTCCGATGGTCTTGTCACTTGGCATCTGGCCGTCAGGTTGGATTCCATGCTCGAGGCAGTACAACTCCCAGCAAGCATTTCCGATCTGGACTCCGGCTTGGCCGACGTGGATTGAGATACATTCACGCTAAAGGTAAAGAAAGGTAATGTAAAACCTTCTAGAACTTTCTCATAACTTAAAGAAGGACGCCTGTGTAAATATTAAACCGCGCAAGCGCTGTTGAAAACCTCTTATCAAGCGCAACAATACACTTCACTGCTTTAAAAGTATGTTAAACAAATAAAAGAGAAATAGAACTTTAACTGTTGGCGTATATTTAAATAGTTTACTAATTTCGTATTTTCAAATTTAAAACTAAAATTCACAGATTAAAGTAAAAATTATAACGATTTTAAAAAACGCATGAAGTCTTTTAAAGAAAGCTTTTATTATCAATATTTTAACTTAATTTGTGGCCCAATTTATAAGAAATAAACATAGCAGTCTGCCAGGATGTTATAAAATATTATACCTTTACTTTAATATAACTTAATGTAACCCACTATCAAATTTACCCCAAATTATTGACCCACACCCACTCCCTATTTTAAAACAAACATATTAAACTTACATCATAAATATAATGTTTGGTGACCATGCCATAACATACTTAAAATCTTTATGTAAACATTAATACTTTTGGCATGTTTTAAATCATTAAATTGATTTTGTCATTTTTTCCCGTCGCATTGTTGTAATATTAATTGTATATCGAATTTAATATTTACTTTTATCAATGCGCGAAAAACCAAAATAAATAAATAAATAAAAATATAAAATTAACATAAACTTACCATTTTGATGAGTAATTTTTTTTTTTTATTTTGGTTTAGTTAGTAGTTGAAGTTGAAACGTAAAATAATCGCTGAATAGCTTGTTGACAGTTAAATGCCTTTTGCTAATTCAAAGTGTGTACCAACCCCATTCGCTATTCTAAACAATAAAAAACAAATATTCTATTGATCGATATTCTAAAGACTCGTTCGGTTGTGATGTCATTATTGGTATTGTTCGCAACAGCGTGTGTTCGTAATACGATGGTGTTTGGTTACACGTGATGTCAGAGAATTGCTGGGGTTAAGCTGTGGGAGGCTTTTAAGTTAATGAAATTACTTTGTCTTTCTGTATTTAATTCTTTGCTGATTTAATTCCTTGGCTTTTATGGGAAAATATTTATGTTTGTTCTTTTTATATATTTGTTAAAATTATTTAAAACATATGACGCCCTATTTGTGAAATCGGCCCATATAAATATTAGTAAAAATGATTGGCAATAGTTAAAAACCTAAAATCGCAAAAAAATTGTTTTATTATTAATATTTTATTCGTTTTTAACAAATATTTTGTAGTTGGCTGATGATTTAAACAAGAATAGCGGTTTAAAATTGCTTAACCAAATGAATCACAATTTTTTTTGTAAATGTTAAGAATATAATCTTAAAGTTGAATAAATAAACGCTCCTTTGTTTTAATAAAACGACAAATCTTTTTAAAAACATCGTTTCCATAACAACTGGTATGTAGGAGTAACAGACTGGATATTGAATTACTTACAAATGTTGATGAAACCACGGGCAAGTAAAAACTGGTTCGGTGTTAAACAAACAAGTTAAATCAACAAACCGAGTCACCTTCGTTACTAAGCGGGAAAATTAAATACTTCTATTTAATTTATATTTATTTATCCTCGATGTGGAAAGGTCGACTTTACGGCCTAAACATAGAGTAACATCAGTTACTCCCACCCAGTCTTAAGTTGCCTTTAACAGTTTGGGATATTATGGATTATGATTGCCCGATAATTATGCTGCTGATTAAGTGCTGGCTTTGTTGGGACCAACGCATTAATTTTTTTTAAAAACATAATTCATGTTTATTATTAATTGTTAATTAATTAATTTTACCAGTTTAACAATAATTAATTCGTCGAATTTAAGACTGGGCTGGTTTAACGAAGTCACCATTAATGATAAGCAAATAAGAATCTTTTAGCATGAGTATACTACCTAACTGCCCGCACTACGGGCTTTTTGTTTTACTTATTTAAATTTAACTGGTTACTATTACAGTGGTTGTCGTAATATAGTTGCAACGAAAATGGACTTTTCGCCAGTTAGAGATATTATTGATTATAAATGCTCTCACGAAAAAAAGTAAAATTTAGAATGAGTTTAATCAGAAAGCGGATTATTTTCTGAGAAAAATGAAGAAGGAGGCAACAAAGAAATATCAAGAAGATTTAAAAGGGCAAGGATACAGTGACGAACAAATTATAAAATGACCGCAAGTTCTTCTACGACAAAACCGAAAAACAAAACCCAAAAACCTAAAAGTAAACCAACATTAAACTCACATCGAAGCGACCCAAAAACTGTAACTAAACCATCACAAATAACCATAGAAACAGCCCCAATATTAACTCCTACTTCGACGACGGGTCACCCCTACGAAAAATGGCAAACAGTTTTTGAGATTCCAAAACAAAAAACTTTGAACCAAGTTACGTTGAAACCTGCCGCTCCTAAAGAAGAAAAAATAGAATTTGCAGAGAAGAGAATAATTAATGTTGACTCTAGTTCTGGGCCAACTGCTTTTAAAAAAAGGAAAACAGACTCTAACTCTAAATCAAGAAGTATTCGAAAGCGAAATACAGATTAAAAATAATTTTTTATGTTCATATTTTACAGAACATGAAAGACATATGTTGGTTCTTAGTTAACATACTTGTTTTTAATGTTTTTGTTATGATAAAAAATTCTAAGTGAATTTTTCTGATAAATTATTATTTCCTGTTATAAAATTTTTTTTGATGTTAATTTGTTGGCAAAAACAAAAACATTAAACTAATGGTTTTATAAAGAACTTACCACAAGATTTTAAATTGATAATTACTAGTCCATGGCTTGCCCTACAGCATTTGAATTGTTGTGATAACTAATACAGCTCATGATAATATACCCGAGCACCACATATGGTATTTTATTTATTCTGTGGGCATATTCATTGGACATATGTGCAAAAGGTTTACTATTTTAAATTTATTATTCTTTTTATATTTTTAGGTTATTTAAATATGAAAAAATGTAGTTTTTTATAAATTTAATTAGAAATTCTTCACTTATAAGTGGATGTCTGGCTTCAGAACAAAGATAAATCTTTATTGTTGTTTCGTTCGGAGAGGACAGGCCAGATGACCTCTCAATATGACTGGTCACAAGGTGGCAGTATCGATCGTGTAAGTGAGGAATCCATTAATGAAGAAGCAGAGGCCAGCTATGGGTTGCTTAGCAACCAACGGGGCAGAGTCAGCGAAGGTAAATCAATTTACTTTTTTTATGAAAAATATAAAATTAGAACCTTAAAAGTTGTTAAATTAGAAAAAACTCAAAAATATTTATTTAATTTTTAAAAATAAATTAAAAAAGACAATGTCTTATCTTTCAAGTTATTAAGTATATATTTAAAAAAACAAATGTTGTTTATTGAAGATAAAGATAAGTGCTACTATGATAAAATAACTTCAACCACAAGCCAGCAGCATTGAGCAAACTAACTCCTTTGTTGTTTTACTTTGCAAAAATTTGTAATTTGTTAAAGATTAAGCTCTGAGTTATGCTTGCTTTGTTGGTTTAGTTACTGTAACTGGTCATAACCTAATATGGTTTAAAGTCCAGTGCTAAAAACTAGTATACATAAATGCATTAAGAGTAGTTTATTTAAAGGTATTTTATGTTAAATTAGATTTATTTGTGTGTGCAATTAATAGATTTGTTTGTGTGTGCAATTAATAGATAATGCAAGTCTGCATTTAAAATTTAATTTATAATTACAAGTTTCACTTTTATTTAAAATTAAAGCTATTTCCGTGATAGGTTTTTTTAACTGTATGTACTTTCAGCTTTTTATAACTACTCGTGCCTCTGTTTTCTTATAATATTGCAGTTTAAAAAATAGATTGTTTTGCTGTTAAAGTTTAGATAAATATGTTAAAATATATCACACTCACTTTTATATATTCCAGATATGGAATGCATAATAGGAAAGGGATCTCCTGATGAACTTCTTTGTATTGGGTATAAGAAAAATCATTGGAAATTTGTACTCAGTGTACTGGCTACCGTAAGTTTTTAAATTATTTTCTAAAATCTTTTTTTGGGTGATTTTTGTTAAACTAATTCTGACAAAGATTTTTAATGATAATTGCCAAAGTTAAATTACAACTTGAAGTTCTTTTTTATTACAAGTAGCACACATTGCAAAAATTTATTTATTTTTCATGCAATTTTTACGGTGTTTGTCTTTTTAATTTTGACATTTTAAATTTTCAAATCAGTTGACCAAGTAGGATCAATTGTGAAACTATAACATAATAATTTATTACTATTTTACAACAACATTTTATTGCCTATAAACTTACATAACCTATTTATTCTATAAACTATTTTAGAATACTCAATAATTTAAGTATTTAAATTTCAAATCACAATTAGATATTGTCTGGTGGATTCCTCCTTCTTGTATTTTATTGGAGAGAAGATTGGAGATTGAAATGGACGCATACAGTAACAACTTTAAATCAGTCAACTTCTGTTCTCCTACAAACTACTGACGATACTAATCAGGTTTGTAGATTTTTGTATGGGTTAAAAGCTTGTCTTATGGTTATGGTTTTAATTGTTATAATATGGTTGCAACTCTCAACTAATATTCGCCTGTGATAGCTTACCCATGCATCACAAACTGCAGTTTACACCATTTGCCATTGAGCATGGCATTTATAGATAGCTCAAACACATCCTATCTGCACGCTCTTCTTTAATAAAATACAAAAACCTATCACCTTAAAGTAAAAAAAAGATTGATTTGCAAAATAAAAAAAGTAAAAAAAGATTGCTAAAGTAAAAAAAAGTAAAACAAGATTGCTAAAGTAAAAAAAAGTAAAACAAGATTGCTAAAGTAAAAAAAAAAGTAAAACAAGATTGCTAAAGTAAAAAAAAGTAAAACAAGGTTGCTAAAGTAAAAAAAAGTAAAACAAGATTGCTAAAGTAAAAAAAAGTAAAACAAGATTGCTAAAGTAAAAAAAAGTAAAACAAGATTGCTAAAGTAAAAAAAAGTAAAACAAGATTGCTAAAGTAAAAAAAAGTAAAACAAGATTGCTAAAGTAAAAAAAAGTAAAACAAGATTGCTAAAGTAAAAAAAAGTAAAACAAGATTGCTTTGCAAAATAAAAAAAAATTGGCTGCATTGATTAAATCTTGTGAAATATAACTACAATGGATTAATAAATGAATAGCATTGTTAAATAGATACCTTATATTTAATAATATTCCAAACTGGCAAAGTTATTCGCCTGTGATAGCTTACCCATGCATCACAAACTGCAGTTTACACCATTTGCCATTGAGCATGGCATTTATAGATAGCTCAAACACATCCTATCTGCACGCTCTTCTTTAATAAAATACAAAAACCTATCACCTTAAAGTAAAAAAAAGATTGATTTGCAAAATAAAAAAAGTAAAAAAAGATTGCTAAAGTAAAAAAAAGTAAAACAAGATTGCTAAAGTAAAAAAAAGTAAAACAAGATTGCTAAAGTAAAAAAAAGTAAAACAAGTTTGCTAAAGTAAAAAAAAGTAAAACAAGATTGCTAAAGTAAAAAAAAGTAAAACAAGATTGCTAAAGTAAAAAAAAGTAAAACAAGATTGCTAAAGTAAAAAAAAGTAAAACAAGATTGCTAAAGTAAAAAAAAGTAAAACAAGATTGCTAAAGTAAAAAAAAGTAAAACAAGATTGCTTTGCAAAATAAAAAAAAATTGGCTGCATTGATTAAATCTTGTGAAATATAACTACAATGGATTAATAAATGAATAGCATTGTTAAATAGATACTTATATTTAATAATATTCCAAACTGGCAAAGTTAACTTAGGACTGGGTTAGAGTAACAGTTGTTACTTTATGTTTAGGTGAAGTCAACCTTTCCGTATCGGGGATAATAAGTACATAAAAATATTTTACTTTATTAATTATTGTTACATTTTATTTCAGAAATTTGTTGCTGAAATTAATGTAATGTCGTCAGAGCTGGCTTTACTTATCTCCAATAATTATCCAGGATCTGGGTAAATTAATTTAATATTTTATTTATATCAAATCTCTAAATTATTGCAAAATACTTTAAAAATAACTTAGTTAGATTATGTTAAACTAACAACACATCTATTACATAAATGTGTTAAGTGTTTTAATTGGGCTAAGTATTGTTAAAGTACTTATCAGTTTATATTAGTTTTACTAGTGTTGGTGTTTTCTGGGTAATCTTTTTAAGTTATATAATATATGCATACAGCTTTTAAATTAAAAAAAATTAACTTTTCTTTTTTTTAATTTTTTTTTTGCTTTGTAAATAAATATTTATTAAAATTGAATTAATTGATATCCTAAAACTTGATTAAATTTGTTTATTTTTAAACATGCAGAAACAATTATGGAAGTCAACAAAATGATGAGTTTAAATATTTTCAACATCATTGTTCGAAATATATTTGGAATTTTGAACAAAATGTAAGTGTTTACCTTGTTAGATTGACAATTATTTTGTATTTGTTTATCCTTTACGTTACAAGGCTGATGTTATAACTTAAACATAGAGTAACATTACTTACCCCGACCCAGTCTCTTCTGTTATTCTGTTGACCTAACATAAAAATTTGAAATTGAAATTATAAATAAAGGAACAAAATTAAAATAAAATTAATTTTTAAGGTAAGAACTGAAAGAGTTAACCTCCATAAAATGGTTGAGTATCACAACGAGACTAAAGTTATCGTCCAGCGCCAGGATTCAAACTCACAGTCTGGAGTTAAACAAATTGAGGTCAGTACATTCCACTTAACAATAACTTTAAAGTTTTTTATTCTTATATTATCAAGGACAGAGATTTAGGGATAATTTTTTACTTTTTTCAATAGATGGTTTCATGTTTTGGGACCAACATTTTTAAAATTAAGTTTGTGCCAATTTTGTCATTAAACACATTTTTTTTAGTAATTTTAGTGATTAGTTTTAAATAAAAAAGGAAAAAGTTTAAGTTAGTTAAGCTTTTGTATTTTGTAAATTGCTTTGCAATATAAAATTTGTTTTATTGTAAAAGTTGTTCTTAATTATTTACAAATTAATTGTTAATTTTTTCAGGTTTGGAGCAAAGAATTGGTTCCGGGCGATGTGATTATAGTGCCACCTAATGGAATGTTGTTACCGTGCGATTCTGCTCTTGTGTCAGGTACGACTGCTTTAAGACTAAGTGTTTTAACATTTTTGTGTCAAAAGAAATAATTTACCCAAGCACCACAAATGGCAGTTTTTAAAGTCCTCTAATGTAAACATGTCCATTTACCACCCCATATATATACAAAGTTCTTTATTTTTTATACGGAATTTTATTTCTACTTGAAGTCTGATATTGTGGTATGCCGGTCATGGCGATGGATTACGGGCCAATAGGTTTCAGGTTCGAGCCGCACCAATGCCACACTATTTACCCTTGAGCCCAGTGTTTACAGATAGCTTAAACACACCAAAAGGTTTCAGGTTTAAGCTGCACCAATGCCACACTATTCACCCTTAAGCCAAGAGTTTACAGTACATTCTTTTCCCAATAATATAAAAACCTATCAACTTTAGAATATATTGGAATATTATCATTGGATAACTTTAACTTACAGGAACATGTATTGTGAATGAAAGCATGCTGACAGGAGAGAGTGTTCCTGTAACTAAAACACCACTTCCCAGCAGTGAGAGGGAGATGAAGAACTTTTACACCACGGAGGAGCATAAACGTCACACTCTGTTTTGTGGAACCCAAGTTCTTCAAACAAGGTAAGTAATACCTGAGATCCTGGGTTTGATTCCCACTGCTGGTATGTTGTAGCATCCTTAAGTAAGACTTGAGATCTTGGGTTTGATTCCTGCTGCTGGCATGTTGTAGCATCCTTGAGTAAGACCTAAGATCCTTGGTTTGATTTCCACTGCTGGCATGTTGTAGCACCCTTGAGTAAGACCTAAGATCCTTGGTTTGATTTCCACTGCTGGTATGTTGTAGCATTCTTAAGTAAGACTTGAGATCTTGGGTTTGATTCCTGCTGCTGGCATGTTGTAGCATCCTTGAATAAGCCCTGAGATCCTGGGTGTGATTCCCACTGCTGGCATGTTGTAGCATCCTTGAGTAAGACCTAAGATCCTTGGTTTGATTCCCACTGCCGGCATGTTGTAGCATCCTTGGAAAAGCCCTGAGATCCTGGGTGTGATTCCCACTTCTGGCATGATGTAGCATCCTTAAGTAAGACCTGGGATCCTGGGTTTGATATTTACTGCTAGATTTTAAAAGATTTTAATGTTATTTTTATCAATAAAATAAACTTAAAAAAACAATTGTAATTTTAACTATAACTCAACAAACTTATCTAAATAAACTTTGGGTATTGGTAATTTTTACTATGTCAAAACCTAAATATCGGCATTTTAAAAATAAAATCTACTTGGGTTTTATCGTGGTGAATTGGTGAAAGCAGTGGTGGTTCGAACAGGTTATCATACAGCTAAGGGAAGACTGGTTCACAGTATTTTGTATCCAAAACCAGTTGATATGAAGTTACTGAGGGATGCTTACACTTTTGTGTTTATACTTGCCCTTATAGCTATGTGTGGGTTCATATACACTGTTATAATACAGGTATTTAAAATAATTTTTTTTTTTTTTTTTTTTGCTAATTTTTGACAATTTTATTTTTTATGATAACAGTTTTTTTTTTTTTATTTTGACTTAAATTTGGTATTTAATTACTTTTTCTACAGCCTTTTTACATTAACATTCTATTTATAATAGAGCTTGGCAGACATATATAAAAATATATCAAAGTTATAAGCCTGCAAGATGAATAAAACTGCCATTTGTAGTGCATGGGTAAATTATCAAAAGCAAATTTCATTTCAAAGTTGTGACCATATTACAACAATTAAAATCCCAACCATGGGGCGGGTTATTTACTAGTATTACTTGATAATAATGAGCACAACAACAGTAGTTAAAAGCAACTAGCTATGCTGCCAATTTAACCTTTTACTTTTTACTTACATATATGTGTTAACAATGTTTTCCTATACAGCATTTGCAAGGGGAGTCTGCTCGAGATATTGCTTTCAATGCGATCGACCTTATCACAATTTCTGTGCCTCCTGCCCTACCATTAGCCATGACAATTGGAATCATCTATGCTCAGATGAGGCTTAAGAAACAGAGGATCCACTGCATTAGTCCGCAGAGGATTAATATTAGTGGACAAGTGGGTGGATTTTTTTCCTACTATTTTTCCACCTAAACTTCTAGGTTAAATTTAACTGCTGTTATGTTATTTGTTAGGTAGTGTGTTAAACAATGATTAATCCAAACTATAAATATAAGTTGATACATGGACATTATATCTACATAAATTTATGGGTTCAATCCCCTTTGCTTCCAAGCTATAGTCCCTTTAAGTAAGGTAATAATATAAGTGGTAAGAACTCCTGCCAAACCCAAAAACACTTAACAGATTATTTATTGGGCAATTATAAACTGTAACAACACAAACTACCAAAGCCAACTTAAGACTGGGTTGGAGTAACAAATGTTACTCTATGTTTAAGTTGTGAAGTCGACCTACTACATTAAGGATAAATAAATATTAAAAAATAGATATTTTTGCCAAACAAGACTTAAATCTAGACAGAGGTAACAGAAGTATCTTTAACATACATTTTCCAAGTCTAGGTTTAAATCCTCTATAAAATTTAAATATCAGTTTATTAATAACTTGAATGTTTTTAAACAGGTCGACGTTGTTGCATTTGACAAAACTGGAACTTTAACTGAAGATGGATTGGATTTAGCTGAAGTAATTCCAGTTAACCACGAACTACCACAAGCTGAAAACAACTGCAAGTTCAAGGAACCAATTCAAGCAGAAAACTTAAAATTTCAACTTGGTTTGGACGATAAGTTGTTACATGGTATGTTAACTTGTCATACTCTAACTACCATTGACGGGCATCTAACCGGAGACCCTCTGGACCTTAAAATGTTTGAAGCAACAGGATGGAAGCTAGTTGAACCATCAGTAAGTATTAAAAATTGATTTTATAATTTAACGACATTTTTGTATTCTAATAAAGTTTTAATAAAAAATTAGATTCTAATAATTTTTTAGTTTTTTTTTAACTACAAAAAATTATTAATTTATTTTAATAAAAAAATATTTTAAGCAGTTTGAGGCAATTTAACTTTGGTGGTTGTTGAACTCTGGACCCCAGGTCTTAGTTTTTCATTAAAAAATAACATGGTAGCAGTAGGAATCAAACTCAGGATCTCATGTAGTAGTGTGACCTATACTACTGCACCAAGGATTTAAATAGTTTCATTAAACCCAGAGTTTTATTATTAGATTGAGGATGAAAGTAAGTACGATCAACTTCAAACGACCTACGTTCGACCTTCAAATAATTTACTTAAAGACCAAAAATCTTTTCCTGATTCTACTGCATCACTGGCGGTAAGTTGAATGTATTTATTCTTTAAAAACACTTAAAAATGTTGTTTAGCCAAATACAAAATAAGTTAAGACCTGTGAATTTATAAGATTTAACCTGGCTTAGCTAGGCTTTTTGTTCTCTTATAAAAATAGTGTTTTTTATGTGAAAAGGTCAACTTCACAACCTAAACATAGAGTAACATCAGGCAATTGTGCATTTAAATTACCGGAGCAGGCAACTAAATTTAAAAAATGCAGGCCTACTTGATACTATTTAGGTAATGAAGTCGTTAGTTAATTATTTGCTTAGAACAAAAGTACGTTTAGTGACATAAATTTAATGTTGTTGCGTGTTTACCAATGTATATATAAACAAACTATAAACATTTAACAAACTAACTGCTGTGCTTTTTACTGTAACACGGACGCTAGCCTAAAAAGCTAAACAATGGAACCTACTAAACGCTTGTTTACTTCTTTAAAGTCAAGACGACATTTTTTTGGGTTTCCAATAATTATTAAAACATACCATAAACATTAATGTTGAATATTTGTTTTATTTCTATGGCTTTAATTAAGAAAGTTGGCTACCAAATTAATTGCAAAGAAAATCAATAACAAGTGAAATTCTAAAAAAACTAAATGGCTAGTAGTGAAATATTTTATAATTATTGACAGTGAAATATTTAAATATTCACAGGTTTTACTAAGGATATTTTTAATTAATATTCTTCCTCTTCTTCTTTCCCTTCTCCTTCTACGGAATCGACTGCGACTTCTTCGTAATCCTTCTCAAGAGCTGCAAGATCCTCACGAGCCTCGGAGAACTCACCTTCTTCCATTCCCTCGCCGACGTACCTGGAATAACGAGGTTGTAAGTTAGCGACAGTTACTACATGAAGTCATCAAGTTAAAGATTAGTTGAACTACTTACCAATGGACGAAAGCACGCTTGGCGTACATAAGATCGAACTTGTGATCCAAACGAGCCCAAGCCTCAGCAATGGCGGTGGTGTTGCTCAACATGCATACAGCTCGTTGGACTTTGGCGAGATCGCCTCCTGGAACAACAGTTGGTGGCTGGTAGTTGATTCCGACCTTGAATCCAGTTGGGCACCAATCGACGAACTGAGAATTAAATAGACATTTTAAATGAGAAATTTAAGGCGCACTAAGATAGTTAAAGGTAGTATACGGTAAGTAGAAAAAATAAGCAATACTAGTTACTTACTTGGATGGTACGTTTGGTCTTGATGGTTGCAATGGCAGCGTTGACGTCCTTGGGGACTACGTCACCACGGTACAACATGCAGCAAGCTATGTACTTGCCGTGACGAGGATCGCACTTGACCATCTGGTTGGCTGGCTCGAAGCAAGCATTGGTGATCTCAGCCACGGAAAGTTGCTCATGGTAAGCCTTCTCAGCGGAGATAACTGGAGCATATGTGGTCAATGGGAAATGGATACGTGGGTATGGCACCAAGTTGGTCTGGAACCCTGCAAAAACGGTACAAGGTTATTCTAAATACAAAATTAAGGTTGTTAAGTTTTTTGTACAGTAATTTTAGGTAAATTTACCGGTCAAATCGACGTTCAAAGCACCATCGAATCTCAACGAGGCGGTGATGGAAGAAACGATTTGAGCCATCAACCTGTTCAAGTTGATGTAAGTTGGACGCTCAATGTCCAAGTTACGGCAACAAATGTTGTAGATGGCCTCGTTGTCGACCATGAAAGCACAGTCAGAGTGCTCAAGGGTGGTATGGGTGGTCAGGATCGAGTTGTAAGGCTCGACAACAGCGGTGGAGACCTAAATAAATAAAATAACGTAAGGTTTTACCAAAATATTTATAACAATTTAATGTTATTTTTAAAGTTTGATTTTCTTACCTGGGGAGCTGCGTAAATGGCGAACTCAAGTTCAGATTTCTTCCCGTAATCGACGGAGAGTCTCTCCATAAGAAGAGAGGTGAATCCGGATCCGGTGCCTCCTCCGAAGGAGTGGAAGATCAGGAATCCCTGGAGCCCGGTGCACTGGTCAGCGAGTTTTCGGATTCGGTCAAGAACAAGGTCCACAATTTCTTTCCCGACGGTGTAGTGACCACGAGCGTAGTTGTTGGCTGCGTCCTCTTTCCCTGTGATCAATTGCTCGGGGTGGAACAACTGTCGGTAGGTACCTTTTCGAACCTCATCTGGGGAACAAAATTCAATGTTAAACTCTTGTTTTTTACAAAATTTTAGTTTTTTTTTATTATATTTTTTTTTGACAACTTACCAACGACAGTTGGTTCAAGGTCGACGAACACGGCTCTTGGGACGTGTTTTCCTGCTCCAGTTTCGCTGAAAAAGGTGTTGAAAGAGTCGTCTCTTCCTCCGATGGTCTTGTCACTTGGCATCTGGCCGTCAGGTTGGATTCCATGCTCGAGGCAGTACAACTCCCAGCAAGCATTTCCGATCTGGACTCCGGCTTGGCCGACGTGGATTGAGATACATTCACGCTAAAGGTAAAGAAAGGTAATGTAAAACCTTCTAATACTTTCTCATAACTTAAAGTGGGACGCCTGTGTAAATATTAAACCACGCAAGCGCTGTTGAAAACCTCTTATCAAGCGCATTGATACACTTCACTGCTTTAAAAGTATGTTAAACAAATAAAAGAGAAATAGAACTTTAACTGTTGGCGTATATTTAAATAGTTTACTAATTTCGTATTTTCAAATTTAAAACTAAAATTCACAGATTAAAGTAAAAATTATAACGATTTTAAAAAACGCATCAAGTCATTTAAAGAAAGCTTTTATTATCAATATTTTAACTTAATTTGTGGCCCAATTTATAAGAAATAAACATAGCAGTCTGCCAGGATGTTATAAAATATTATACCTTTACTTTAATATAACTTAATGTAACCCACTATCAAATTTACCCCAAATTATTAACCCACACCCACTCCCTATTTTAAAACAAACATATTAAACTTACATCATAAATATAATGTTTGGTGACCATGCCATAACATACCTAAAATCTTTATGTGAACATTGATACTTTTGGCATGTTTTAAATCATTAAATTAATTTTGTCATTTTTTCCCGTCGCATTGTTGTAATATTAATTGTATATCGAATTTATTATTTACTTTTATCAATGCGCGAAAAACCAAAATAAATAAATAAATAAAAATATAAAATTAACATAAACTTACCATTTTGATGAGTAATTTTTTTTTTTTATTTTGGTTTAGTTAGTAGTTGAAGTTGAAACGTAAAATAATCGCTGAATAGCTTGTTGACAGTTAAATGCCTTTTGCTAATTCAAAGTGTGTACCAACCCCATTCGCTATTCTAAACAATAAAAAACAAATATTCTATTGATCGATATTCTAAAGATTCGTTGGGTTGTGATGTCATTATTAGTATTGTTCGCAACAGCTTGTGTTCGTAATACGATAGTGTTTGGTTGCACGTGATGTCAGAGAATTGCTGGGGTTAAGCTGTGGGAGGCTTTTAAGTTAATGAAATTACTTTGTCTTTCTGTATTTAATTCTTTGCTGATTTAATTCCTTAGCTTTTATGGGAAAATATTTATGTTTGTTCTTTTTATATATTTGTTAAAATTATTTAAAACATATGACGCCCTATTTGTGAAATCGGCCCATATAAATATTAGTAAAAATGATTGGCAATAGTTAAAAACCTAAAATCGCAAAAAAATTGTTTTATTATTAATATTTTATTCGTTTTTAACAAATATTTTGTAGTTGGCTGATGATTTAAACAAGAATAGCGGTTTAAAATTGCTTAACCAAATGAATCACAATTTTTTTTGTAAATGTTAAGAATATAATCTTAAAGTTGAATAAATAAACGCTCCTTTGTTTTAATAAAACGACAAATCTTTTTAAAAACATCGTTTCCATAACAACTGGTATGTAGGAGTAACAGACTGGATATTGAATTACTTACAAATGTTGATGAAACCACGGGCAAGTAAAAACTGGTTCGGTGTTAAACAAACAAGTTAAATCAACAAACCGAGTCACCTTCGTTACTAAGCGAGAAAATTAAATACTTCTATTTAATTTATATTTATTTATCCTCGATGTGGAAAGGTCGACTTTACGGCCTAAACATAGAGTAACATCAGTTACTCCCACCCAGTCTTAAGTTGCCTTTAACAGTTTGGGATATTATGGATTATGATTGCCCGATAATTATGCTGCTGATTAAGTGCTGGCTTTGTTGGGACCAACGCATTAATTTTTTTTAAAAACATAATTCATGTTTATTATTAATTGTTAATTAATTAATTTTACCAGTTTAACAATAATTAATTCGTCGAATTTAAGACTGGGCTGGTTTAACGAAGTCACCATTAATGATAAGCAAATAAGAATCTTTTAGCATGAGTATACTACCTAACTGCCCGCACTACGGGCTTTTTGTTTTACTTATTTAAATTTAACTGGTTACTATTACAGTGGTTGTCGTAATATAGTTGCAACGAAAATGGACTTTTCGCCAGTTAGAGATATTATTGATTATAAATGCTCTCACGAAAAAAAGTAAAATTTAGAATGAGTTTAATCAGAAAGCGGATTATTTTCTGAGAAAAATGGAGAAGGAGGCAACAAAGAAATATCGAGAAGATTTAAAAGGGCAAGGATACAGTGACGAACAAATTATAAAAATGACCGCAAGTTCTTCTACGACAAAACCGAAAAACAAAACCCAAAAACCTAAAAGTAAACCAACATTAAACTCACATCGAAGCGACCCAAAAACTGTAACTAAACCATCACAAATAACCGTAGAAACAGCCCCAATATTAACTCCTACTTCGACGACGGGTCACCCCTACGAAAAATGGCAAACAGTTTCTGAGATTCCAAAACAAAAAACTTTGAACCAAGTTACGTTGAAACCTGCCGCTCCTAAAGAAGAAAAAATAGAATTTGCAGAGAAGAGAATAATTAATGTTGACTCTAGTTCTGGGCCAACTGCTTTTAAAAAAAGGAAAACCGACTCTAACTCTAAATCAAGAAGTATTCGAAAGCGAAATACAGATTAAAAATAATTTTTTATGTTCATATTTTACAGAACATGAAAGAAATATGTTGGTTCTTAATTAACATACTTGTTTTTAATGTTTTTGTTATGATAAAAAATTCGTAGTGAAATTTTCTGATAAATTATTATTTCCTGTTATAAAACTTTTTTGATGTTAATTTGTTGGCAAAAACAAAAACATTAAACTAATGGTTTTATAAAGA
Organism: Corella eumyota; assembly: GCF_963082875.1. Classification (NCBI taxonomy): domain Eukaryota; kingdom Metazoa; phylum Chordata; class Ascidiacea; order Phlebobranchia; family Corellidae; genus Corella; species Corella eumyota. The sequence continues at coordinate 11,711,420 of NC_137496.1, forward strand.
ACTTACCACAAGATTTTAAATTGATAATTACTAGTCCATGGCTTGCCCTACAGCATTTGAATTGTTGTGATAACTAATACAGCTCATGATAATATACCCGAGCACCACATATGGTATTTTATTCTGTGGGCATATTCATTGGACATATGTGCAAAAGGTTTACTATTTTAAATTTATTAATTCTTTTTATATTTTTTTAGATTATTAAACTATAAAAAAAAATGTAGTTTTTTATAAATTTAATTAGAAATTCTTCACTTATAAGTGGATGTCTGGCTTCAGAACAAAGATAAATCTTTATTGTTGTTTCGTTCGGAGAGGACAGGCCAGATGACCTCTCAATATGACTGGTCACATGGTGGCAGTATCGATCGTGTAAGCGAGGAATCCATTAATGAAGAAGCAGAGGCCAGCTATGGGTTGCTTAGCAACCAACGGGGCAGAGTCAGCGAAGGTAAATCAATTTAATTTTTTTATGAAAAATATAAAATTAAAACCTTAAAAGTTGTTAAATTAGAAAAAACTTAAAAATATTTATTTAATTTTTAAAAATAAATTAAAAAAGACAATGTCTTATCTTTCAAGTTATTAAGTATATATTTCAAGAAACAAATGTTGTTTATTGAAGATAAAGATAAGTGCTACTATGATAAAATAACTTCAACCACAAGCCAGCAGCATTGAGCAAACTAAGTCCCTTGTTGTTTTACTTTGCAAAAATTTGTAATTTGTTAAAGATTAAGCTCTGAGTTATGCTTGCTTTGTTAGTTTAGTCACTGTAACTGGTCATAACCTAATATGGTTTAAAGTCCAGTGCTTAAAACTAGTATACATAAATGCATTAAGAGTGGATTATTTAAAGGTATTTTATGTTAAATTAGATATATTTGTTTGTGTGTGCAATTAATAGATAATGCAACTGCATTTAAATTTTAATTTATAAATACAAAGTCTCACTTTTATTGCAATTTAAAATTAAGACTATTTGTGATAGGTTTTTTAACTGTATATACCTTTAGCTTTTTTTTTTTTTTGTTTTTTTTTGTTTTTTTTTTAATTTATAAAAGTCCTAGCTACTCGTGCCTCTGTTTTCTTATAATATTGCAGTTTAAAAAATAGATTGTTTTGCTGTTTGAGTTTAGATAAATATGTTAAAATAAATAACACTAACTTTTATATATTCCAGATATGGAATGCATAATTGGAAAGGGATCTCCTGATGAACTTCTATGTATTGGGTATAAAAAGAATCATTGGAAATTTGTACTCAGTGTACTGGCTACCGTAAGTTTTTAAATTATTTTCTTAAAAATTTTTTTGGGTGATTTTTGTTAAACTTATTCTGACAAAGATTTTTAATGATAATTGCCAAAGTTAAATTACAACTTTAAGTTCTTTTTTATTACAAGTAGCAAACATTGCAAAAATTTATTTATTTTTCATGCAATTTTTACGGTGTTTGTCTTTTTAATTTTGACATTTTAAATTTTCAAATCAGCTGACCAAGTAGGATCAATTGTGAAACTATAACATAATAATTTATTACTATTTTACAACAACATTTTATTGCCTATAAACTTACATAACCTATTTATTCTATAAACTATTTTAGAATACTTAATAATAAATATTTAAATTTTAAATCACAATAAGATACTATCTGGTGGATTCCTCCTTCTTGTATTTTATTGGAGAGAAGATTGGAGATTGAAATGGACGCATACAGTAACAACTTTAAATTGTTCAACTTCTGTTCTCCTACAAACTACTGACGATATTAATCAGGTTTGTTGGGGGTTTATTATCTGTGGTAGGTGATAGCTTGTTCTACGAACTGTATTTCAATTGTCATAGTATAGTCACAACTCTATACTAATATTTGCCAGTGATAATTCGCTCACACACAACTGGCGGTTTTATTTATAAGTCTATCAATTGGACATATGTTATATATAGATATATCCTTAATAAAAAGATTTCCAACTTTGCAGAATTGAAAACTTGACTGCTCTGGGTAATCCTTGTGGCTTTTATAACTGCAATGGATAAATGCATTGATATTATTGTTTAATAAGCAATTATAATCATTAATATCCCAAACTATCGAAGGCAACTCAAGACTGGGTTAGAGTAACAGTTGTTACTTTATGTTTAGGTGAAGTCAACCTTTCCGTATCGGGGATAATAAGTACATAAAAATATTTTACTTTATTAATTATTGTTACATTTTATTTCAGAAATTTGTTGCTGAAATTAATGTAATGTCGTCAGAGCTGGCTTTACTTATCTCCAATAATTATCCAGGATCTGGGTAAATTAAGTTAATATTTTATTTATACCAAAATCTCTAAATTATTGCAAAATACTTTAAAAATAACATAGTTAGATTATGTTAAAATAACAACACATCTAATACATAATTGTGTTAAGTGTTTTAATTGGGTTAAGTATTGTTAAAGTACTTATCAGTTTATATTAGTTTTACTAGTGTTGGTATTTTTTGAGTAATCTTTTTAGGCTATATAATATATGCATACAACTTTTAAATTAAAAAAAATTAACTTTTCTTTTTTTTAATTTTTTTTTTTGCTTTGTAAATAAATATTTATTAAAATTGAATTAATTGATATCCTAAAACTTGATTAAATTTGTTTATTTTTAAACATACAGAAACAATTATGGAAGTCAACAAAATGATGACTTTAAATATTTTCAACATCATTGTTCGAAATATATTTGGAACTTTGAACAAAATGTAAGTGTTGTTAATATATATATTTACACAGTTTAAGTGGTCAATTTTCTATCTTTATCCTCAATGTGGGAAGAACAACTTGATGGCCTAAACATTTGCTTTTTATAGTGTTGGATCAATTATATATTGGGTCTTAGTTTTATTGGCTAAGTTAAAAATTAGAAAATTGTTGTTCTGTTATATATTTTGTTATCTTTATTCTTGAAAAAAGTCTTGAAACCCGTATTTTAAAATTTCATATTCTTTTGTGTAATATCTGCCTTGTATTGTGTGGTTTAAACCATAAGGTTTGTGAGGAAAAAATATTTGTTTTGCAATTACTTAGAAAGCAAATGAAAATTTCTTTAACTTGATGACAGGTTTATAAACAAAAGATTTTATTCTTCTATTGTATATTATTTTCATGTTTTTAATATTTTGGGTATTTTTTAAACATTTATTTATCCTCGATATGGGAAGGTCAACCTTATGACCTAAAAAAGAGTAGCATCAGTTATCCAAAGTAAACTTTAGTAGTTTAGAATATTATTAATTATAATTGTGCGATAATAAATCTGCTCCTAAGTTGACTCAGCAGGAATTCATATCATTTATTATGCCTTACTTAAAAGCAATACAGCATGGAAGCAGTAGGGATCAAACCCAGAACCTTATGTAGTAAAGCAAGTGTTTTGACTAATATATTACCCTGCTTTAATATTCAAGGAAAAAAATTGGGTGTTTTATTTACCTTTATTTCGATAAAAATTATACTGTGATGTCATAATAATTAATTATTTATATTCCAGACTTTTGTGGAACTCGGTGGTTTGGACAACCAGGTGACTCTGGAACAACTTCATCAGAACTCCACCGGAGGATTGAACTTGGATGAGATCTCGAGAAGAAGTTGTTTGTTTGGGAGTAATCTTATCACTGTCAAGGTAGAGTTTGAGTGGAGTTTATCTTGAGTATTTTTTGAGTTTCGTTTTATAATTATTCTCGATGTGGAAAGGTCGATTTTACTACCAACATCAGTTACTCCGATCCATTCTCGAGTTGCCTGTGGCAGTTTGGGATATTATAGATTATAATTGCCCGATAATTAAGCTGCTGATTTAGTGTTGGCTCAGCAGGGGTTTATACCATTTGTAGCATCTTAATTCAGGGCATAAAAGCAGTGGTAATTAAGCTAATGACCTCATGTAGTGAAGCCAAATGTTCCAACCACTATTTTGGTATTTTGTTTTAAATATAAGAATCTTTACTAACCGACCTTCAGTTAGTTATGTGACCTCGACCTATTTTGGTGCTGTAGTAAATTTAGTTGTTGACTTACCAATATTATTTGTTTAAATGTTGCAAGGTTCTTGGTTGAAAATAATGACAACAAAACGGCAGCAGTGGAATTTAAACTCTGGACCTTGAATTAAAAACCATTTTAAGTTACCTTTTTAAACTACTACCTGCATTTTAAATTTAAAGAGTCAAACTTTTTTATATATTATTTGCAAACCATAACTATGTGCGTCATATAATATTTTTTCTGCAAACAATAACTACTTACACAAATGCTATCTGTTAAATTTTAACCCAAATTTTTCAGATTCCTGGATATTTTATGTTGTTAGTTTCTGAGATTTTGAACCCATTTTACGTTTTCCAACTTTTTGCTGTTATATTCTGGATGTTTGACGATTATTATATTTATGCAACCGCTATTTTTATTATTTCTATTTTCTCTGCGATTGCATCTCTTATACAGGTAAGTCAGAACATCAATTTGTTTCTATTAAATTTATTGTTTATTTATCCTCGATGTGGGAAGGTCGATTTTACGACCAAAACATAGAGTAACATTTGCTACTCCAACCCAGTCTCGAGTTGCCTGTGGTAGTTTGGGATATTAGAGATTATAATTGCCTGATAAGCAATCTGCTGATTATGTGCTGGCTCAGCAGGAATTTAATTTGTTTAAGAAACCTTACTTAAGAGCGCTAAAGCATGAAAGCAGTTTGGTTTAATAATTAATCTGCAAATTAGTTTAAATTCCAACTTTTGGATAACTATCATAACTTTAACTTTGTGCAAAATACTCCCAAGTTATTCTGTTGACCTAACATAAAAATTTAAAATTGAAATTATAAATAAAGCAACAGAATTAAAATAAAATTAATTTTTAAGGTAAGAACTGAAAGAGTTAACCTCCACAAAATGGTTGAGTATCACAACGAGACTAAAGTTAACGTCCAGCGCCAGGATTCAAACTCACAGTCTGGAGTTCAACAAGTTGAGGTCAGTACATTTCCCTTTTAACAATAAAAGTTTTTGTTTCTATGTTGTTAAGAACAGAGATTTAAGGATAATTTTTTAGTAGATGGTTTCATGTTTTAGAACCAACATTTTTAAAATTAAGTTTGTGCCAATTTTGTCATTAAACACATTTTTTTTAGTAATTTTAGTGATTAGTTTTAAATAAAAAAGGAAAAAGTTTAAGTTAGTTAAGCTTTTGTATTTTGTAAATTGCTTTGCAATATAAAATTTGTTTTATTGTAAAAGTTGTTCTTAATTATTTACAAATTAATTGTTAATTTTTTCAGGTTTGGAGCAAAGAATTGGTTCCGGGCGATGTGATTATAGTGCCACCTAATGGAATGTTGTTACCGTGCGATTCTGCTCTTGTGTCAGGTACGACTGCTTTAAGACTAAGTGTTTTAACATTTTTGTGTCAAAAGAAATAATTTACCCAAGCACCACAAATGGCAGTTTTTAAAGTCCTCTAATGTAAACATGTCCATTAACCACCCCATATATATACAAAGTTCTTTATTTTTTATACGGAATTTTATTTCTACTTGAAGTCTGATATTGTGGTATGCCGGTCATGGCGATGGATTACGGGCCAATAGGTTTCAGGTTCGAGCCGCACCAATGCCACATTATTCACTCTTGAGCCCGGCGTTTACAGATAGCTTAAACACACCAAAAGGTTTAGGGTTCAAGCTGCACCAATGCCACACTATTTACCCTTGAGCCCAGTGTTTACAGATAGCTTAAACACACCAAAAGGTTTCAGGTTCAAGCTGCACCAATGCCACACTATTCACCCTTGAGCCAAGTGTTTACTGATAGCTTGAACACACCAAAAGGTTTCAGGTTCAAGCTGCACCAATGCCACACTATTCACCCTTGAGCCAAGTGTTTACTGATAGCTTTAACACACCAAAAGGTTTCAGGTTCGAGCCGCACCAATGCCACACTATTCACCCTTGAGCCAAGTGTTTACAGTACATTCTTTTCCCAATAATATAAAAACCTACTACCTTTAGAATATATTGGAATATTAACATTGGATAACTTTTACTTACAGGAACATGTATTGTGAATGAAAGCATGCTAACGGGAGAGAGTGTTCCTGTCACTAAAACACCACTTCCCAGCAGTGAGAGGGAGATGAAGAACTTTTACACCACGGAGGAGCATAAACGTCACACTCTGTTTTGTGGAACCCAAGTTCTTCAAACAAGGTCAGTAATACCTTAGATCCTGGGTTTGATTCCCGCTGCTGGCATGTTGTAGCATCCTTGAGTAATACCTTAGATCCTGGGTTTGATTCCCGCTGCTGGCATGTTGTAGCATCCTTGAGTAATACCTTAGATCCTGGGTTTGATTCCCGCTGCTGGCATGTTGTAGCATCCTTGAGTAATACCTTAGATCCTGGGTTTGATTCCTGCTGCTGGCATGTTGTAGCATCCTTGAGTAATACCTTAGATCCTGGGTTTGATTACCACTGCTGGCATGTTGTAGCATCCTTTAGTAAGACTTAAGATCCTGGGTTTGATTCCTGCTGCTGGCAAGTTGTAGCATCCTTGAATAAGCCCTGAGATCCTGGATTTAATTCCTGCTGCTGGCATGTTGTAGCATCCTTGAGTAAGACCTAAGATCCTTGGTTTGATTTCTACTGCTGGCAAGTTGTAGCATCCTTGAATAAGACCTGGGATCCTGGGTTTGATTTTTACTGCTAGATTTTAAAAGATTTTAATGTAATTTTTATCAATAAAATAAACTTAAAAAAACAATTGTAATTTTAACTATAACCCAACAAACTTATCTAAATAAACTTTGGGTATTGGTAATTTTTACTATGTCAATACCTAAATATCGGCATTTTAAAAATAAAATCTACTTTCAGATTTTATCGGGGTGAATTGGTGAAAGCAGTGGTGGTTCGAACAGGTTATCATACAGCTAAAGGAAGACTGGTTCACAGTATTTTGTATCCAAAACCAGTTGATATGAAGTTACTGAGGGATGCTTACACTTTTGTGTTTATACTTGCCCTTATAGCTATGTGTGGGTTCATATACACTGTTATTATACAGGTATTTAAAACAATTTTTTTTTTATTTTTTTTTTGCTAATTTTTGACAATTTTATTTTTTATGATAACAGTTTTTTTTTTTTTTTTTTGACTTAAATTTGATATTTAATTACTTTTTCTACAGCCTTTTTACATTAACATTCTATTTATAATAGAGCTTGGCAGACATATATAAAAATACATTAAAGTTAAAAGCCTGCAAGATAAATAAAACTGCCATTTGTAGTGCATGGGTAAATTATCAAAAGCAAATTTCATTTCAAAGTTGTGACCATATTACAACAATTAAAATCCTAACCATGGGGCGGGTTATTTACTAGTATTACTTGATAATAATGAGCACAACAACAGTAGTTAAAAGCAACTAGCTATGCTGCCAATTTAACCTTTTACTTTTTACTTACATATATGTGTTAACAATGTTTTCCTATACAGCATTTGCAAGGGGAGTCTGCTCGAGATATTGCTTTCAATGCGATCGACCTTATCACAATTTCTGTGCCTCCTGCCCTACCATTAGCCATGACAATTGGAATCATCTATGCTCAGATGAGGCTCAAGAAACAGAGGATCCACTGCATCAGTCCACAGAGGATTAATATTAGTGGACAAGTGGGTGGATTTTTTTTCTACTATTTTCCATCTGGGTTTCTAGGTTTTAATTTAACTGCTGTTATGTTATTTGTTAGGTAGTGTGTTAAACAATAATTATTATAATCCAAACTATAAATATAAGTTGATACATGGACATTATATCTACATAAATTTATGGGTTTAATCCCCTTTGCTTCCAAACTATAGTCCCTTTAAGTAAGGTAATAATATAAGTGGTAAGAACTCCTGCCAAACCCAAAAAAACAATTAACAAATTAATTATTTGGCAATTATAAACTCTAATAACACAAACTACCAAGGCAACTTGAGACTGGGTTGGAGTAACAAATGTTACTCTATGTTTAAGTTGTGAAGTTGACTTTTCTACATTGAGGATAAATTTTTATGCAAAAACAGATATTTTTGTATCTTTAACATACACTTTCTTAAGTCTAGGTTTAAATTCTCTATAAATTTTAAATATCAGTTTATTAATAAAGCAAATATTTTTAAACAGGTTGATGTCGTGGCATTTGACAAAACTGGAACTTTAACTGAAGATGGATTGGATTTAGCTGAAGTAATTTCAGTTGACCACGAACTACCACAAGCTGAAGACAACTGCAAGTTCAAGGAACCTATTCAGGCAGAAAACTTAAAATTTCAACTTGGTTTGGACGATAAGTTGTTGCATGGTATGTTAACTTGTCATACTTTAACTACCATTGATGGGCATCTAACCGGAGACCCTCTGGACCTTAAAATGTTTGAAGCAACTGGATGGAAGCTAGTTGAACCATCAGTAAGTTTTTTAAATTGATTTCAATAATTTAACGAAAAATTTTTGTATTTTAATAAAGTTTTAATAAAAAATTGGATTCTAATAATTTTTTTGTTTTTTTTTAACTACAATAAATAATTAATTTATTTTAATAAAAAAGTTATTTATAAGCAGTTTAAGGCAATTTAACTTTGGTGGTTGTTAAACTCTGGACCCCAGGTATTAGTTTTTCATTAAAAAAATAACATGGTAGCAGTAGGAAACAAACTCAGAATCTCATGTAGTAGTGTGACCTATACTACTGCACCAAGGATTTAAATAATTTTATTAAACTCAATATTATTTTATTAAAAAGTTTTATTATTAGATTGAGGATGAAAGTAAGTACGATCAACTTCAAACGACCTACGTTCGACCTTCAAATAATTTACTTAAAGACCAAAAATATTTTCCTGATTCTACTGCATCACTGGCGGTAAGTTGAATGTATTTATTTTTTAAAAACACTTAAAAATGTTGTTTAGCCAAACACAAAAAAAGTTAAGACCTGTGAATTTATAAGATTTAACCTGGCTTAAGCTTACTAGGCTTTTTGTTCTCTTATAAAAATAGTGTTTTTGATGTTAAAAGGTCAACTTCACAGCCTAAACATAGAGTAACATCAGTAACCCCGACCCAGTCTCAAGTTGCCTGTGGCAGTTTGGGATATTATAGATTATATATAATTGTACTTAAGAGCGTTACAGCATGTGAGCAGTGGGAATCTAACTTAGGATCTCATGAAGTGAAGCCAAGTGTTCTATCCAAAACACTGCTGGTGTACTTCAATAATTAAAAATTAACTTTTATACTTTTTAATGTAGTTTTATCACTACCTATATTTTCATACAGTCCAACTCTGATGAATTTAATTCCTCGACTCCTCACGATATCGGGATCGTTCGTCAGTTTCCCTTCTCTTCCAACCTCCAGCGAGCAAGTGTTATAGTTAAACCATGCAGGAACCAGGTTAAGGAGATGATTGTTTACATGAAGGGAGCACCTGAGATGGTGGCTAAGTTGTGTAGAAAAGAGACTTTGCCGCAAGATTTTAAAGAAGTTCTGCAGGTAGAAAAGTGTTTTATTAATATAAAAATTGCCTTTTAAAATATTTTTTTTGCATTTTTTAATAGAAAAATTTTTTTTTAGGGTTTTAAAACTGTGTAATGTCTTGTGATTGTGAAAGAACAACATTTTTTGATTAATTAATTTGCAGTTAATTAATGACCCAGTCTCAAGTTGCCTATTGATTATAATAGCCCGATAATTAAGCTGCTGATTAAGTGTTGGCTCAGCAGGAGTTCATACCTTTTATAGCGCCTTACTCAATGGCACTACATCATGAGATCATTGGGAATCAAACCCAAGACCTGATGTAGTGTAGAAAGTGTTCTAACCACTACACCACAGTGTGGTTTTACTGCCAACCTTTACCCTATCTTTGCAATGGTCTTACACTACCTTCTACATTATCTTATATGTTTAGAGTTACACCCAGCAAGGTTTAAGAATGATTGGAATGGCTTACAAGGAGGTTAACTTAAGTTGGTTGAAAGCACAGAAGATAGACAGAGATGTTGTTGAACAAGATCTTAACTTTCTTGGTCTTATTTCGCTTCAAAACAAACTTAAAACACAATCTACAGGTTACTTTTGTGCTCGTTTTACTACAATTTATATAGCTTTTAATCGAAGTTAAAATTTAAATATCAACTGTATTTTAGAAATCGTTTTCAATAAGTAATAAGTTTGTTGGATATGGTATTACCATCATTGATTTTTTTTTGGTATTTGTCCTCGATGTGGGAAGGTCGAATGCGCGACCTAAACATAGAGTAACATCAGTTAATCCAACCTAGTCTCGAGTTGCCTGTGGCAGTTTGGAATATTATAAATATATTTGCCTGTTAATTATGCTGCTGATTAAATATTGGCTCAGTAGGAGCTTATACCAAATATACCACCTTACTAAGGGTGAATTAGCATGAGAGCAGTGGGGATCGAACCGAGGATCTCATGTAGTATAGCCAAGTGTCCTGCCTACTACACAAAGCTCAAACAACAATATTTTTACATAAAATTTAATTTTTTTCAACATTTTTTAAAGGATCTTTAGCCAAACTAAAGCAAGCAAATATTCGAACTTTAATGGTTACTGGGGACAACCTTCTTACAGCACTAAGTGTCGCTAGAGAGGCCTACATGATCGAACCTGATGATGCCATCTTACTCTCTAGCACCACTAGTGATGAGAATAATCACACGGCAACTCTGAAATGGAGTTTTCCTGAAAAGTTTGTGGCACGAGATAGAGTGGGTTCGAAACTTAGTAACAGCAGGTTAGAAATATTTTTCATTTTTTATTATTGGGTTGATTATTTAAAATTTTGTGACACTTTTGTTAAATTAGGTTTTTTAAATTTAAAGTAACATCCGTTACCCCGACTCAGTCTTAAGTTGACGTTGCCAGTTTGGGATATTATTGATTATAATTGCTCGATGATTATGCTGCTGGTTAAGTGCTTGTTCAGCAGGAGTTTATACTGTTTATAGCGCCTTACTATAGGGCGCTACAGCATGAGAGCAGTTGGAATCGAACCCAATACCTCATTTAGGGTAGTAAAGGGTTTTGAACACTACACCACATTGCTGGTGTTAATTACATGATACATTGACTTCATTAACTAAAAAAAGTAATCAACAGTTACTAATAATACAAGAGTTAACTTTAGTTATAATGGTTTGGTGCCCAATTTTTCAAGTTTAAAATTTAATAAAAATTTTATTTTATTTCAAGTGGATCTCCTTTCTCTTCAACTGATATGTCCAAACTAAACCGAACAATTATTCAGATGGGTGAACAGGTAAGTTGATTTTTACTTCGTTTGTCTTTTTAGTAACACCTTAACTTGTGTTTAAAAACTATATCAGTTTACTATTTTAAATAGTCAATTACCTATCCTTTAGTTAGAATTTTAATTGTTGTAATATGGTCACAACTCTTAACTAACATTTGCCAGCGATAATTTACTTGAGCACAACAAACAGAAGTTTTATTTATTTTGTATTTCTATAAATTGGACATATATATATTTATATTGTCCACTAACCTCCATCATATATAGATTTCTATAGTAAATACATATTAGTTATAATGGTCCGGTAGTGTGGCGAACCGGTCATGGCATTAGACTACGAGCCGAAAGGTAAGGTTTCGGGTTCAAGCTGCACCAATGCCACACTATTCGCCCTTGAGCCCGGTGTTTACGAATCGCTTAGACTCGACCTAAACTATACACTTCACCCGATAAAAAATATCAAAAAACCTATCCTCTTAAGGGTATTATATATAAAAAAAAAACGTTGGTTTTTAATGCTTTGTTTAGTAGGCTTTACACTCTCTAATAAATTACTTGAATTAATTTAAATATTTATTTAAAAAATCGTCTTTTTTTTAGATTCCACAAAACTGGTACCTTGGAGTTTCAGGTAATGATTATGATGTCATAAAGAAATATTTTCCTGAATGGATGGAAGTTGTAGCTACTAAAGGTAAGAAGTGATTTTTGTCATGACAAGTTTATAATAAAGATAAATCGAAAGTTTTTTTATATCAATCTTTTTTACTATATTGTCGCAATTGCTTGAATTCTTTTTGTTTTTATCTTTATCCTCGATGTGGGATGGTCGACTTTACAACCTTAACATAGATTAACATCAATTACCCCAACCCATTCTTAAGTTGCCTGTGGCAGTTTGGAATATTATTGATTAGAATTTGCTCGTTATTTATGCTTCTGATTAAGTGGCTCAGCAGGAGTTTATACTGTTTATAGTGCCTTACTTAAGGGCGCTTCAGCTTAAGAGCAGTGGGGATCGAACCCAGGGCCTTCTGTGGTAAAACTAAGTGTTCTAACCACTACACCAATTAACCTTTTAAAAACACAAGCAAAAACACAAGCAAATCACTTTTACTATATAGGCTTAAACCTCAACTACATATTATAATCATACCCACATTTCCATATTCAGGAATGGTTTTTGCTCGGATGTCTCCCTCTCAGAAGACTGATCTAATGGAGGAACTTCAGGCGGTCGACTACCATGTTTGTATGTGCGGGGACGGGGCAAACGACTGCGGGGCTTTGAAGAGGGCTCATGCTGGGTTATCACTCTCTGAATATGAGGTTATTTTTTAGCTTTTGTTGTACTTTATAAGCTTATATTATTTTAGGGCAATTCCTTTTTTCCTAAATTTTTTTGTGGTACAAATTTTAAGATTTGTTTTTTTTTACACACAGTAGCATAATACTTACTTGCCTTACCTTTTCATTAAAATTCAGATCACAATTTGTTGGTGTATTTATATGAAAACTTTGTCTTTTAACAAAAAGAATATTTATTTGTAAATAAACGCAATTTGTTTGCGTATTTATCTAAAAAAAAACTGCCTTCAAAAAACAAAATGTTGTAAAAATTGACTACAAAAATTCCAAAGTCAAAAATTTGTTATGTTTTTCAGGCGTCTGTTGCTGCACCATTCACAACCCACACTGACATGGGGATTGAATGTGTTCCAACATTAATTAGAGAAGGTAGAGCAGCGTTGGTGACCTCTTTTGGCATGTTCAAATACATGGCACTTTATTCACTTATTCAATTCACATCCATTACTCTGTTGTATAATGATTTGTCCAACTTAAGTGATTTGATGTACCTATATATTGATCTTATTATTATTGATGTTGTTGCTATCACAATGTCAAGGAATTATGCTCACAAGTAAGTGTTTGATTTTTCTAATTGTTTTTTTTTGTTTGCAACAATATTGTTAGTCAAACTTAATCAGTAAAACTGCGATATAGTAGTGTATACTAGTTACAGCAACAGTCTAAATTTTTGTTTGCAAAAAGCCTCATGCTTTGGTGTATTGAAACATTTGACTTCACCACTCATGAGGTCCTGGGTTTAATCCCCACTGCTCTCATGCTGTAGCACCCTTGAGTGATGCGCTATAAACGGTATAAATGCCTGCTAAGCCAGCACTTAATCAGAAGCTTATAATTTTCAAGCAATTATAATCTATAATATTCCAAACTGGCCAGGTCAAATCCAGACTTGGTTGGGGTAACAGATGTTACTCTATGTCCCATCTAGAGGATAAAGATATATATATATATCAGGACAATAATGTTATTTTACTGATTTTATTATTTATTTTAATATAATTTTTATTACAGAAAACTACACCATAAAAGACCCCCTTCTAGTTTAGTATCAGTTGAAATGTTGGTCTCTCTATTCTTTCATATTCTCTTCCAAGTTGCAACCCAAGTTTTTATGTTTTTCTTCGTTAAAGATCAATGTTGGTTTACTGAGTTAACCCCTGCAGAAGGTAAGTTGACGTTTAACTTAACTGTTTAGGTTTCAAGGTTTAGGAAGGGCAACTTTACAGCCTTGACATAGAATAATATTTGTTAGCCAGTCTTAAGTTGACTTTGACTGTTTTTATATATATCTTTATCCTCGATGTGGAAAGGTCGAATGTGCGACTTATACATAGAATAACATTTGTTACCCTGACCCATTTTTGAGTTGACTTTGCCAGTTTAGGATATTATAGATTATAAATGCTCGATAATTAAGCTGCTGATTAAGTGTTGGCTCAGCAGAAGTTCATACCGTTTATAAAACGCCTTACTTAAGGGCGCTACAGCAGGAGAGCAGTGGGGATTAAACATAGGCCCTCATGCAATGAAGCCAAGTGTTGAAGTACTAATTATAAAAAAAATAACAAAATACATATTATAATAAAAACAACTTTATATTATAGCTGCCAATACAACGGTGGGCAATATAACTACATGCCCAGCTCTTGGGAATGTCCAAGACCAATCTCAACTTGAAGATGATTATAATGTATTAACATACGAGACCACAGCTATCTTTTATCTCTCAGCTTTTATGTATATGAATGTCTCAGTTGCTTTCTCAAGAGGAAGACCATTTCGTACCCCTATTTATAAGAACAAGTGGTTTCTTGTTAGCCTGGTTGTGTTGTGTATGTTTACCGTGTTTTTAATGTTCTGGGCTCCTTTAGAAATGAATGATTTTATTGAGTTACGTGTTATACCGGACCAGTTTTTTCTGTGTGTTATTCTTATTGCAGCGGCCACACATTTTGTTGTTGCTGTCGGCTTTGAAATGTTAGTGATTGAGAATTACCCACTTTGGTCTTGGATTCGTTCTTTGGGGATTTTTTCCAAATTTCGTGGAACCAAAATCGGAAAACGTTACAAATTTATTCTCAACAATTTTTCTATTAATAATATGACGACAGACAAGGTGTCTGTGACATCACAAAGCAATGATATCCCAAACCCTTATGATGTAATCGGGGTGACTATAAAATCTACTAAAAACCCAGATAATATATTAATCAAAACCCAATTGTAAATGAAAACTGATTTGTTTTAAACTTATTGATTGTTTTTATTTACTTAATGTTTTTATTTTATCCTGATTGACATTGAATATACAATAACCGTGAAATTATTTTTTAGGCTTTTATGATATTTTATTTTACCGAAAATTTGAATTTGTCCGAAAGCCATATTTTACCGAGATGTGGCAAAAATGACCTTGCAATTTTGTAATATCAAGATTGAACAAACTCAAGGATAAATTATTTTAAATAAAAAATTTTACATCAACTTTTCGCTGGAGGCGTTTAAGGTTTTGGCGCGAGATTTTTAAACACGTGGTTTTTTTTTATTACAGGCGTTTTTGCAGTAGTTTAAAGAAGGCTAGTTAAGAATAAAAAGCAATGTGGAATTGCAACAGTTTAATTTGTTTATTAAATTATAAATATACAGTTTATCGCAGTCCTGTAAACTATAATTAAATTTTAAGGATTTAGATTGTATGATTTGACACTTTAAAAATGGTTTTTAGTGCTAATAAGCTAATTTATAAACAAAACAATGGATGTATTTTTAAATTTAACAAATTAAAGCTAGAAGTGTGATGCTATTTTACTTTTTACAACATTCAAATTTCAGTAAGTTTAACAATATATTTAATATAGTAATATTCTTTTGGTTTATTTATCCTCAATGTGGAGAGGCCGACTTTTTGACCTAAACACAGAGTAACATTTGGTACTTCTACCTAATCTTGATTTGACTTTAAAGGTTTTGATATTATTGAATATATTTGCTTGATAATTAATCTGTTAATTTAAATAAATTAACAACAAGTTTATGTTGTCTACTTGTTTTATTTACAAATATTTTTATTAATTATTACAAACATATTATAATTGTAACAATTATGTTCGTAATTAACCTAATTAACTTAAAACAGACAAATGCTTTTGACTTTGGACATGAAAAAAGTAAAAATATGGGCACAAGATTCGAAAACTTCAGTTGAATAATATAAGGTACAACATTTTTAATAAACAATTAAAATTTTATGTAGTAGCATAATAAAAAATAATTGAACTTGTGTAAAAATGCTATAAAACTTTATAATAAAAAATAATTGAACTCGTGTAAAAATGCTATAAAACTTATTAAATAGTATAAAACCTAAAATGCATTATAAAACTTTAATATGTTATAAAATTAAAATTTACAGAATTTTATTAAAAAATTTAATTAAAATCACACAAAATATTTATTATTAATTATAATTCTAAAAGTATTTAATAGTTTATAAGTTAAATAATTAATCAGATAGTCAAATATTGGTAATTAACAAATAAGAAATCAAATTATTTGGCAAATAGAAATATGTGATTACTAGCAAGATAAAAGCTCCATGCGAAGACTGGGAGCACTACCAAACCATGTTTGTGGATACAATCGAACATAGCGAGCACTTATAGGTTGAGGAAAGTTGTTCAACTTGTAACCCCTATTATCATTACCAACAAATACCTTAATAAAGAGTTACGTTTAATATACTAGGTTTGATTTTATAACCATCAAAATATTGAACGATCTTTTTGTATAACTGTTTGTGATTTTTTACCAGCTTATAGGAAAACTTAATTAAAACAGTGAGGTAAATATTCACCACATATTAAATTTAACGTGATAAAATCCAAGTAACTTTTATTTAAAATATTAATCACTAAAATTTAACTTTTAAACTTTATTGATGTCGCGTTGTTCATCGCTTTCTATTTAACTTAACGTTAAAAACGCCGAATAATAAAATTAAGGAATTATCTATGACATCACAAAATGATTAGAATAGTGATTGTTTAAACAATGGTTTGTATAACTTGGTTATTGTCATCCAGCTCATAGAGATACTAATATATACACTAGAGTAGGTGTTGCTAGGCAGTTGTTCACTGCAAATTGTCGCAAATTAAAGCCCGATTTGCCATACTGGCCAGAGTTGCCATTTGCAATTTTTGAACAATTTACTTATTATTTTTATGTTAAAATTTAAAAATTATCTAGCAAAGTTAATACAAAAATTCCAAAAAAATGTATAAAATAGCACTATACAAGTAAAACACTTCGATTCTTACAAATAGTTATTAAACAGTCAACCTCTATGGCACAGGTTTGCAAGACCACTTTAAAATAATAAAAAATCAAGAAAATTCGCTTTTTAATAAAAAGATAACATTTTTTTATTGATCAATGATTTAAATAGATTAAATTAAACGTAAAAAAATGTTTATTTTAGTTTCCTAAAAACAATCTAAAAGTTTAAGTTTTGCTTTGGCAACTCTGGCGAGTATGGCAAATCGGTCTTCAATTTGCGACACAAAATGGGTGCGAAGCCCACTCTAGTGTATATATTAGTATCTCTATGATCCAGCTTGTAAACAACAAACACCGCTTAAAAGTTTTAGAAAATACCAATAAAACATTTTTAATAAAATAACTTTTTTTAAAATTAAACAATTAAATTATAAACTTTAAATCTAATTTATTTTCCTTTTAAATGTAAGCTTACCAGATCATTTCCATTATTTTGGATGAACTGCATATCTGATGTACTGGACCCATAAGATATCTTAAAGCTGGTGACCCAACCAGAAAAATAGTAACTTCCTTGTGTCACAACTCCTGTCACTAGAGTTGATGTCTTGAGTTCAATTTGGATCCATTCCCCAACCACCCCTATTAATTAAAATAATGTTAATGTTTATTTTCCACTAATTACAAAAGTTGTGAAACTTTATTATAAGATAGAAAATAATTCCAACAACTCACTTTGTTTAGGCCACCAACCATAGGTATGAGCATCCAACCTTGCATTATGTGGTAAGAAGTTGCTGTTATAATAAGAACTAGCTGTGATGTCACTATCTGGTATTCTCCCATCTTTTAACCCAAGCCCACATGCACTAACTAAAATTTTTATAAAATTTGGATTAGATTCGTAATTAAAATTTCAATTAATTAAATTAATTAATATAATAATATGCAGTTTTTTTAAGCATATTAAGTTTGGCTGTCGTCTTAAATTTATATCTTTAAGGTTAACCTCATTCCTTTCTCAGTAGTAAAAATTATAAAATTCAATATTACGAAAATGTTTAAAAGCATTACATTGTCGGGTTACCGGGGTTATGACGTCATTTCCGCCCAAAAGCTTTTATCTTATACCTGTAACTTCCGCTAATGGTTGTTTCACATTTTAGGCATTGTTATTGGTTTTATTTTTTCCTTATTCTTTAAACACCTTAACGTAACGTGCTGATGACGTCATTGAATCGAGTCGTGACCTCAATCAAAAATAAAACGCTTTGCACATGCAGGGTGCTCCGCCTTTTGTTACTTTACGTGGTTATTTAGATATATATAACTTAAAAAATAAAACTCTGTGTATATATTTGTCTACGTGTTTTTCTACATAAAAACAGAAGTGAGAAGTGAGATAATTGTGGTATACCATGCTCAAGGTCTTGGGTTCGATCCCCAGTGATCTCATGCTGTAGCACACTTGAGTAAGTCGCTATAAACGATACGAACACCTGCTGACCCCACACTTAATCAGCAGCTTAAATATTAGGCAATTATAATCTATAATATCCCAAACTGTCACGGGCAACTCGAGACTGGGTCGGGGTAACTGATGTTATGGGTCGCGTAAAAAAAAGAAAAAAAATTTAAACTCTGCCAAGCGAACTTTAAATGCTTTTGTTACTCATAAAACTCAAATTTCATAAAAAACATTGTTCTTGTTATTAAAAACTACTTTACATCGCGCTTTTATTCGGTCCCGTAAAAAGTTATTTTTTATTAGTCAGCGCAGCGGAACAGTTGGTATTTTTCGACTTACAATTTTTCATTAAAAGTTAGAGTATCCGGTATTAAAACAAGCTGAATAGACTGAAAAAAGTAATTTTTTTAACTTGTCCAGACTTATATAAACTTGCCCAGACATCCAATTTTATAACATGCTGAAAAGTCTATAAAAAAATCAATAAAAATCTCTTACGTTCGGAAAACGATAAAATCGGTAATAAAAAATTCAGGAATTTTAATCAAATTTCTGGACCGTTTTTTCATGTTTGAAAAGTTTATTTTTTAATGATTATGTATTACTTTTTCTTTATATACGAGATTCTAACAGTAAGCTGATAATATGAACTCAGTTTTAACAAATGTAAAGTAACCAAAATACTTTTTAATTGGGGGAGAATTTTTTCTAACTCCGACACGACCTTCCCATCGCAAGAACACTCTCCGGTGGGGCCAATTTCACCCCTTACACCTTGTTCACCCTTCGCTCCAGCTGGGCCAAGCTTTCCTGGTCTTCCTTGGGTTGATCTTAGCTCCCTAAAAGCGGGACTATCGGGGCTTGCATTAAAACAAACTTGGTTGTTATGGGATCCAGCTAAGCATACCCAGAAGCAGAAACACAAAATTAAAACGATTTTTAAACTCATTATAACAAGTCTTAAATTCGAATTGTTTTATTCTAAACATAGTTAAAATAAACTTAACAAGGTAGATTTAATTATGTGATAATTTTTATCACAAATAATTTAAATTTGATAGATTTTTTTAAACAAAAATTGTAATAACTAAATATTCTTATTTTTAACTTTAAAAATTAAAAAAAATATTAAATTAAATTTTGTTTTAGTTTATAAACTTGAATGCTAAAAATCATTTAAATTATTTTATTTGTCTTAACTACTTCAACCTAGCAATCAATATGCCATTCCAGCAAAAGAATATTCGTTTATAAATGTTCAAATTTTTGGAAAAAGGCATTCTGCAAATATAAAAGAATTTATCAAAAGTTACTTTCAGCCTTTATAGTTATGTTTATGAGTTTTTGTTTACAAAAGAGGTAGGGTATATTAACATAGGTGATACTTCAATTCTTTAATTTAATCTCAAAAGTGTGCGTGTAAATAAATTTTGTTTTTTCGATGTTAGCTGACTTCAAAAATTGTGCTTTGTTCTGTTGGTTTTGAACCAGGGTTTTGCCAAACTTGATTCGACGCCATTGCACGGGAACTTAGAGGGCCTTGGCACGAAGACTGTTAAGCAGTGAATCGGATATTTTGAGGCTACATTTGTGGTAAAGTGAGATTTGGATAATACTTACCAAAAGTTCTATGTTTGTAGTTAAAAAACATCAAAAGATTGGCACGTATATTAATTGATTCGTTTTTATTTATTGTAAAATTTTCAATTGTTTTCTTGCAGAATACTTCGGCTTAAGCAATATATTAAAAAATTAATTTTTTATTCAAAATTTTTTCATTATTTTTTCGCCGCGAGATGGCACAACATTTCAATGACGTAATAATTTATATAGTACTTTTATGGAAAGTATTTTTTTTTAAAGAACAATTTTCTTTTATGTATTAAATGCAAGAGTTTACATCAATATTTTTTAATTAAAGATCTCAGTATAAAATCAAGTCAATTTATTTGCTAATTTTTATTTTAATATAGATGTTAGAGATTGTCGATTTTAAAGATTTATTAAAACACATTTTGAGTTGTTTTATTACGCTACAGAAAACAAATTTACCTTTTTACATCTAAAATATTTCAACAAAAGCACAGGTGGTAATTATGTCGTTTAATTTGACGCCGGTTATGTTGGAAATTCACGCCATGAGATTTTCTCTATAATGCAAAATTGACACGAGGAAATTACGAAAAAGGTTAAGTATTAGCGCATGCGCAGTTGCGCTTTTCGGTACTTAGCTTCTTTGTTGAAATTTTTCGTTCAGTTAAGAAAGGCCGTAAAGACTGAACGGACATTTTTCTTATTCCTTTTATGAGTTAAAAGTGTTTAAAGAATAGAATGTATAGCAGTAAAGTTTGTGTAAATATATTTTTTAGATTCAGTTGTAATTTTTAAAGGAGTTAAGTCTAAAACGAACAGTCTAAGCAGTTTAAAATTTAAAATAAAAATCGTTTGTATTTCAATTTTTAAAATAGCAAAAATAGAGTTAATTATAAATAGTTTTAAATTAGATAATTAATATTTATAATGGAGGTAGCAGCTACTTCTCAAAATGGGCACCATAAACAACATAAGGTTAGTAGAATTTAAACATTTTGTTTTATAAAATTTAACAATTTGCTTTTAATATTTTGAGTAGTGCTTATTTACGGAATGCAAGAAGTTGCCGGGTGCGGGAAAAACTGATGTGACGTTAACAAAAAATAAAAAAAGGACAGAATTTTAATACCGGGAATTTTTATACCTTTTTCTTATCTTTTTCCCTTTAAAGTCAATTCCACATCATCCCTCAGCCCTTTATATAAGTACAACATTCATCCCACAGTGAAGTACAAAAATGCTGGTTCGTCCTGCATTCTGCAAATTTTTGTTAATGTTTACATACGGCCGGTCCCACACTATCCCACATTTTAGTATTGCCCATATTAAACCGGGAGTATTACTATCATTCTCCACTCACATCCATACGGTCTCGCACTATCCCGCATCCTGTACTTTAGTATTGACTGATTGTCCAATATTTTGGCCACTTAATAAGAAATATTTTTCCACTTGTTTTAGAGTGACAAGCACAAGAAGCACAAGAAGAAATATGCATTGGGAGCTGATGGAAAACCTTTAATTGGAGCAGATGGCCATCGAATTAGAATCAAGGAAGTTAAACACGAAGTCGGAGAGTAAGTTGAAATTTTTTTTAAATATGCGTCGCCCAATGTTAAGAACAGATTTTGTGATAATTATAAGTACCCTCTTATGCTGTAGCGCCCTTTAGTAAGGTGCTATAATTGGTATAAACTCTTGCTGAGCCAGCACTTAAATACTTGGCAATTATAATCTATATTATTCCATAAGGATGGGCTATAATCAAAATTGCTCGGATTCGACGAGCCCGAGTATTTTGTCGCATTACTCGGCCGAGTTCGAGTACTCGGTTATGACATCATTTAAAAGTATGTAACTTTTCTCAAATCTTTCTCGCATAATTTCAAAACTGCAAAATTTGCCAAAAAACACGTATTTATGGATTATAAAGTGTTTAACGTTGGCAAAACTACTTACCTCTGATAGCAATATCATTTTAAGTCCAAACGAAAATGTATAAATGTTGCAAAAGTAACTTTTTCATACATTGGTCATATTTAGTTACAACTCTTATTTAATTTTAAATTTTATTTAAATAGAAGCATTACCAATTAAGTAACTCAAGTTATAGTTTCTATAGGAATTAAGAAAATGTGTTATTACAGCAGTATAAGATTTTATTCAGACATTGCGAGAAAAAATTAGTTTTTATTTTAAACAGTTGTGAGCTTAAGAATAGAGAAATCAAACGGGAAAGCGTTTTTATGAGGTTTTTTAATCTAGCAACAATTCAATTAATTCAATTCCTTAAGTTTTGTCTTCTCTATTTTTCTAGTGCGCCATCAAGAGTAAAAAAAGAAAACATGGACATTGTATCGGTAAGTTTGTTGCTTTATTTTTATATGTTAAAAATTTAACTTTTAACTCTTTGTTTTTATTTAAATCAATCTTAAATGTTGCCCTAATTTAAGTTTACATAATTATATCATAAAAATACCGGCAACATGGTGTAGCGGTCAAAACATTTGTCTTTGTCACATGAGTTCCTGGGTTTGATCCCCACTGCTCTTGTGCTGAATACCCTTAAGTAAGGCAATATGAACGTTACTCAATGTTTAGGTCGTAAAGCCGACTTTCCATGTAAAGGATAAAGAAATATATATACAAAAAAATACATGGTTTAAGCTATTGGTTATAATGCTATTGTAAAACTTGTAAACTATTTTAATTTTCAGCCCAAAAGACAATCGGACACTGACATCACTGAAAAGTAAGTATATTCATGAGTTATTTTCTTGTTTCTTAAATTAAGTTTTTGTTAATAATTTGGTTTTTAGGGTGAAAAATAAAATTAAAAAAGAGAAGCATGGAGAAAAAAGAAAAAACTCTGAAACCAATAACAATGTTAAGGAAAAAAGGGTAAATTTTTGTAGAAAAATGAGAGTTTTAAATGGATCTAGTTTTAATAGGTGTTAACTTTAAAAAATATTTTAAAATTAAATTTTATTATTTTTTAAAGTTTTTTTTTATTGTGTTAATTTTACTCAAAATTTGAATTATTTTGTAGAAGAAGAATATTAAAGAGGAAATTTCTCCAACAAAGGCTAAAGTAAGTTTTGAAATGAAATAATAATTAAGGCAATTTAATATTTTTAATATAATTTGCTTTCAGTTAAAAAACCATCACATGTAAAACAAAAAAAAATTAACTTTTTTTTTACTTTTTTGCTCCTCCAGAAAGTGAAGAAAGAAGAGGAAGTAGAGAAGTGGAAGTGGTGGGAAGAGAAGGAAAAGAATTCAAACTCAGATGCGAGATGGTCATTCCTCCAACACAAGGGTCCCGTGTTCGCACCCCCATATGAACCTCTCCCAAAACATATTCAATTTAAATACGATGGTAAGCATATTAATTGTTTTATATAGGTACGAATTTTATTTGCCCACCCAACAGTCAGAATTTTAATTGTTGTAACATGGTCACAACTAATATTTGCCCATATTAATTTACCCGCACACCACAAACAGCAATTTTATTTATTTTGTAAGCCTATAAATTGGACATACATATATATATTGTCTACTAAGCTTTATAAGTTGTGTATATTTATTATATTAAGGGTATATTTGTAGATTTTTTTTAAATAGATTAGGTGTGTTTTAAATTTATTTTTATACAAATTGCTTTTAACTGAAGTTTTCTTTACTTTTTGTATGTTTTGCTTGGTTTAAGCCTAAAACTTTTAAGTGTTAAAAATTTAAAAAACTAACTTTGTTAACTTTGTGAATTTTTATTTTTAGATTGCAACTTTAATATTTTTTTGCAATTTTCGTTTCGTTGGCGACCCCTTGTTTTAAATTGACTGAATTATATTAAATTTTTAAAATAATTTTTAACCTTTTAGGACAGGTCATGAGGTTATCTCCTGAAGCAGAAGAGGTCATGACCTTTTACGGCAAGATGCTTGATCATGATTACACGACAAAATCTGATTTTAATAAAAACTTTTTCTCAGACTGGAGAAAGGTAAATTGAAAATTTTAACATTATTACATTTTTAAAAATGTTTGTAAGAGCATTGTGTATACTAGTTTTAGCTCACTTTACGATCAGGATTTTACTTGTCATAATATGGTTGCAAGTCTTAACTAATATTTGCTTGTGATAATTTACCTGCACCACAAATGGAAGTTTTATTTAATTTTAAAGATTTATTATTATCATTATATATCATTCATCTAATTTATAGTTTAATTTTGAGCTAGCTAACTGATAATGATAATGATAAAAAGGGGCACTTTTATTCTATAGGCTTTTACTTATAATACTATTATATTCATGTTTTTATTCAACACTGCTTTCTATTAAGTTTTGTGCTAATAATAAACTTGTATTGATAGCATTTATTGTATGCCATTTATAAAGTCATTGAGTTTTTTAAATATTTATTTATCCTCGATGTGGGAAGTTCGAATGTGCAACCTAAACATAGAGTAACATCAGTTACTCTGACCCAGTCTCGAGTTGTCTTTGACATTCTGGGATATTATAGATTATAATTGCTTGATAATTACGCTGCTGATTAAGCATTAATTGTTTGAATTTAAATTACAGACGATGACTAAGGAAGAAAAATCAAAAATAGTTGATTTAGGAAAATGTGATTTCCACGCCGTGAACGATTATTTTAAGATGAAAAGTGAAGAAAGAAAAGCGAGGTCGAAAGAGGAAAAACAAGTAAGTTTTGTTTGTACAAATTGGGTAAATAAGGATTCTAATATCGGCATTTTTACAATTTATTCGAACCAAATTAATCTTCTTTTTAAATGATTTTACAATACTCTGTTTATAAAACTCAGGAAGAGAAAAAGAAGAACGAAGCGCTGATCGCGGAGTACGGGTTTTGTGAGTGGGATGGCCACAAGGAGAAGATCGGCAACTTCCGACTTGAACCTCCGGGTTTGTTCCGAGGAAGAGGGAATCATCCTAAAATGGGGAAGCATAAGAAGAGGATCGTGCCGGAGAGTGTCATCATCAACTGTAGCAAGTAGGTGATCATAAGAAAACTTTTGTAATTTTACATAAAATTTTGTAAAATTAAAATATTTTTAGAAATTCTGTCATCCCAACTCCTCCTCCTGGCCACAAATGGAAAGAAGTTCGTCATGACAACACGGTCACATGGTTGGTGTCATGGACCGAGAACGTTCAAGGTCAAAACAAGTACATCATGTTGAACCCAAGTTCGAGGGTCAAGGGTGAAAAGGATTGGCAGAAGTACGAGACTGCACGAAGGTTAAAGTTGAGTGTGGACAAGATAAGAGAGGATTATATGAGGGATTTAAAGTGCAAGGAGATGATGGTCAGGCAGAGGGCTGTAGCACTTTATTTCATTGATAAGGTAAGAGTGAACGATATATGTTCAGTTTATATGTCCACAAAATAAACAAAACTACTGCTTGTGGTGCATGGGTAAATTATCACAGGCAAATATTAGTTGAGAGTTCGACCATATTACGTCAATTATAATTGTAGGGTGGGCTGTTGAACTTTATAATAAAATCATTTGAAGGAATATATTAATATATGTTTTTTGAAATAGTTAAATCTATAAGGATTTTTTTATTTTAAATTTTTGCTATTTTTTATTGTCTAAGATTTCACATTTAAAAAATTTTTTCCACTAGTTGGCGCTAAGAGCAGGAAATGAGAAAGAAGACGGAGAAGGAGCGGACACGGTTGGTTGCTGCTCGCTCAGGTGTGAACACATCAAATTGCACAAACAACTCGACAACAAAGATTACGTTGTTGAGTTCGACTTCTTGGGAAAGGATTCAATTCGTTATTATAACAAAGTTCCAGTTCTGAAACAGGTAAAAAGTTGTGTTTTATAGTGTGTCACATACTGGTCACGGCACTAGTTTACTGGTTGTGGCATTGGTTTGCAGGTTTTGGCATTAAGTTTACTGGTCGTGGCATCAGTTTTCTGGTCACGGCATTAGTTTACAGGTCCTGGCATTGGTTTACTGGTCGTGGCATCAGTTTTCTGGTTGTGACATTGGTTTCCTGGCATTGGCACTAGCTTACTGGTCATGGCATTGTTTAACTAGCTACAGCACCAGTGTACTTGTCATGACACTAGTTTTCTGGCCACAGCATTATTTGGCAAGAAATAGAATTTAAAGTTGATTTCAGATTTATGGAATTTTTAAGTTTTTTTGTTTTTTGTCAGGTTTTTAAGAATTTGATGTTGTTCACTGAGAACAAAGATGGGGCGGATGATTTGTTCGATCGACTAAATGTGAGTTGTAACTGTTATGTGTACAAACTTTATTTATATTAACTAAAATAGCCGAAAAAGTTTTTTATAAAATTGTTTATAGTCGCTCTACAATAAAGATTTTAATTGTTGTAATATGGTCACAACTTTCAACTTATTTTTGCCCATAATAATTTACCTAATGATCATAAATGGTAGTTTCATTTATGCTGTAGGCCTATTATAATTAGGTTTCAAAATATTTAAATCTAGGTTTCTATTTTTTCTAGACTTCTACATTGAACAAATATCTCACAAGTTTAATGGATGGGTTGACTGCCAAGGTTTTTAGAACTTACAATGCTTCCATCACCCTGCAGAACCAACTTAAAGAACTGACCGATCGTAAGTTTGACTATAAGTCCTAATAATCTTTAAATGCCAATTTTAAACACTTTATATAAGGAACCTAATAGTTCTAAAAAAAATTAAAAAAATTTTTTTTTATTGAAATCTAATATTTTTTTTTATTATGACATCACACAGCTGATGATGAGAATGTGTCGTCAAAGATGTTGTCGTATAATCGGGCGAACAGAGCGGTGGCAGTATTGTGCAACCATCAGAGGGCAGCACCCAAGAACTTTAGTGAACAAATGGGGAGAATGAACGATAAGGTTGGGTTTTGGTTGATTTTAAGTTGCGAGTTTGATTCCCACTGCTTTTTTGTATTTATTTAACCTTGATGTGGAAAAGTCGACTTTACAACCTTAACATAGAGTAACTTTAGTTACCCTGACCCAGTCTCAAATTTACTTTGGCAGTTTGGGATATTATTGATTATAATTGCCCGTTAATTAGGCTGCTGATTGCTTTTGGCAGTGCTACAGCAAAAAAGCAGTGCGGATCGAACTCAGGACTTAATTTTTTTTGTATCGTAATGCATTTATGGCTTAAATTGTCATTTTGTTTTTACATTGTATTCTCTGATATTTTATTTAACCAATTTACTTTAATATTAGATTGAGAAGAAGCAGAATGATATCCTAGATTGCAAGCAAGAGATTAAAAGTGCAAAGTCGGATTACAAACACAATAAAACAGAGGGAAAAAGGAAACAGTACGAAGCGAAAAAGAAGAAGTTGGATCGCTTGCAAGAGCAACTTATCAAACTTGAAGTTTCAGCAACTGACAAGGTCAATTAACATTTGTTTATAATTATGGCTTTTTTTTTATATAGCTATATCTTTATCCTCGATGTGGGAAAGTCGAATGCGCGACCTGAACATAGAGTAACATCAGTTACCCTGACCCAGTCTCGAGTTGCCTTCACAGTTTGCGATATTATTGATTTTAATTGTACGATAATTATGCTGCTGATTAAGTGCTGGCTCAGCAGGGGTTCATACCATTTATAGCGCCTTACTCAAGGGCTCTACAGCATGAGAGCAGTGGGGATTTAACCCACGACCCCATGTGGTGTAGCAAGTGTTCTTATCACTACACCACGCTGCAGGTTCAATACTTTTTATAGCTGAAAAATGGTAACTTTTGTTAGAAGTAAACACACGCAGTATGAAAAGAGGTTTCAGCTTCAACTAATTTGATCTAAATGTACAATAAGTGCTTTATACTTCGTAAACAGCTTTTTAAGCACCTTTTTAAAGGAATTTAAACCTTTAAAGCTTTGACAAAAGGGATCTAAAAGCATAATATTGAAAGCCTTTTCAGATAATTTTATGTTTTTGCCTGCCTAAGAGTGCTTGAACTTGCTCTTAGTGGGATTTAAACTTTAAAGCTTGTGCTCAAGTACTTTTACGACGCTTTAAAATTTTTACATAAAAACAAGTTTACTACGGTAGTATTATGTTAACAACTATATTTCTATGACATCACAGGAGGAAAACAAAGAGATTGCTCTTGGAACCTCAAAGTTAAATTATCTCGACCCACGCATTACAATTGCATGGTAAGTTAATTCAATATTAAAAATTAAAAATTGGTTGGGGCCTTTAAATATATATTTAGTCAATTTTAAACCTACTTAAGGTGCTTAATGTGTTTAAACCGACAGCTTGGTGTAGTGGTCAGACCACTTGGTTTTACTACATAAGGTCCTGGGTTTAATCCCCACTGCTCTTATGCTGAAGTGCCCACAGAAAAGGTGCTATAAACGGTATTTATTCCTGCTGAGCCAGCACTTAATAAGCAGCATAATTATCGGGCAATTATAATCTATAATATCACAAACTGTCGCAGGCAACTCAAGACTGGGTCGGGGTAACTGATGTTACTCTATGTTTATGTCGTTAAGTCGACCTTCTTATATCGAGGATAAATAAATATATAAATAAATCTGATAATAATTTTATAATCTGATTTCCAGGATTAAGAAATACAACATTCCAATTGAGAAAGTCTACAACAAAACTCAACGAGACAAATTTGCTTGGGCCGTCGATATGGCTGACGAAGACTTCGTTTTCTAACTCCAGCAGTAATTTATTCCTTCCAAGCTGCTACCATCCAATCTTGTGACATCATAATAACGTTACAGTATTTTGTTTGTGTGATGTCATTATGGCCTCATTGTCAATGTAACAACTTAGCTGTAAGAGCTATTTTCAGGGGAAAAAGTTGAAAAGTTTTGATTTTTTAATGAATTTTACCGCGTCTAGCATATAGTACTGCTTGGTATTTATCTCAATTTTGTCCAGTTTTTATTTTAACTCGATCTATGGAATGTATTTTCCCTGTAAATATTATTTTATGGTTTTATGTTCAGTTTAATTAGAAACTGTTTTATGTAAATACAACAAACCGGTTGTGAAGTTTGGTTCAAAACTTTTTAAAAATTTATTAAATAAGTGTCTACTATTTTGGGGAGTAAAAGTTACTACCCGTTTTTTGTTTTTATGAATGACCCCTTATGCATTAACCTACTGAACCTCAGTAATAATTTATTACAGAGAGTAGTTAAATATGTAATTTCAACGAGTAAATGCACGACAGAGATTAAAATTAACATCATTTCTAAACCACGAGGTAGCTTGCTGACTGGTGCTCGTAAAATATTGCGATACGTGAATTTTTTAGTCAATATTGTCTAAAAAATTAAACCAGTTTTTAGAAAGCAAACATAAAAACAATTTAAAAATTAATTAAGTTGTTAATTGTCTTTGTAATTTACAATTTTTTAATCAAAATGGAATTAAATATTTATAAATTTTTGATTTAAATTTATTCTCACCTAGATCGCCGATTTTCACGCACCGCAAATTTTTCTATTTGTAGTGGGAACTATTTGGCTGGTGACGTCACCAAGTCGATTGCGCAATTAAGCAGGGTAGTAGTAATGTTTCGTAACACTCGCTTAGGACAAAGTCCTGATGTGGAAATATTGAATATTTATACATATTTAGCAAGCTTGCAAGTATCCTAATACGGCATCTGAGTGACCTATTATTAATATTCGGCAAGGGTCAGTAGGTTGAATACTTAAACAGTTTGGTTCTTGTGTAATTTTTCGTAGATTCGTGTCAAATTACCGCAAGGAAAACCCGTTTTAAATGTCGTGCTGTCATGAACTAGACATAGTTGACAGAATTGACTTAATGTGACGTTAGTTGTGTTAAAAAAACACTGTTTTTTTAAAAAAATATCTGTAAATTCTCTGTTTATTTATTTTAAAAGTTGTTAAGTTTGTTAGTAGCGTTATATAGTTAATTATCGGTCAGTTTGTTCCTCTAATTTTAGTTTTATGTATGCCTGTAGGCTTTTTTGGTCATAAAAGGTGCATTAAACAATAGGTTATAAAAACACAGTCTATTTAAATGTTTTGTTTATTATTAAAACTAGTTATTTTTATTTTCTCATAGGCTTGAGTTTATTAAAAAATGGCCGGAGTATTTGACATTGATATCGACACAGAGGTCGCATCGGATCATGAAGATGAAAAGTTTGAGTTTTGTGACGTCGACGACGATGAGTTCATGAACCAAGATGACCTTGAGAAGATTGACCTTAATGAGGTCATCGTTAACCGTGGCAACGAGAGGATCGGACCCCATTGCTTTGAACTATTAAAAGTTTTAGGAAAAGGGGGCTACGGGAAAGTGTTCCAAGTTCGAAAAGCAACAGAACCCGACGGGGGTAAAATATTCGCGATGAAAGTTTTAAAGAAAGCCTCGATTGTCCGCAACCAAAAAGATACCGCTCACACCAAAGCAGAAAGAAATATCCTAGAAGATGTTAAACACCCTTTCATTGTAGACCTCAAATATGCTTTTCAGACTGGTGGTAAACTTTACTTAATCCTGGAATACCTAAGCGGAGGAGAGTTATTTATGCATTTAGAACGAGAAGGTATTTTCATGGAAGACATGGCTTGCTTTTATCTCGCTGAAATCACAATGGCGTTAGGTCATCTTCACAGTAAGGGAATCATTTACAGAGACCTCAAACCAGAGAATATTTTACTCGATATGGTCGGTCATATTAAACTCACAGACTTTGGGTTATGCAAAGAATCGATTCATGAGGACACAGTGACACACACTTTCTGTGGCACGATTGAGTACATGGCACCAGAGGTTTTAACAAGATCTGGGCACAACAAAGCTGTTGACTGGTGGAGTTTAGGAGCTTTGATGTTTGACATGTTAAACGGAGCTCCTCCTTTCACAGCCGAAAACCGTAAGAAAACAATCGAGAAAGTTTTACGAGGTAAACTCACCCTTCCACCTTACTTAACAGCAGAGGCTAAAGACATCTTAAAGAAATTGCTAAAGAGGCACGCTCAATCCAGGTTAGGAGCATGTAAGGACGACGATAAAGCTGTAAGGAATCATCCTTTCTTTAAACATATTAACTGGGATGACCTGTTGGCACGAAAAGTCGAACCCCCTTTTAAACCCCCACTTCAAAACGAAGAAGATGTCAGTTTGTTTGACACGAAATTCACGAAACAATCCCCCGTCGATAGCCCCGATAATTGTCCACTCTCCGAAAGCGCGAACCAAGTCTTCCAAGGTTTTACCTACGTTGCCCCTTCCGTCCTGGAATCGATCAGCGAACAATTTGTGATGCCCAAGCTACGATCGCCAAGAAAACTTAACGGTGTTCCTCTCAGTCCAATGCGAGTGGATGTCCCGTGGCACTCGGAGACCGTGACACACAACATAAGTGCCACCGAGATGGACTGCACGCCCGTTGTCGTGACAACGGCTCCCACATCAACCTCAACGAAAAGTGCATTCGGTAATTTTACAAACAATCCCGCACGCAGTTTATTCTCAACAGAGAAGAGCCCCCCAATACCCGTGCGTGGGGTTAACGAACTTCAATATAAATCGAGTAAAAGCAAGCAAAAAAAGTCGCTTTTCTTCCATCATTAACTTTGCTTTAGTGACCCAAAAGTCAAAACTGCGTTAATGTGTAAATCGTGGCAGGTGTTTATACCTTTGTATTTATATTAAGGAAGGTCCTTAACTTTTATTTATTACTGTATTTTAGATTGATAACTTAGGCAATTTCTCATATGTACAAACTCTCGCTTGTAAATTATTGATTTTAATTTTTTTTTTCTTTTATGAGGAGCTTTTTCTACTTAATTTATTTCACAGTTTTTAAGTTCATCAAATCAAACTTGGCTTCGATTCTTTTTTATATTTCTCGATGAGAATTTAGTTCTTGATTCTTAAAATAAATTCGCTTTTTTAATAACTTTGTTGTTTTATTCAAAGGTGCCGGAATAATGTCTACAACAACTGTTAAGAATAAACATATTTGTGACATAAACGATCATGCAGTTTTAGTTGATGTTTAAACTATGTTTACGTAAACTTTATGACCTAAACATAGAGTAACATTTGTTACCCCGGCCCATTCCCAAGTTAACTTTGGTAGTTTGGGATATTATAGATTAAAATTATAAGATAATTTTAAGCTGTTGCTAGTTTTTTAGCTTGCCAAGAGTTTGTATCCCCTTAAGCAAAAACACTACGATGTAAGAGTGGTTGGAATTAAACCAAGGACCTCATGTAGTGAAGCCAAAAGTTTTGGCAACTACATTAAACACTTTGTGTACATGATTTATTAGAATAGTAAAAAGGGGAACTAAAAGTTGTACAACATTTGAAATTGCTTTTTACCCAAATAACATTAGCTTTTAAGCATTTTAACAAACAACAATTAAACAAAAAAATGTATTGTTTTATTAACTATTAATAGTAAAATATTAAAAACAAGCAGTAACACTTTAAGGATAAACTAAAAAAATAATTGTGGCCCTTGTTTAGTAAATGTAAAAAATATGCGCGTATTCTGAACTTGAATGTTTCAAGTCTACTAGCCAATCAAAGCGCTTTAAAATTTCGGCAAAAATATAATAATATAAATTAATTTTTGCAGTTTTAAATAAATATTAAACAAAATAAAAATAATTTAAATTAAATAATATATGTGCAAAGTAAAGTTAAACAATTTAAGAAAAGTTAAACTTGAGGATAAACTTAAAATTTGTAAAAATGTGTTTACGCATGAATGAAAAACGTTTGTTTTTCAAAACAGAAATAAAATTTTTTACAGAAATCTCGTTTTCAACTAAGATAAAACTTTTAACAAATGTTTAAAAGTTATGCAGAGTAACATAACATCTACTTATAAGTTATGCAAACAGAAAGATATGTTTTAAATGGAGGAGTAGAGACGTTATTTTCAAATAAGTAAGTGATAAATTATTATATTTTTTGCATTTCGTCTGTCTGTCTGTTCGTAGTTTTATTTATCCATTATTATCATGATTCTTCTCTAATTTTTATAGAGATCCGTTTTATCAACCACCCCAGCTGTCATCACATTACCATCCTTCTGATAAACAAACTGTTTGTGATCCGAGCATTGTTTTAACGTGAGTTTATAAATTATTGTTTGTGTACTTATTTTACTAGTTAACCTGTGAATAAACGATTTATTTTAAATTTAAACAAAACAATTTTGCTGCCTGCTTTTAAAAAAATTTTGGATATTATTGAATGCGTAAAAAAATGAGTGAACGCACGGGCACGCGTACCAAAATTTTCGGTCTAGGCGTGCACGCATAATTTATATCAGTGTGTTTTAAACGTCAGTACTGCGCACATTTTTTTAAGAAACCAGGCGTGCAAAACGCTAATTCCAGGCGTACAATTTTTTTAACAAAAAAAATCTAGTGCGTGCACGCTGCCCTACTTACCAGACTGGTATGACTATAAACCTATCGATCAGTTTCAGTTTGTCAGTGATAACAACATTTGACTGCGTGAAATAATTGGTTTAATCTTGACTGCAATTGCACTTTTTAAGTAAGGCGCGATACAACCTTATGATAAGCCAATACCTATAATAAACAGATTAGTTATCGGAAAATTTAAATCTTGGGAAAATTAAATTTAGTTTTTTGTTATCTCTAAATTGTTAATTAAATCTTTAGACCAGAAAAAAGAAAAAGATTTTCATTTGAAGAACTAGGAAATTATTCACCTTTAAATTATTCTTTTACTGAAGAAGATTTAATTCCAGAGAAACTCAAAGAAGTGCCTTACCATGTAAGTTATGTAGTTTCTTACCTTTTCTAACTTTATGGTCTTTTTATAACTTAACTTTTGTAACTTTGGCACAGTTTTTGCTGTCTTTATCTGCCTATGTTTGTTTCCTTGTCAAGTGGTCATAAACATTTTAAAGATGTTAGTTAACTTTGTTTGTATAACATAGTTTGCTTATATTGCTAAATTAACATTTAAAAAAAAAACATAATTCTAAAAATGACGTTTTACTGAGATTTAAATCAATTTTTTTACCAAAATTAAAGGACATTTGTAGAGGGGGATTAGTGTAAAAGAATGTTAATAGAAAAAATGTCTTATTATTAGTAAAATAGTGTTTTTAAGCATATGGTTTTTAGACAAATGTTAAATTGGTCAATTGGTTTTTAACAACATAGCAGAAATTTAAATATAATTCATGACATAAAAATGTTTTTTTTATTTTTTATTATTTTTAAATTAACTTTCCAGAGCAAAATAATACAGGAACCTGTGGACGAAAACAAAAGTAAACAAAAACCAGAATCAGAGTATTCAAAGTATTCAGATGATTTAAATGGTTCATTAAACTTTAACCAACTTCAAATGATATCAACGCAAGAAAAACCTCCAGTTTCCAACATATCTAGGTGCGCTCAAACTATTATTTAATTTATATTAGACTTTTACATTTTTTATTTAACATCTGACTAAAGATATAAATAGTTTAAATTTCTTATATTTTGTTTTAAAAAAATGTTTACACTTAATAGAGAATGTCGGCTTAGTGTAGTAGTTACAACAATTGCTTTCACCAAATTAAACATTGAGTTCAATCTCCACTACTTTTGTTATAGACGGTATAAACCCTTTCACGCAGCCAAAAATATTTACCATATTCAATATTGGGCAATTATAATCGATAATATCCCAAACTGCCACGGGCAACTCAAAACTGGATTGGGGTAACAAATGTTATTCTATGTTTAAGTCACGCATTGGACCTTTCCAAATCTAGGATAAATAAATGTAAATACCATAATCTAATATTTAAAACAATTTTAATATTTCACAGATTAGTAAATCGTTTTCGTCATGGCAAACCATTGCCCTCAAGTGATCGTCGTCCTCTAAGTTCAATCAACTCTAGGGTGCCACCGAGTGGCCCCTCTAAAATACCTGTCCGACAATCTTCTAAGCCCCCAATAAGTACAAGTAAGTGTTTGACTTATTTTTTTATTTTTAAGCGACTAAAACTCAAAGACTTTTTAACTGAAACCTAGTCTCAAGTTTTTTTGCTGCTGGTTATTGAACATGGTAATGGTTTAATAAGGCAGGCAGGAACATAACTTTATTACATTAGATTAACTGTTTAAATTTTTAGAAACTTGTTTCCAAACTGACAAAGTCAACTCAAGACTCGGTCTAGGGTAGCAAATGTTACTCTATGTTTAGGCTGTATCAAGGATAGAAGATATATAAATAAAAAAGTTAGCTAGAGTGCTAGATTGTACCCAAAATAGTTTTTTGTTGTTAAAATACTTAATATTGTATTTAGGACATTTTAAATTGTTGAATGTTTCAATTTCAGAAAAGAATGATAATGCTAAAAATACTGAAGCTAATGAAAGCATCCTGGAATTACAAAAGAAAGTGGAAAGAATTTTACAAGAATCGTAAGTAAAAGGGCATATGTAGTTTTAGCATTTTATGCCTTAAATTTAAACTTATTTGTGTCATTTAGTTATTTGTTGATGCTATTTTTGGAATTAAACCGGCAGTGTGTGGAATTAAACCGGCAGTGTGTAGTGTGTTGTTGTCAAAACACTTGGTTTTATTACATAAGGTCCTGGGTTTCATTCCTACTGCTCTAATGCTAAAGTGTGGCGCTATAAACAATATAAACTTCTGCTGAGCCAACACTGAATCAGCAGCTTAATTACCGGGCAATTGTAATTTATAATATCCCAAACTGCCACAGGCAACTCAAGACTGGGTCAGGGTAACAAATGTTACTCTATGTTTAGGTCGCACATTCGACCTTCTCACATCTAGAAATTTCTTTATTATAGTCTTAACCATTTAATAGCTTATAAATTTATTTATGATAACTTATTTACTTGTTAATTAACAGACAGGCTTCTCTATCCGCCCCAACCCCATTAAGTGGGTTTATGACCCACTCTAACTTAACAACACCCCCTTTTTCACCCACAAGTACTGACCCTGAGGTCATGGGTTCAAACCCCGCTGATGACACACTACCAAAAACCTATTATCCTGTATCTGTAGAAGATCTTACCAGTGAAAATTCTGACTCATGTAAGTATTTATTCAAATTAAATAAATAATTAAATAAAAAAAAAAATTTTTTTTTTTTTTGGTTAATTTTAACCATTTTTTTAGCTGGTAGACCATCATCACTTTTAACAACCCACTATGAACCAATAAACAATCGATATGATAAAACACCATTACAACCTAGTTATCAACCACCATTCCACACCAGTTATTTACCAGTTGAACCACAAATTGGTCCAACAAAACAAAACCAAATGCAACCATCTAAGCTACCAAATTCACCAATAAAACCATCCTATGCACCAACTAAACCACATGAAACCACCACAAAGTCTCATTTTCAAACATCCACACCATCCTATGAACCATATAAACCATCCTACACACCAGTGGACCAGATAGATGACCATAAAGATGATATTTTACAAAGATGGAGGTTAAGAAGGAAAATGGAGGAGGCCAAAACCTCAAAACCTCCGAATATATGTGCTCCTAATATTCAAAGAGGTTTGTTGTTTATTAAAAATTTGTTTAATAAAATGTTTTTATTTAAAGTGTTATAGGCTATTAGATAAATGCTTATTTATTCACTTTTATTTTTGTTTTATTTTAGCACAACTGCAGCAACCCCCAAACTACCCATACCAGCCCCAATTCCCCCAAAATATCCCCCAACCCTATTTATATACCTCAAACACACCCCAGCCTCAGGTTTACAACCCCTACCCACCTTGTATCAACCCCATATTTAACCCATGTTATAACCCTATTCCAGCAGAGAAACCATTCACCCAACAACAACCTTATCCTTACCACTGCTCTCTAGCACCACCTGGTTGTGTGTTGGTCGAGAGGTCACCTGAGAAATGTCAAGGTCATGTGAGAGCTCCTCTAGTGTCTACGAAAACACAAACGACCCCAAAATCCTCGGTTGAATCGGTTTCAGATAGTTCGACTGTTAGGATCAAACGAGTGAAAGACAATGTTGAGTTACATAAGTAAGTTTTATATCAACTAAAAAGTAATCACAATTTGAAGTTTAATTGTAAATTTTAAATAATATTACATTCATATTATACAAGCTTAGAGGATGATGTTTAATTATAGCCCTTCAAAATTATAACTACAGTTTGTGGTGCGCAAGTTAATTATCACAGACAAATATCGATTGAGAGTTGCGGCCATTTGACAAGTTGCAAAATCAAAAAAAAAATTTTAAAAAATGCAATTTTTTGATTTTTTATATTGAATTTAGCCACTTTATATTATGTTATTATTTATAGAGTTACCATGGTGGAAGGAACCTCCACTCAAACTAAATCACCTCAAAGCCCAGCATGGACTGATCTTTCCAACAACTCAAGTTTGTTTCTAAAAAACAAGTTTAAAAGGTAAATTATTTTGTTTAAGAGCAAATGTATTTAATATACATAAGGTTGACATTGTAGCTTTATTATAAAGTAATTATTGCTACCCTGAGCCTGTCTTGAGCTCTTCGCAATTAGGTTTAATTTTATTGATTATAATTTATGTTAAAAATTCGACAGTACAGTCTTGTCATAAATTTAACTTTTATTTCTATTAGGCTTTGTAAAAAGTTAATGTTTAGCTGTATGTTAAAGTGCTTTTTATATTAATTGAATGATTATTTATTATCATAACTATGGGATTCAATAAATTAGATTGTAGCTACTTTTAAATTTCTACCTAACACAACAAAATTGTTTTGTTTTAGGAAAAAGAACCCAGTTAATAGAGTGAAGGAAAATGGTCCTAAAGCATCACCAACAACCACTATGGTTAAACAGGTGAGGTGTATAAATACCAAATGTTACTATTGTTTATAATATCTTTGTATATTTTATCTTTGATGTGGAAAGGTCGACTTAACAGTCTAAACATAGAGTAACATCAGTTACCCCAACTCCCAGTCTCTTGTTGACTTTGGTAGTTTGGAATATTATGGATTATAATTGCCCGATAATTAAGCTGCTGATTGTTTTTGACTTAGCTGGAGTTTATTATGTTTATAACACCCTATTCAAGGGCACTACAGCATGGAAGCAGTGGTGGTAAAACTCATGCCCTTTTGTTGTAAATCCAAGTGTTGTAACTCATACAATACTAAACTAGTTTATTAAATTGACATGGTGTTCTATTTGTTAACCATTTTGCACTATTTCTATGCCTTAAAAAGGGAATTTTTTGCTGTTATTCAAATTACCCATTAATATACAACTACCTAATTAGAAGTAGATTAACTATTATTTTGATTTATTTTAACTTCACTTGTATAACTTGGAAGTTTGATTGTAGGTGGTGAGTGCTCGATTATTTGATGTTAGTTCAACCGAAACTTTATCCCCGATAACAAGCAACAAAACTGAGGATAAAACTTTGGGGCAATCTTTTATTGAATCCAGTTGAGTAAAAGTTTAATTTTAGATGATTTTCGTGGGTATTTTTAATATATGAGTGTTTGTATGCCCTTCTTCTGGCTACCTTATCTTAAAGTTGTGCTAAAAATGTAGGCCAATTTTGAATTAATATGTATTAGTTTTTTTTTGATTTTTTTTTTTTGTAAAAATTTTAGCTTTCTAAATTGAGTTTTTTTTTAAATTTAATATTTGTTCTAGTTTTAACTTAATAGTTCTGTCAAAATTATATTTTTGTTTGCAGTTTTTAATTTTATTAATTTCTGATTTTATTGAATGATGATTTTTCTATAGCTTCAACGCAAGAAAAAACTGAAATCTCACAAATAACTCCTCCTTCCACTTCTCCCACTCTTTCTCCTCCTGAGAGCAATAGTGAGAGTAACTCTGAAGGTTCAACTGAAGAACAACCTGTGGAAGATCAACAATCTGTTTTGGAATCCATTCTAAGAGGTAAATTGAGTTTTTTGTAATCATTGTTATTATTTAAAGATAGATAAGGCAGAGTCTTTGTTAAATCTGTTTACATTTTGGTAAAAATAAATAGTTTAAAAAAGGGTGGTTTTTATTACTTTATCTGTTTTACTTTTAGTTATCATTTTTTGCATGTAAATTAAGCTTTTTTTGTATTTATTTATCTTCAATGTGGAAAGGTTAAATGTGCGACCTAAACATAGAGTAACATCAGTTACTCCAACCCAATCTTGAGTTGTCTGTGGCAGTTTGGGATATTATATAGAATATAATTGCCCTGTAATTATGCTGCTGATTAATTTTGGCTCAAAAAGAGTTGGTATTGGTTACAGCACCTTACTTAACGGTTCTACAGCATTAAAACAGTGAAGATCGAATTCGGGACATCATGTAGTGAAACCAAGTGTTTTAATTGTGATAGTATTTATATTGTGGTTCATTTTAACTTGTGTTTTATAGATGTGGAAAGGGACCCAAATGACTTCCCAGATGATACAGTGTTAGCCTCACTTAGACAACAAAGATCAACTTACATACAACAACTTAGGTAAGTGATAAAGAATATCATTTTTTTTTTATGAAAACTAGATTTTTTTATCTTTATCCTTGATGTGAGAAGGTCGAATGCGCGACCCAAACTTAGAGTAACATCAGTTACCCCGACCCAGTCTTAAGTTGCCTTTGGCAATTTGGGATATTATAGATTATAATTGCTCGGTAATTATGCTGCTGATTAAGTGCTGGCTCAGCAGAAGTTTATATATTTTATAGCACCTTACTCAAGTGGGCTACAGCATAAAAGCAGTGGGGATCGAACCAATGACCCGATATAGCCAAGTGTTCTAACCACTATACCATGCTGTTGGTAAATTAAATATTGTTGTTTTATGTTTAGAAAAATTGATGCAGATTTAGAAAAACTTAAAGAAGACCAACCTTAGGATTAATTTATTGTTATTTTTGTTTATTGTACACTGTGCATTGATGTTTATATTTAACAGTAGAAAAGATTATGAAAATTTTATATTACAACAAGCTTAGTAAATGTGTGATTGTAAACAGAGAAAAAACTGCTTATATCACGAGAAAAACATTTAATCAAATGGCCATACTTCTGATTACTTAAGTTTTTTCACCTAGTTGCCCTAGAATAGGGTTGGAACGGAGGAGATTTATTTAAAATATTTTTAGCCCATCAAAAATAAGATAAATAAATTTATATTGATTAAAAATAAAATTAAAGGGATATTATTTTATTAAAAAATTTCTATTAAAATTAAACAAAAGTTTTTATTTTAAAATTATTTGACAACCCTGATTGTTTTAGCAGATGACAAAATATTAAAAATCAGCTGTTTGTTATAGAATTCAATTTTTCGTGAAATTTGTCTAAAAATGAACGAATTTGTTATTTCTACTGTTTTAAAACGAACCAAAAAAGAAACTATTACCCAATTTAAAAGGTATTTTTTTTTTAAATGTTGTAAGCCTTTTTGGGATATTTAATTTTAAATTATTTTTATTTAAATTTTAGATTGATTTCTTCGTCATTTTCTGCTTTCTCAAATGAAGGTATGTTTGTTTTAAATTATTTTTTATGTGTTTTGCTTTTAGTGTTAACTTGAACTATTAAACTTTTTCGCTTGGAACTTCTTTTGACTTCACTACCACAGGAGGTCCTGGGTTTAATTCCAATTGCTCCAATTGTAATATGCTATAAATTGTATATGTTCTTCTGCCATGTCATTAGCAGCTTAATTATTGGGAAAATATATTCTATAAAAAGTCAACTTAAGACTGGGTCGGGGTAACTGATATTACTCTATGTTTTGGCAGTAAAGTTAGCCTTTCCACAATAAGGATAATATAATTTATAAAAATAGTTCAGTTGAATAATAAATCTATTTTATTTTTTCAATATAAATCAATTGATAAACTTATATTTCTTTAAAATTGTTTAGAATCAGTAAAGAATTCTAAAACTCGAGATCACATGAAACGAACGGAAAATATCCCCAGAGAAAAACCATTATGTTCAGCAACTGTTGTCAATGTTGAAGATTTGTCCCCAAATGTTAAAGGACTAACTTTATTTGTAGAGGAAAATGTCCGACATCTTTCTAAGTTCAAGGTATGTAAATGTTTTAATGTTTTATTGTAACTGGGTCCTTGATGAGATTAATTGCAACTAACGTTTATACGAAAGGTAGCGTGGTATAGTGATCAGAACACTTTCTACACTACATGAGGTCCTGGGTTTAATCCCCAGTGATCTCATGCTGTAGCACTCTTGAGTAAGGCGCTTTAAATGGTACAAACTTCTGCTGAGCCAGCACTTAATCAGCAGCTCAACTACATTCTATAATATCCCAAACTGACACAGGCAACTCGAGACTGGGTCGAGGTAACTTGTTACTCTATGTTTAGGTCACGCATTTGACTTTCCCACATCGAGGATAAAGATATATAGAAAAAAAACTTAACTTATTATAATACACATTGTAAGATCACTAACTAACAAGTGGTCCAGTTTGATTCTTATTTCCTATATTACAGGCAGGTCAGTGGGTTGATATGTTTATACCACAAGTGGACACCGTCGGTGGATTCTCGATTTGTAACTCACCCAAGGATTTGTTACAGAATGGAAAACTGGAGCTTGCTGTGAAGTTTAGTGACCACCCTCCTGCTTTCTGGGTTCATTCTAAGGTAGATATATAAGAAATTAATATTTATATTTTTTGTTGTTTGGAGTACCTTAAAAAAGGTCTGTATGGCATGGAAACAGTGGGAATTGAACCTATGACCTAATGTTTTAAACATTAGATCGACGCCTGTAAAAATTTGTTGTTCTTGGAAAAGATTTTATAGTATCACGAGTTTTTATTTTAATTATTTAATAGGTCTGGTGTTTATAATTTTATTTGGTTAATTGTTTTTAAGTTATTCTAGAAATTAGTTTTTGCTTGAATTTTGTTTATTTTTTGTTAAATAAAAAAAGTTATTTTTTATAGTCTTTAATCTTCTACTTTATTAAAAGTCTAATTCATTTAGCTTTGTTGGCTTAAATTATTTATATTAGAATAATTTATTATTAAATAATGTTTAAATAATCACCAACAAGTAATCCCCAATATATTAAACCTTTTTTTAACTTAATTCCAGTGCAATGTAGGTGATGAGGTTAAAGTGCGAGTAGGTGGGAACTTTTACACCAGCGTGGAGTCAGGGAATAACTTATTGCTTGTAGCTGGGGGAGTGGGGATAAACCCTTTACTTTCTATCTTCCAACATCAGAGGTTGGTAACCTAAATTAAGCCTCGAAATAATATTATTTTTTCTAAATTTTATTCTATACTGTAGTGCCTGAAGTAAAGTGCTATAAATGGTATGAACTCCTGCTAAGCTAAAAACCAATAAGCAAATTAATTATCGGGCAATAATACCAATTATATCCCAAACTGCCAAAGTCAACTTGAGACTAGGCCAGTGTAACTGATGTTACTCTATGTTTAGGCAAAAAAACAGCCTTTAAACATTAAGAATAAATAAATACAAATAATATTATTAAAGCTACTTTTAAATCGATATTTTTTATAGAGATCTTATAATGGATAACTCAGGCTTAATACACGACAAAAAGATAAGTCTCGTCTACAGTGCAAAAACATACAAGGAACTTATATTTAAGGTTGGTGGAGAAATTATTAGTTTAATTCACTTTTAATTTGGGTTTCTTTTCGGTGTTTTTTTTTTGAAGATTCTATTGTATGGCATTTAACATGTAAAGCACTATAATGTACCACAATTTTAAATATATAAAGAGTAATATAGCTTTAAAGAATAATTGTATCATTTTTTAAGTGTGAAAACAATGGGATTTAATAAGGTTAACAATAAGGGTAATAAGGCATTTGAAAACTATAAAAAAATAAGGCATTAAAAGTTATATTTTCTTAAACATAATAACTATTATTTTTAAGTTTGATAAACCAGTGTTTGCAAATATTAAAAATACAAAATTTAAAGGATAAAATAGAAGAAATATGCAACGAAATTGGTGCGCATTGTCATTATCATATAACTAAAGAGAAAAGCCAAGGGAACTGGCCTATATTATCTGATGGTTTAACTTATGCTGAAGAAAAAATATCACAAGTGTCGCTAAACCACGCTATTAGTGTCATAACCCCTGTTTTAAATGACACAATTTCAACTGATTGTTATATTTGCGGCCCCCCACCCTTTATTGAAAGAATTGAATCATATTTATTAAATCTAAAAATACCAAAATCTCAGATTTTTTATGAGAAATGGTGGTAGTGGTAGTGTTTTTGTTCTTTTATTTTATTTATTTTAAAAACCACTTTTTTGTTGTTTTTTATTTATTTTAGATAATTATGAACACTGTTATATTATATTTACTTAAATTTTTAAAACAACTAAATACCTGGATAACAAAGTCCATAAATATTTGTTTAAATATCTTTAGTAAATTAAACCTTTAACTTAAAGTGTTTTAATTAAACACTAACAGCATTAACAATATTTAAAATATATGCAATACAAAAAAAATGGTGCAATTGTTAGATAGACCCTTTTGTTTAAAACATCATTCGGTTATTAAGTTTTATACTTGATATAAAGTCGCATCTCACAAAAGCTTCAAAGGTGGCTCTATAGTTTATTGCCTTGTTTTTAATGCAGCATAATATCGTTTAATAGAAACCGCAATTCTATTTTCAAACTAATGATATTTACTTAACCTGTTTTCGCATTAACTTTAAAGAAAACTAGACAATTATTAACCAGATGTGGTTTTTAATAGCGGTATAAACAAACTCTTTGCCTACCTTACATCACCTAACACATATGTAAACAAACGTTGTTGTCTTTGGGTTGGCGTTGAAAGAGTTGCCCAGTTTGTAGAATACGATGTATACTTTGATCTGTAGGTTTAAAATGTCGTTAAAGCTTGGAATAACATACCCATAAACTTTATACGGTTATCCGTGCTTTTATGAACAGCATTTCACTCTGTTTTATATCAGAATAGGCGGTTTGGTCGTTAAATATTACTGCAAAAATCAAAAATCGCTTTTTGTCGACACCATCACTTGTTAAATTGTGTAGTTCTTGAGCATAGTAATATCAACGTTGTGTTGAAGCCAGTACGTTTAGTTTATATAAAAAAAAGTGGAAAGTTAATAGTTAGAGTTAACCATGACATTATGGGCCGTAAGTTCGTTTGGTTATAACTTCTTAAACATGTGCACTAAGTGCGGGCAACTAACCACTACACCGAAGTTAGCTTGCGACCACTTTTTGTGCGAGAAGTGTAGACTGGAAAACAAACAACTTCGTGGAAAGTAAGTTGGTCTAAAATAAATAACTAAAGCATGGCATCGTTACATGCACTGAGCTGTTTAACATGACTTGAAACTTCTGTTAATTTCTAGATGTTTGGTTTGTTGGGAATGGAATGGTAGAAAGTGGATTTTCAATACAAACAATAGCGACAAGTGTCAAATATCGACGGTAAATTTTAATATTTTATTTTAATTTTTTATCCTATATTAAAACTTATCTTTTAATATTGATTTACTTTCAGATTACTCCAATACAAAATCATATGGGAGAGCTACCCAATAGCTTTGCAATGCTGGACGTTAAAGATATCCAAGGTAATCTATTTTAATGTATATCTTTATCCTTAATGTGGGAAGGTCGAATGCACGACCTAAACATAGAGTAACATCAGTTACTCCGACCTAGTTTCAAATCGATTTAGCAGTTTGGGATATTACTAATTATAATTGCCTGATAATTAAGCTGCTGATTAAGTGCTGGCTCAGCAGGAGTTTATACCATTTATAGCGCC
The DNA here is from genome assembly GCF_963082875.1 of Corella eumyota. Classification (NCBI taxonomy): domain Eukaryota; kingdom Metazoa; phylum Chordata; class Ascidiacea; order Phlebobranchia; family Corellidae; genus Corella; species Corella eumyota. Next base: position 11,756,409 of record NC_137496.1, read on the forward strand.
TTACGCAAGGGCGATACTGTATTTTGTATGTGTTTTTTTATCCTAGATGTGGTAAGGTCGAATGCGCGACCTAAACATGGAGTAACATTTGTTACCCTGACCCAGTCTTAAGTTGCCTGTAGCAGTTTGGGATATTATAGATTATAATTTTCCAACGCTGATTAAGTGTTGGCTCAACAGAAGTTTATAGTTTTATTTACCAAACCTTATTTATTTTAGTGCCGACTGAACAAAGATATCGAAACGAAGAAACGAATCAATCATTACATCACTATGACGTCACTTTCATTCAAGAATTACGTCAAAAATTTCAGAACACAAAACATTTAATTGACTCAGATAAAACAGACGAATTCCTTAAAAACTGCAACGAAATTATCGCCCTTGTAACAACAGGAGACTATGACGTCATTGGTAAAGACATTGACGTCATCGTCGAGAACATAATTGACATTGCGAAGATGTTGTCCCAAAGGGGGAACTACCAGATGGTGTTTTCCCTGCTGTATTGTAACCTAAACCTATGCGGACAAATGGTTCCATCTAGCGACAAGGCGAAGTTGTTACAATGGGTCGCTGGGGGCGTGCAGAGCATCGCATTTTTAATGGTAAAAGGAAACCAAGCTGAGACTTTTAAACAAATCGGACTTCCACTGCTCGATAAAATCCTAGCCAACCTTTGCTTTAATAACAACGCGATTACTAAAGAATCTGACTTCACAACCCGTGACGTCACAAGCCGTGACGACGTCATGGAGAGCTGTTTCCACAAAGTTTGGTGTTTAAAATACGTCGCTCTCTGTTCGAAATACTTAAACGACTTCGATCGCTCGATTTCGACCAACTTGGAGGCCATCGCTCTTGTCGATGACGTGTTCGGTGATGACGTCACGAAGGAATATGACGTCATGCTGGTATACGGGATGTGTCATCAGAACTTGGCCTCAGTGTACAAGTTGACCGGAAACACTGAAAACGAGCGAGAATTTTATTCGAAAGCGGTCGAAATTTATTCTAGAAAAGTCGACTGGAAAAGTGATGACGTCAGACGTGGGAAAATTACGCAATGCCAAAACGCACTTAAAGATATTTCGTGAAATTTCGGTTTCTATTTCGCAATTTATTACTTTAATTTAATACGCTCGTCATAAACGGTTATAGTATGATAATATGGCGTCATAAGGTTATAATATGACGTCATAGGTCGTCATAATCTGTGGTTAATCACGTGATACAGTGTTTAATACTTGCAGGCGGTTGTTAATTTTTATATTGGCTGGGGTTTAGATGATGTCATTATTACGTAATATTGATAGATGATGACGCCACACGAAAGCTGACGTCATGTTTTCACCAAATCGTTTTTTAAGTTTGAATTGAAAAGTTTTTAGAAGTAAATTTAGGCAAAATTGATTTGTTTTTACAAGCTTTTTATTTATCACCGCTTCTGCTTAAACAAAACATAAACTTGTATACACGATAAAGATTATTAAAAAATGTATTACTAACAAGGTTATGGAAAGGTTAAATATATACACAATAACATATATGTTGGAAAAACAACAACAAAAATTAGTAAGATCAACACACAAATCTGTCTTTTATGGTTCGCAACAACATTTTAAATTTTTTTAATTGTTTTTTGATTTTAAAAATTCGTCATAACTTGGAACTGAGTCAATATAAGTTGGAAACACTGATGACGTCATTCTTACAGCTTGCTCGTAACTAGGGACTATTTCTTGCTCGGATGACGTCATGCCCATTGTGACATCTGGATGCAGCTCTAAGGACGAAGTGTTTGCACTTGAACTTGACGTCACTACTGTTGGAAACACTGATGACGTCATTCTTACAGCTTGCTCGTAACTAGGGACTATTTCTTGCTCGAATGACGTCATGCCCATTGTGACATCTGGATGCAACTCTAAGGATGAAGTGTTGGCACTTGAACTTGACGTCACCACTGTTGGAAACACTGATGACGTCATTTTCACAGCTCGCTCGTAACTAGGGACTATTTCTTGCTCGGATGACGTCATGTCCATTGTGACATCTGGATGCAGCTCTAAGGACGAAGTGTTGGCACTTGAACTTGACGTCACTACTGTTGATAGCACATTATTGAGTGATGACGTCACTACTGTGAATGATGAATTTGTTGTTAGTGACGTCACTACTGTAGTTGATAAAGTTGTTGTTGGTGACGTCACTACTGTAGATGGTGAAGTTGTGGTTAGTGACGTCACTAATGTAATTGGTAAATATGTTGTAGGTGACGTCACTTCTGCAGATATTAAAGATATTGTTGGTGACGTCACTACCGTAGATGGTGAAGTTGTTGTTGGTGACGTCACTACCGTAGATAGTGAAAATGTTGTTGGTGACGTCACTTCTGCAGATATTAAAGATATTGTTGGTGACGTCACTACCGTAGATGGTGAAGTTGTTGTTGGTGACGTCACCACCGTAGATGGTGAAGTTATTGTTGTTGGTGACGTCACTACCGTAGATAGTGAAAATGTTGTTGGTGACGTCCTTTCTCTTTTCCGATTAGAAAGCGGTTCGCAGCAATAAACCAATACGCAACACAAAATTCCGATTACCGGGAGCATCAATAATGGAACCCCGATGCTTACGACTCCGTTATAAATTTTGAAAGACCCATAAATTATACACATCCCACAACAATTAATACAAAAACCCACCCAATAGATCGGGTCCGAGTTTCGCCGACGGGAACGTTCACGCAGAGTAAAACAACAAATAATAAATGCCAATAAGTTGATTGGAATGTGCAAGGAAATAAGGATTAACCCCACGATTATATCACCTGAACTAATAAGGTTGAATCCATACACATACGTGACCAAACAAAAACAATTAAGAATAACATATAAGCTTTTTGGCCACCTTCTCATAATTTTTTCAATCTCATCTTGAACCCATGTCCATATACTCCTCCATCTTTCATAGATGTCACGTGACGCTGTACTGACGTCATTATGAGCCATTCTTTACATCGACATAACGTCTTTTTTGATTAATTTATATTTTAATATTCAACATCTGCAACAAAAACATGTCAAATTAATATTTTTATATAATTTAAAAAACCCTATCAGTTAGATGAAAACACATAACATTGTTGCAATCAAATTTTGTTACATATTCATATAATGACGTCATATATGTATAATTATCAACATTATGTACAGATTTGATAAAGTAAACGGTAATTGGTTAAATTATTGACTTCATTGTATGGCTTGATGACGTCACGGCTTGGTTAAATAACACTTTAAATTGATTTTCTTTAGAGAGTTTATAAAGTTTATTTAAATATTGAATACTCTGATAAAAACTTCGCTTAAATAAAGTGCAGTATACAAAAACTAAACCAAAATTCTGACAAAGTCTCTGTTATTGTTCTCCGGTAGGTGGTGTTCTTCTTAAGTAACATATTGACAATAGATTATCAATGTTTGTGAACTCGATAAAGGCATCGACAAATTTAAAGTTTTGTGTTTGTGACATGAAACTTTGTCACAATGGCTAAATACTGGGCGATGACGTCACTTCTCCAAGTGAAAAAATGATAAGCGATGACGTCACTCCTGTAAGTGGCAAAAAAAGAAGCGATGACGTCACTTCTGCATGTGACAATAATAAAGAAGCGATGACGTCACTTATGCATGTGACAATGATAAGCGATGACGTCACTTATGCAAATGGCAAAATAATAAGCGATGACGTCACTTCTGCAAATGGCAAATAAATAGGCAATGACGTCACTTCTGCATGCGGCAAAATAATAAGCGATGACGTCTCTTCTGCATGTGACAATAATATAAGCGATGACGTCACTTCTGCATGTGGCAAATAAAGAAGCGATGACGTCACTTCTGCAATTGGTTGCATTCTAAGCTTTAGAACAATTTCCTAATAATTTTGAAAATGGAACTGAATCTCCAACAATTATTTTTGGTGCAGTCGTTTGACGATGACGTAATATTGGATGACGTCATACTCGCCGATAAAGAAGTTGTTGATGACGTCACACCTTTGAGTGGCAAAGTAGTAAGCGATGACTCAACTATTATGGATGGCAAAGTAGTGAGTGGTGACGTTACTATTGTAGATGGCAAAGTGTTGGGTGATAACGTCATGGTTGTAGGTCGCAAAGTTGTTGTTGGTGACGTCACTACTGTATTCAAGTTATTGCGATGTGATATTTGGTTGGTTTTTATGGGGGGTTTCCATTTATTTTCCTTTTTAATAGAAGTGCGAAAACAACATGGTAGACAAAACATAGAAACTAGAATAAAAAATAATCCCAAGAATGGGGCCACCACCCACATTACAAGCAAGGCAGTTGTCTCAGAGGTAACAATCATTGCGACAATTCCACAGATAGAAGAACCCAACGTAACAGTCATACCCGCAAAAAATAGGAATTTTGTTATTAAATCTTCAGCTAAACCGGAGTTTTGTTTTTTTCTATCATCATCGGATTGCATTTCCACATAAATTAGCGCACTAAACACTACAACTTCTGTAAATATTGGACCCACAAACCAAACTATTAACCCAGAAAGCGACAAAGACTTACATATCAACGTAAATCCACAAAGCAAAAAAACAATAAAAAAAGTCACACCAATGAAAAATATAAATCTACTCCTCTTCTCATATACAGTTTTGTTGTCATGTGACCCTTCGCTGTCGCTGACGTAATTATGGCACATTTTTGTAGCTTTTTAGCAACTAGTCAAAAGTTGTCAAATTCTTATTTTTATATAGTTTAATAAACTTTATTAGCTAGATGCAAAATAAAAACAGAAAAAGATTTCTGCTTTGAAAAGTGGTAATGACGTCATATATTCATAATTATTAACATTATGTACAGAATTAATTAAGAACCAGGTAATCGCTTAAATTGTTGACGTCATTGCCCTTAAATTCCTACATCTAAACCCCTTACAATGAAACCCTTTACATTTTAATCCCTTACATTTAAACTCTTCCATTTAAACTAAACCCCTTACATTTGAACCCCTTTACATCTAAACCCCTTACATTTAAACTCTTACATTTAAACCCTTTACAACTGGACCCCTTACATTTACCCTCTAAAATACTCTCTAAATGTTTAAATGGAAAAGTTGAAAGATGTTCGATTATATTGCCGATGTCTCATGACTTGATTAACATCACATGATTTATTTCCGGATGTTTTTGATCTAATGGCGAGCAAAATTGGTGTAATTTTGGCATTAATTTATAAATCATGCGACAATTGCAGAACTATCAAACTTCTAATTTGTTTAATAAATTAAATATAGTTTGTCTAATTTTGATAAAATATAATTAACACATTTTAAAAAACTTTACTATTCATTTGCTTCACTTTAACATTTGATTGCAATGTTTATTATATTTTTATTTTGCAAAAACTTGTTAAAAACGTGACTGAATTTAATTTATTTTTGGAATAAAGTTAATGTAGTAGTCAAAGGTGGTTTTTGTTCTTGAAATATTCGGTGTTTTTCGTCTTAACTTTACTAATAACAACCAATTAAAGATAAGATAAAATATATATTTTTATTTATATTTATTTTAAAATATTAAAAATAATTTGTTTTTAATTAAAAAAATATAAAAATAAATTACGATTTAAAAAAAATAAAACATAACAAAAATTTAAAAAATAATATTTAAAATTCAAGGTAAACTGGCAGCGTGGTGTTGTGGTCAGAACACTTTCTACACTACAAAAGGTCCTAGGTTCGATCCCAAGTGATCTCATGCTGTAGCGCCTCTAAGTAAGGGGCTATAAACAGTATAAATTTCTGCTGAGCCAGCACTGAATCAGCAGCTCAATTATTGGCAATTATAATCTATAATATCCCAAAGTGCCGAAGTAACTTGAGACTAGATCAGGGTAACTGATGTTACTCTATGTTTAGGTCGCGCATTCCACTTTCCCACATCGAGGATAAAGATATATACAAATATACAAGTTGCAACATTTTTAGTTGTTATTTGATTTAAAAACTTCGTCATAACTCGGAACTGAGTCAATATAAGTTGGAAACACTGATGACGTCATTCCCACAACTTGCTGGTAACTAGGGAGTCTTTCTTCTCCCGATGACGTCATGGATATTGTGGCATTCGGATGTAATGACGAAATTTCGACATGTGTACTTGGTTCTGATTCTGATGACGTCATATCGACACTTAAATTGACTTCTGATGACGTCATATCATCAGTTAAATTTGGTTCGATTTCTGATGATGTCATCGAATTTATGTAATCTGTTAGTGACGTCAGACTTACATTTATTCTTTGTCTAGAGGTGGTTGTTCGTGGTGGTGACGTCATATTTACTAATGATGTTGTGGTTGGTGACGTCATACTTACTGATGTCATTGTGGTTGATGACGTCATATTGACTGATGACGTTGTGGTTGGTGACGTCATATTTACTGATGACGTTGTGGTTGATGACGTCATATTTGATAAAGAAGCAGAAATTGGTGACGTTGGGTCATATGACGTCATAGCTATAGTAGGTATTGTTATCATTGGATGTATTGTTGTATTTGATGATGACGTCACAGTAGTACCCGTTGCGTATACCACGGGTGGATACGCGGGACTATTAGATGATGACGTAACGAGTGATAACGTCATAACCGAGTTTACGCTCGATAGTTGCGGACGACGAATTTGAAACCTTTTTAAAGCTGACTCGTAGATAATTCGACTTCTGTTGATTTTTCGTTTAAACAACCAGAAAAATAAAATAGAAAGAACAAAACCTAACACCAATAAAACTGCACCAGTATACACCAGCGCTGGTTCGTCTAAAAAATGTCTACCAAGAATTATCATCACAATACCACCGATGAAAGTACATACAAATATCCCGACAAAAAAGACCGCGCTACAGATATCCAAATTAACGTTCAGTTTAAGAACTTCGATCCTTTTCCACTCTTGTCTATTTTCACGGCTCATTGCGTTGACGTCACGGTTTTGATGACGCATATCCCGCTCAAATTAATCTTTGTGTTTTTTAGTTAAGTTGTTGATTAATTATTTCCAATAGTGTAATCCAAGTCAATTAAAAAAAACAAAATATCGTTGTGTAGTCTATCTCATTAACTTAATCCCCTTTTTTTAGGTTTTATAGTTTTTAAATTCCAATTATTGATGTAAAGTTCATATTTATACTAACGACTGTATCACATGATTTAATTTCGATACTGATTGATGTTAGAACGAGTAAATTTGGTAAAACTTTCCATCGACTTTCGTTTAAAAACACAAAAACATATTATAATAAACCTTTTGTTTCCTAGTAAATAAAATATAGGTTGTTTAACTTTGAATAAATTCAGTAAACGCATTTTAAAACTACTTTTTATGCCAATATATCACTTACTATTTGTCTAACCGCTCACTATAAAATGTGTTTACCCATATATAAATGTTAAAACGTAACGGGGAATTTTTTTGTCCTTTTTACGTTAACGTTGACGACACTTTTCTCTATAAATAACCTGTTTAGCACGAACTCGTTTTCTATTAGTCATTTAACTAAAACAGAGCAAGCTTTGAACTTTTAATATCGTTTTGATGCATTTTATGTTTATTATTCACAATGTATACACTTAAAATATATTATATTCTTAAATATTTTTAGGTAAATAATAAAAAAATTAATGTCACAAAAATTTAATAAATAAATAAACAAATGCAATCAACCGTGAAATGCATTACTGGGGAATCCCCTTGGCATGGCAGAATTTTTTAGAAAATTTCTTAAAATTTTTTCAACTTTTGTAAAGTGATTTAACAAAGAATTATTTAAAAAAAAAACACAGTTTGAAAGTTTAAAGTATGTTATAGTAACGTTATAAACTCAGTATTATTTTATGTTTGATCTAATTTATATTAAATATGAAACTTGATATATATAAATGAAGTAAAAATATAACTTGCTTATTTTTATAAATTCTGTTTTTCGTTTTATTTACATTTTTTATAAGTTGGGCCAATATTTTGCTAATATTTAATATGTTTTGGCAACTCTGGGCTACAGTGTTTAAATGTTTACTTAGGCAGTCAAGTGTCTCTTACAGAGAAACGTACATAACGTAAAACACTTCTACAACGTTGAATAACAATTTTTAATTTTAAAAAATAGGAGAACATTTAGTATTTATGTATATTTATTGGTTAATTTAATAGCGGAATATTTAAATATGTTTTTTTTTAAATTAAACTTAATTTAAAATGTTTTTTTATTTAGCTTGTTATTTTAAATTAAGAAAAATTTAAATTTTGCGGAAAATATGAAAAATTCTTGAAATGTAAGAAGAAAGGATTAAAAACATTTTCACCAAATTCTTCAAAAATTTTGCGATGTCTTCGTATTTGGAAATATTATTTTTTATCGTTGTGCTTTTCACTGCAGCACAGGTTCATATTTGTTTTTTGATATCTTTATCTTTGATGTGGAAAGGTCGAGTTCACGACCTAAACATAGAGTAACATCAGTTAACCCAACCCAGTCTCGAGTTGCCTTTGACAGTTTGGGATATTATAGATTACATTTGCCTGATAATTATACTGCTGATTAAGTGCTGGCTCAGCAGGAATTTATATCGTTTATAGAGCATTACTCAAGGTCGCTACAGCATGGGAGCAGTGAGGATTGAGCACACGACCTCATGTAGTGTAGATACAGCACACAAAATCAATAAATACTAAACAAAATTTACACATTTATTTTTTTATATATAACGTCCATTTTATATTTCTACCAGTCTTGTTTTATGCACTTATGTGGATTATCTGTTTATTAACTAAACTTGATAGTTTTTATTAAACTTCAAATCTTATATTCAGGGTTCGTGTACAAGTAACTGCCCAGCTCCATGTTCATGTAGTGGACGAAATTTAACAACGAGCATAAGTGGAATGAACCAAGCTTGTTATGTTAATTGTTCTTCTTTAAACCTTGTATCAGCGATTGAAATCCAAGGCGTTCCAGCATCCTGGATGTAAGTTATACAATATAGTGGTGTAGTGGTTAGCACACTTGGTTTAACTACAGTAGATCCTGGGTTTAATTCCCACTGCTCTTAATCTGTATTGGTTTTAAGTAAGGCGTTATAAACGTGATGATCCAAAAACCAATCAGCAGCTTAATTATCGAGCAATTATAATCAATAATTTACCAAACTGCCACCGGCAACTCGAGACTGGGTTAGGGTAACTGATGTTACTTTATGATTAGGTGGTGAAGTCGACCTTCCTAAATTAAGGATAACTAATAGGAAAAATGTAAATAATAAGCTCATGATTGGTTTAAATCTTAAAATTGATCATTTATCTGATTTTAGATGTAATCATAAAGTTAGGGCATCCTTAAAATTGCATATTATACAAAATTATTATTTAAATTAATGTATCACCATAATACACAGACTTTCATCTATATTTTAAATTACAAGTATATATGTTTTAATTAATTTTAATTAATCTTTTTATTTAGAAATTTAAGCAATAACGAAATAACTTCAGTTGAGGTGGTGGCTTCAAACAATTACATTGTTATAGAATTGTAAGTTAAATTAGTAATTTTTAATCAATTAATTAACCCAAAATCTTTATATACAGTTATTATTTTACTTTAAATAATGTTAACTTTTTAAGAAATATAGTTTTAAATTATTTTTTATTATTTTTCTAAGTTACTTTTTTATTTATTTTACACAGGGATTTGAGTCACAATAATATTAAAAGTTTATCGTCATCCACTTTTCAAGGAATGTCAAATCTTGAAGTTTTGTAAGTTTTAATTTTTTGATTCTCTTTCATTTTTATCAAATACAATTTTAAAGTGTAAACTTTAAAAATGTGTAATTTTGTCAATACTTTGTTGGCACTTACTAAGAATATCTTATATCAAATAATAATATATTTTAAATCCTAATATAAATGTTAATATGTTTAGAAACTTGGCCAACAACCAAATCAAAACAATTCCAGCGAACATTTTCAAGGATTTATCAAATCTCAGAGAACTGTAAGTAATATATTTTACAGATATTAGAACTAGGCATAAGGTTAAAAATCAGCAGCATATTTATCGGGTAATTATAATCTATAATATCCAAAACCGCCACAGGCAACTCGAGACTGGGTCGGAGTAACAATTATTGCTCTATGGTTAGGTCGTGAAGTCGACCTTCCCACATTGAGGAATGAGGATAAATATATAAATAAAGTTGGGTATTAATATAATTGTCACTTTTTCATCAGTTAAGCTGTGTTAAATGGGCACAAAAAATATTTAATATTTCGAGATATATTTATGATTTTTAAAAGTTATATATCAGAGTCTTGTAAATAAGTATTTTTAATATTGGGTACTCAATGATGTATTGTACATTTTAAATAGTAACTTAATATTCCTTACACCACATTTCACACCTTGTAACAATACAACTAAGTGTTTCTGTTGTAAGAAAGGGAAGCTTAACAATAAAAACATTAAACCAGTGTTGTTACTTCACAGCTTTACCTATCATTGAGTAACATGATAACCTTATTTTGTTGGGTAGTAATTTGATATGCTTTGTTTCACAATTTTAACACTTTGTTTGTTGGTGGATGAATTTGTTGGTTTATAGGAAGTGTAACATCTGTTCGTCCGAGGTTATTTATTAATTTTTAACGATAAATATTTGTGTAAGCTTACTCAAGGTCGTTACAAAATTGTACAAAATCTGTGAAATTTTAGTGAGATTTTCGACAATTTTTGAGTAAAAACTCTATTTTTTGGTTAATTAATTATTTGTGTTTGTCATATGCCTACTGTGTGTTCAAGCTTTTAATTGTTGTAAAATAGTTGCAAATTTGCAATCAATATTTGCTTATGATAATTTATCTTTACATTACAATTACCAAATGATATTTTCTTTTATTTTAAATGCCTTTAATATGGGAACTTATATATGTACACTTATAAAGATAAATATTAACCCTTGAGCTTCATAGCATTTGGTAATTCATTTTAAGTTTTAAAAATCAGTAAATTTTTATTCATAAAAATAATAGTCCTACAACCAAAGTTTAAATGTTGAAATTAAAAACATTATAAAGAAAGTAAACTCACATTTTCCAAGCTTTTAATTTAAGCAGTGAATAATGACAACAATAGGACAATGTTTATTTAGTAGCTTTGTATTTATAGCAGGGTTTAGAGCACAATAAAGTTGGCCCCTAAATCAACTTTACTTTTACTAGAACATATTTTATTAAACTTTAAAGTTTTATATTACCATGCTATTAACACTTACTTAAAAGTTAATTGGCTACATTGTATAAAGTGTTTGTTTTTGAAATACTTAATTATATTTTTATTTATAAATTTTTGTGTAAAATGGGTTTTATTTAAATTGTTTAATTTTTATTTGTGTTAAACTTTGCTATTCTATTTTTCTTGGTTTAGTTAAATATAAATATAATAATCTTAATAATGGAATACATGGTTTGTTTTTATAACTATACATTGTCATTCACCATAAAATCTCGTTCATTTGGTTTCCTTTGAGGAGCTTTTTACTAGAACAAAACAAATCTTGAAAACTTTGTTTTTTAACTTTTTTTTGTATATCTTAATCCTCGATGTAAAAGGCTGTTTTAATGGCCTGAACATAGAGTAACAATTGTTACCCCAACTTAGTCTCAAGTTACATTTAGCAGTTTAGGATATTATTGATTATAAATGCATGATAATTCCCCTGCTGATTGGTTATGGTTTGACAGATTTTTCTACTGTTTACAGTACTTTTTTTAAGGCCCTACAGCTTAGATTATTATTTAATTAATGCCAATGGTTAAAATAAACTTAAACTTAAATTTAATTTTATTTTAGACATTTGAATGACAACAATATAACTTCACTACCTTCACAACTACTACCTACTGGCACACCTCTCGATATTCTGTAAGTTTTTAAGTTTTTTAAGTTATGTTTAAGTAGTGTTACATACTGTTTATGTTATTGGGTCCCAGTCATAAGGTTCAGGGTTTGAGTCCCAACGATGTCGTATAAGCTTATTTGTTTGGTTTTGTCATTTAAAATTTGCTCCTTCTATGCAAATTTAGTATATAGGTGAAGTTATAATAATAATTATATTGGTAATAGTTTAGAAATTAAATTGGTTTTACATACTTTTGCATGTCTTGAAATTAGATATTTGTTTATTAGATTTGCTATTTTTTATAATATTACCTAAAAACAAATAATTAAGATTTTAATTAAAAATATTTTTAGAAACTTACAAAACAACGAACTTACAATCTTAAATGAAGAAACATTAAATGGATTTTTATCTCAAGTTTCCAATTTGTGAGTTTATGTTAAGTTTTTTATTTTGTTTGTTAACAGAAAGTCTAAATATTTCAAAACACAATTTTATAAATATTTCAATTTAATTTTGTTTAAGTTTCAAGCCCTCTTATAGTTATTACAAGCACCCTTGTTTAATTCAAAAAATTGTTTTTAAATTCAAAACTTTAATGTTCAAGTGGGGATTGTGAATTTGAAGAGCTATTATTACAAAATACTTTTATTTTAAAACTTAATATTTCTTATTAATTAACCTATTTTTGACATTTTTTTATTTTTGAAATTTATTGTTTTATTATTTTTTTCTAGATCGTTGCTAGGCAACCCCTGGTTGTGCAACTGTCAGTTGTCATGGCTACAAAATTGGATACGAGCCAATCAGGCGACAGTAAGCGACCTCACATTAGTTGTTTGTGAAACGCCGTCCACAGCTTACAATCAACAGCTTTTAAATGTGGATTTGTCCTTGGCAAGATGCGGTGAGTATGTTTGAGGTTCTGGGTTTGATTCCTACTGTGGACAGTTTGTAAAATTGTAATCTTTAAGTATTTTTGGCTTTGCTTCTTCTGCTATTAACATGAAAGTTCTGTAATATACTAATTATTGTGTAGTTGTTAGAATACTTATTTTAGCTACATGAGGTTCTGGGTTTGATCCCCAACTGCTCTCATGCTGTAGTGCCCTTGAGTAAGGCGCTATAAACAGTATGAACTCCTGCTAAGTCAGTATATCCCAAACTGACACAGACAACTTAAGACTGGGTCAGTGTAACTGTTGTTACTCTATGTTTAGTCTGTGTAGTCGACCTTTAAACACCAAGAATTGCTTAAAAACAAATTTAAAATATTAACATTTTGACCTAATTAATTTCTATTTTAGCTGACTCATATATTTCATGCACGAAAAATGATTCAACAAATGAGAAGATATTTATAGTGTGGGAATACACGAACTTGAACGATAGTTTGGTTGAAAGTCAATCTAATTGCTCGACCATTTGCTTCACTAAGGGATTTTATTATGGGCTATATCTTCCTAATGAGGTGATTTGCTGATTTAAATATTTGTTTTTTAGTATACCAAATACATTTTTAAATGTGGAAAGTCGAATGCGCGACCTAAACATAGAGTAACAACTGTTACCCAACCCAGTCTCGAGTTGACTCCAGCAGTTTAGGATATTATAGATTATAATTGTGCAATAATTAAGCTGCTGATTAAGTGTTGGCTCAGCAGGGGTTTATGCTGTTTATAGCTTCTTAATTAAGTCTGTTATAACATGGAAGCAGTCGGGATCAAACCCAAGATCTCATGCAGTAAAACCAAGTTTTGTCATCAAAACATGGCCCACAAAAAAAAAAACATAAAAGTAATTGTAACATGTTATGTCTACAGCAATCTTGTTTATGTGGAAGGAAAGACAGTGAAGGTTTTGTTTATAATAGGAATCAAACAGAATGGGGTTTATGCATGCAAGCTTGTACTACTGGAGCTACTACTGCTTGTGGAAGACAGGTGGGTTTTTATTAAGCTTTATCAAACAATAAGGATCCCTTTACCCAGTGTCAAGTTATACCAAGTTTATTGTTAACTTGGTGTCTATTTACATTCGAATTTTAATGGATTACTGTCACTGAAAACAATACTTAATAAGACATTTCATATTATCCTTCTTTTTACTCGCTTTTTTTACTCTTACTCTTTTATGGAAAATGGCCTTTAAAATTTTATTTAATTGTCATTACAAAAATTTTGAACTTGTGTTCATTGGGTTAAATGGTTTATGAGCAAATACCAGTTTTGGCCCCAATAAGCATTTTTATGCCATACTGACATTTTCATAACTTTAACTTTAAAACTTTGACCAACTTTTGAAGTGATGTTAAAAAATGGCCTTATTGTAAAATTAATTTTCCCATGGGCATTACAACTGTATACAACTATAGGATTATTATATTATTACTAAATACAATCTTTTTATTAATTTAAATTACTTTGAACTTCAGGTTGTTGGTGATTCTATATTCCATGCCTCCCCACAAATCAGTTTCAGTGGTTTGAGAATCTACTCTGTTTATGAAGAGGTAAAAGTTTTAATTTAATTATTACTAAAATTAGCAGCTAGTGATCTCATGCTGTATCGTCTTTGAATAAGGCACTATACAAACTCCAGCAGCGTGGTGTAGTGATAAGAACGCTTGCTACACCACCATTAGGTTGTGGGTTTAATTCTTACTGATCTCATGCTCTAGCGCACTTGAGTAAGGTGTTATAAATGGTATAAACTCCTGCTGAGCCAGCACTTAATCAGCAGTATAATTATCGAGCAATTATAATCTATAATATCCCAAACTGCCACAGGCAACTCGAGACTGGGTCGGGGTAACTGATGTTATTCTATGTTTAGGCCGTGCATTTAAACTTCCCACATCGAGGATAAAGATATATACAAAAAAAATGCTATAAAAACATGATTTTTCGAGTATTAGATAAAATTCAGTGCTGATGTAAAATCTAAATTTTAAATATATTTTTAAGATTGAGTTAACTCTTACTTTACAACAAGAAGACATCCCACTGGATTTTATGTGGAATTTTAACGACAGGGACACCACTGTTATCATTGCAACCAAGTCCCAAACTGTTCAACACAGGTTTACTTATTTTATGTTTGTTTTTTTTTTTTAAATGTTGGTATCAATCTTAAAGTTAACCAGCAGCGTGGTGTAGTGGTCAGAACCTTTGCTACACCACATGAGGTCGTAGGTTCGACCTCCACTGCTCTCATGCTGTAGCACCCATGAGTAAGGCACTATAAACCGCATAAACTCCTGCTAAGCCAACACTTGATCAGCAGCATAACTATTGTGCAATTATATTCTATAGGCTCATATCCCAAACTGCCAAAGTTAACTTAAAACTGGGTTTGGCTGTATTTTAGGGACTTTGGCAATAAAGCAAATGGAATCAAACCTAGAACCTCATGTAAGAGGACATACTTGCTACGTTAAATTTAAAAGGCTTATACAACCATGTTGAGAAATATTTCATATTCTGAGTTGTTTATTTTAAATGAAATGTATTTTTAATTGTTATTGAACTAAACTTTTTTTTGTTTTTAGGTTTTTTGCCAGTGGGGAATATATGGTCACTGTAGTTGCAATGAATGGATTGGGAAGTGAGACTTTTGTGTAAGTTTGTTTTCTATTCCTTATGTTAATGCACTTGGCACCAGATTCATTAGGTGGTTTAAATAATATAAGGTTAGAGTTAGTGTATTCAAAAGGAAAACAAATTTAAATAAAAGTTACTGGGGACGCCAACTTTTTGTATTTTTAACGCTGGTCAGAACACTTGGTTTCGATTCCCACTGCTCTTATGCTTTAGCTCTCTTGAGTAAGGCTATTTAAAACCTTACAAACTTCTGCTGAGCCAACACTTAATTAGCAGCTTAATTATCAGGCAATTATTATCTATAATATTCCAAACTGCTACAGGCAACTCGAGACTGGGTCGGGGTAACTGATGTTACTCTATGTTTAAGTTGCGCATTCGACTTTCCCAGATTGAGGATAAAAACACAAAATATTTTTAATACTCTGTACTTACAACTTAAAAATTACATTCCAGTATGACCATCAAGGTGGAGGAACCAGTACAGGGGTTGAGTGTTCAATGCCCCGCTGAAGTAAGTCCCGGTGAGGAGCCCCAGGTTGAAGTAGGGTTAGTCAAAGGTTCAAACCCCACTCTGATTTGGTCACTTTCCAAGGATGGGGGTGATAGTATTCAAGGTAAGATTTATTAATTTTTCCTCAATGAAATATGAACAGTCTTTTCACGTATTAACTTATTTTTGTATATGTATATCTTTATCCTCGATGTGGGAAAGTCGAAAGCGCGACATAAACGACCCAGTTTTGAGTTGACTTTAGCAGTTTGGGATATTATAGATTATAATTGTCCAATAATTATGCTGCTGATTAAGTGCTGGCTTAGCAGGAGTTCATACCGTTTAAAGCGCTTTACTTAAGGGCGCTACAGCATGAGAACAGTGGGAATTGAACCCAGGACCTCATGTGTAGTGTAGCAAGTGTTCTTACCACCACGCTGCCGATTCTTTTGTTGCATTAGCCCAGTTTTGATTATTAGTAATCTGATAATATTGCCGTTTTATTAACTCATTTATAACAAAAGTTAGGTTTATAAAATTAAACCCGACTCAGCCTTACTCTTTTCTGAAAAAAGCTTTTAAGAATGTAGTTTGTTTAAATAATTTAAAAATTAAAATCAAATTAGATTTTTTTTGTTAAGTTGCCTTTAAAAGTATTAGGCACCACAAATGGCATGATAACTTTATACAGGGTGTAAGGGCAAAATTAGAATTACTGTGGGGATAGCCCATCACTTATTTAGTTCACTTGTTTGATATATAGAAGACTGGAACATCATCATCATCATTACACTCTTTCTCTCTTCAATTTAGGAAAAGACTTTCTACACTACATGAGGTTCTGGGTTTAATGCCCAGTAATCTCATGCTGTAGCTAGCGCCTTTGAGTAAGACGCAATAAATGGTATGAACTCCTGCTAAGCCAGCACTTTATCATCAGTTTAATTATCGGGCAATTATAATCTATAATATCCCAAACTACCAATAATAACTCAAGACTGGGTCGGAGTAACTGATGTTACTCTATGTTTAAGTTGTGCATTCGACCTTCCCACATCGAGGATAAAGATATATAAAAAAAAATGTTATATCATTATCTGTAGAATTTAAATATTTGGTGTATTATAAAATATTCTTTATGATGTTACAGATGAATCTTTTTGTCCGACGGGATCGCACTACTTTGCTTCAAAACGTATTTGTTACAAAGTCTACCACCAGGGATTGAACTGGGAGACTGCGCGCACAAATTGTCAAAACCAGGCTGGTGACCTCGCTGTGGTGGGTTCAAATCTCGTCCAGAACTTTTTACTAAACAATGTTTCAACTTCACTATCTGGGTAGGTTTATAAACGATAAAAAATTTAAAGTTTATTTTGGGTAGTTTTACAATAGATTTTTAAAACTGTTTGTTAAATATAGTTTGATTTTACTTTTTATGTAGAAATAGTTACTAGATTTAATATAGAATTAAGAGTTTTTTTATATAAAAATTAACTTTTAAACGAAATTAACAATTTGAGAGATTATATAATATTGGAAACTACCGATCAATTTAGATAAAAAGTAATTAAATTTAAATTTTTTTGTTTCTTAACTTAGTTGGTTTTGTTTAGCTTTCTAGATTAACTAATATTTTATTTTTAATAGTTTCTGCTTGTTAAATGGTAAGTTGAATTTGGGTGTTTATTATTTTTGGTGTTTTTTTTTTCCTTTTTTTATTTTTTTTGAAGCATGTTTTAAGTTTCGGTGTGTTTGCATTTTTGTTTAAATATTTTGGCTCACTATTTTTTTTGTCATTTTTTTACTATAAATTTTGGTTTTTGCTCATATTACCGAATAATAAACGGTATGAACTCCTGCTGAGCCAGCACTTAATCAGCAGTATAATTATCACCCAATTATAATCTATAATATCCCAAACTGCCAAAGGCAACTCGAGACTGGGTTGGAGTAACTGATGTTACTCTATGTTTAAGTTGCGCATTCGACTTTCCCACATCGATGATAAAGATATATACAAAAAAAAGTGAATAGTTAAACATTTTTTTGTACTTTAGTAAATACTGGATAGGATTGAGTGACAAACAATTAGAAGGAACCTTCATGTATGTGAATGGCTTTGGTTTGAACCAATTTCAACCATGGGCAGCAGAAAGTCTTCACCAAACTTATCCCTTTAACTATTTCTATGTAAGTTAAGAGTTGGTTGAAATTATGCTAAAGTCCTGATTTGTATTCTTATAAGCTAATAAAGTTAGACTTATATATATTTAAACCCCGGTTGTGTAAATTTGAAATACATTCTTTTATACAATTTATTTTTTTTGATTTAGAATCTTCTTTTATGGTGTATATTACAATGTTTTTGTAGCAGCGGGAATTAAACTTATAACCTCCAAAAATTGTGTAATTAAACAATTGAAACATTGTACCATTCGTAATATATATATATATATGTTATATATCCAATTTAAAAAATAAAAAATTGCTGTTTGTGGTGCTTCGGTATTTTTTAGGGCATATATTGAAATTGTGACCATATTACAACAAATAAAATGCATCAATAATTATATTTATGTTCTGTTTCAGGATTGTGTTTACCTTAACACAAGTGGGTTGTGGGTGAACACAAATTGTTCAGATGTCTATCCTTATGTTTGCCAGTTCACATCGCCAGGTAAAATTTTAAAGTTAACTTTTTTTAAATCTATAATTTTATTCAAGATCCTGGGTTTAATTCCAACTGCTCTTATGCTGTAGTGCCTTTAAGTAAGATACTATAAACAGATGAACTCTTGCTGAGCCAGCACTTAATCAGCAGCTTAATTATCGGGCAATTATAATCAATAATATTCCAAACTGCCACAGGCAACTCGAGAATGGGTTGGAGTAACTGATATTACTCTATGTTTAGGCCGTGAAGTCGACCTTCCCACATCGAGGATAAAGATAAACAAAAAAGATTAAATCATTAAAACCCTATTTTATTTGTCACAGATAAGTTGAATCCACCTCAACATTACAGTGCTGGAGTTATGGAGTTTGAATCCAACTCAGTGAATTACAAGAATGCAACGATTGATGAAGATTATGCTCCAACTATTATCCATAAAGTTTGTATTTTGTTTTTTATTAAATAAAGATTTAATTCTAAGGTTTATTTTTTTGTTAATTATGTTATTTTTCAACTTGGATACCACGGTTTGAAGTTAAAAAATATAAAAGATTTTTTAACGTGTGCGCTTTAAATTGTTTGGTGACATTAACTTAATAACTTTTAGTGCTGGCAAACTAAACATCAGTTACACCAACCCAGTCTTGAGTTGCCTGTGGCAGTTTGGGATATTATAGATTATAATTGCCCAGTGATTAAGCTGCTGATTAAGTGCTGGCTCAGCAGGAGTTCATACTATTTATAGCGCCCAACTCAATGGCCCTACAGCAGTGGGGATCAAACCCACAACCTGATTTCAATTCCATAGTCACTTTAACATATTAAAACATATCCTATTTTAATATTTCTTGTGTTTTTAATTTTCACCTTTACACCAGCGCTACACTCTACTTTTCCCTGGTTTGTGGATTACTAGGAGTGGAAAAATCAATCGGTTTGAAGCAATCACCAGCAACCCAACAACTTCTGCTATTGGTGAACTTTTAACTAATTTCAGCTTTAGGATTTATCGGCCAACTTGTTTGTCATCAGAAAACCTTATTCATCCGGGTGAGCTGTTTATAAACACAATAATTTATATTCTTATATTTATTTATTCTCAATGTGGGAGGTTGACTTCACAACCTAAACATAGAGTTCTATTTGTTACTCTGACCCAGTACCAAGTTGACTTTGGCAGTTTTAAATATAAGTGATTATAATTGTCAGATAATTAAGACTAAGTGCTGGCTTAAAATAAGTTTAATATTGTGTTTTACTTAATGGCACTTAAGCATGGGAGAGGTTGGATTTAAACTCAAGACTTACTGTAGTAAAGCCAATTTATGGCGTTTTAGACTAAATCTAAAAGTTTTTACCCATATTGTCTTCTCAAGTATTCATGTCAGTAATTACTTTTAACCTTTTATCTAGACACTTTAACATAGAAGCAGTGGGAATCCAACTCAGTGCCTTTGATGCTGTATAACACTGCCAATTCTAAATATTTAAACAAGAACATTTCAAGTATAGAATTTGTTTAATTATTTTAGGTTGTACTTCGCACCCCACAGCTTATAGCTCATGTAGTGCAAACAGTTGTTCCTCCTACCAACCTACACAGTGTGATGATGGACTAAAATATTGCCCCTACAGCCCCAATTGCAGGGTGAGTTGAAACCCTGTTTTAGAGAGGTGGTTATATAAGTAACTTGGGGTAAATCTCTGTTTAGTTGGGGGCCAATCAAACCTTTGTATAGGGGTTAAATTTTTCAATTTTTTTTTAAATTCTGCTTTACATACATACTATGGCGTAGCAAATGATTTTATAACAAAACTTTAAACTTTAAAAATTACATATTTTTTTAAATGTGACATCTTTCTTATGTTTTAGGAGCAAGTATCTCCATGTAACTGGTATAATGAAGACATTTCAAACATACCACTAACCCACAGTGCCGGCATACCAGAATATAGCTTAGTTAAAAGTTATAATATTGAAATTGATAATGAACTTATGTTGAACCATGTAAGTTGATGTTTTATTATAATTATTCAAGATTTTTACAAATTTTTATTATAATTATTCTTGATGTGGGAAGGTTGACTTAACGACCTAAACATAGAGTAACAACAGTTACCCCGAACCCTGGCTTAGCAGGAGTTCGTACCGTTTATACACCTTACTCAGGAGCTCTACAGCATGAGAGCAGTGGGGATTAAACCCAGGACCTCATGTGGTAAAGCTAAGTATTCTAACCCCTACAAAATTCTGCTGTAATCAAAGTTACCCAGTTTAAAGTTGTTTTATTATTTTAAACTAAACTAAATTTATTTAAAAGTTTTCTCAAATTTATTTTCTATATAAAGTTAACAATAGAAGATGGAATTGAAGTTGAAGAGAATGATGTCATAGCGATTGGATTTGATTCTTACAAATCCATCGGTAATTTCACCAACAATCCTTCAATCTTAAAGTTAAAATGTTTGGAAAGCAATCTGAGCCGGTACTTAAATTTATTTATTTGTTTATTGTATATTACCAAAATTTTATAGTTTTGATATTTTTTTATGGTAGTGGTAGTATTTAAGCCTGCAAAAATGCTATTTTTTATGGTGTTTATAATACTAAAAGCCAGTTAAAAAATTGATGTTTAAAGGCACAAGTTTTTACTTAATTCTTAGTAATCTATGTTGTACATAGTTAGAAATAAATCATTTTATAATTAGACTGTAAAGTTACACTTAGCTACCGACACATGGTGTAGTAAGTGGTTAAAACACTTGCTTCATCACATGAGGTTGTGGGTTCAATTCCCACTGGTTTCATGCTTTAGCCTCCCCTGCGTAAGGTTTTATAAACGGTATAAACTCCTGCTGAGCCAGCACCTAATTAGCAGCAAATTTTTGAACAACTATAATCTATTATATCCCAAACTGCCACAGGCAACTTAAGACTGGGTCAGGTAACTAATGTTACTCTATGTTTAAGTTGCGCATTCAACTTTCTACATTAAAGATAAAGATATAAAAAAAAATCCTTAGTTAAAAGTCATACTATAATTTTTAAATTTTTTTTTATTTAAATATTTAATGTTTTTAGTTGGAGACAGGATGCAATGTTATTTGAATCAGGTGACCCTTCAACATTAAGTGGAAGTACTCCTCACAGTTGGTTGAGATCTCTGTGGTGCAGTATAAGAGTTCATTATAGCCAACCTTCAATAACTAACCTTCAATCTAAATTCATGAAACAGGTTAATTTGTTTTATCATTCTTATTATTATTTTTGTATAAAAATTATAAAATAGTATTAAATATGGGTAAAATTTGCGTTAATTTAAAAAAAGTAAAGTATAAAACAATTTAGGTGATTAAGTTTAATAAACTTATGTTTTTAAATGATAAAAATTTCAGTTTATATTTACATATAAATTGATTCAAAATTTTTAACCTATTTTGGACTAACTTAAAATTAGGTTATTATTAAATGAGCTTAAGCTTGGTTTTACCATGTATGGTCTTGGGTTCAATCCCCACTGCTATCATGCACTAGTGCTCTTGAGAAAGGCGCTATAAACAGTATAACCTCTTATAAACAGTATAACCTCTTAAACTTGACCTTAGTCGGTGTAGCTAATATTTAAAATGTATTTGCATAACTTTTTTGGACTAACTTAAATTTTAGTGATTATTGAATAAGTTTTGTAAAATTTAAGTTTAATATTATCAATGTAACATTTTTAACAAATGTTTTTAATTTTTATTTTAAAAATATTTTTTGCCTTTGTTTTAACTCTATTTTTAACTTTACTTATATAAACTTTCTCTTTGTACTGATAGAATGATCCTGGTGAATATAACTACCAAGTTTATGCCAACAATTCAATCTCAAACACCCAAGCAGTAAACCCACCCGTCAACTGCACAATTCGTGTTCGTAACGAGATCCAAGAAATAGTTCTTCAAAACCCATCGGTGTTCGTCGACGATCAGGACACAGTGTATGTTGCACTCGGTGATGAAGTTTCTTTATCGTTTGAGATCATAGGAGGGGGGGAGAACACGATGACGAATTGGACTCTAAGTTCGGAGGGATCAGGTTTGTGGATTTATCTTTAAATTATGGGAACTGTTTTTATTAATTTAATTTTTTATATCTTTATCCTCGATGTGGAAAGGTTGAATGCGTCACTTAAACATAGAGTAACATTTGTTACCCCAACTAAGTCTCAAGTTAACTTTGCCAGTTTGGGATATTAAAGAGATTATAATTGCCCTATAACTATGCTGCTGGTTAAGTGCTGGCTCAGCAAAAGTTTATACCGTTTATAGCACCTTACTCAGCGCGCTACAACATGAAAGCAGTGAGGATTGAACCTAGGACCTTATGTAGTAAAGGCAAGGGTTCTGTCTAAACTAATACTTCAGCTAGGTTTTAAACTCTGACAATTTTAAATGTAATTGTTCCTGTCATTGTGGTTGCCTACCCTTAAATGAAATAATAATATTTTTAACTCTCCTTATTAAGAAACACCGGCTAGTAGAGATGAGGTTGTGAATTCAACCTGTGTTATTGAGACATCGTGTACTTACACTTCTAATAGGACTTTCAACTTTACTAACATTGGAAACACAACTGTTGTGGTAAGGCTATTAAGTTCAATCTTAGTTTATTGTTTTATTATAGATTGATTAGAAATAATTTGAATTAAATGTGTTAAACCAATATTTAAAAAAAAGTTTTAATTTTTTAGTCAATTTTTTCTGGTTAAAATACTATATTTATAAGTTAAATCAGCAGCTTATAATGGAATAAAAACATTTTTTTTAATATATACCTTTATTGTCGGTGTGCGAAGGTCGACTTTACGATCTAAACATAGTTACCTCGACCCAGTCTTAAGTTGTCTTTGTTAGTTTTGGATATTATTGATTATAATTGCCCAATAATTAACTGGTTAAGTGCTGGCTAAGCAGGAATTTATAGCGTTTATGATGCCTTACTCAAGGGTGCTACAGCATGAGAGCAGTGGGGATTAAACCCACAACCTTATGCCTATAAAAACTTCAAATATTAAATTATTAAACGTATTGTTTATTAGATTGAAGGTAGTAACGGCATCAGTACCTCCCGTACCCAGATAAGGATTATAACTGAAGAAGCTATAACAGGGATTAAGATATTACCTGATGGATTGACCAGGATATTAGTTGGTGTTTCACAGGTATATATACAGTTGTACTGAGCACTTTACCTACTTAAATCCACTGCTGTCTTATATAACCTCCTATTAGACCAACTTTTTATTCATATTATGAACAAGAATTTATTTATTAATAATCTCAGGTATTTGAAAGTTCGTATGAAACAGGAACAAATGTTACAACTGAGTGGATTGTTGATAACCTGGAAAAGTTTAAAGTTGTTCAACAAACTTACAATGTTTTGTTCAGGAAACCGTCCACTTATCAGATAAAGGTGATTTCAAGTTATTATACTTATTTAATTCGTTTAAATATACAAAAAAAAATCAAATCGATAAATCAACAATCTCGTGGTGTAGTTATTAGAACACTTGGCTCCACAACATGAGATCCTAGGTTTGATTCTCACTGCTCCCATGCTGTAGCACCTTTAAGTAAAATGCTTTAAACGGTGTGAACTCCTGCTGAATTAATACCTAAACAGTTGTTTAATAATTGAGCAATTATAATCAATAATATCCCAAACTGCCACAGGCAACTCAAGACTGGGTTGGGGTAACTGATGTTACTCTGTGTTTAGGTGGTGAAGTTATTCATCCAAAATAAGGGATAAACAAATAAAAAAAATAAGTTTTAAAATAATTTAATAAATGAACAAGTATGTGAAATTAAATATTAGTGATATCTCTTAATATATATTCACAGATGGTTGTTAAGAATCATGTCAGTGAGTTGAACCAAACAATTAACTTATTAGTTGAGGAAAGAAATCTTTTAACGGGATTCTCGTTTGATTCCAGCAACCCGACCTTTATTCAAAGTGGAATGCTTCAACAGTTTGGAATGGAGGTTATTATAAAACTTATGTTATACTGGACTTGTTTTAGGTTGTGGTTGGAAAACTTGGTTTTATTATGTATGTATGGTCTTGGGTTCAATCCCCATTGCTCTCATGCAGTAGTGCCCTTGAGAAAGGCGCTATAAACAGTATAAACTCCTGCTGAGCCAGTACTTGATCAGCAGCATAATTATCGGGGAATTATAATTAATTTTATCCCAAACTGGCAAAGGCAACTCGAGACTGGGTCGGAGTAACTAATGTTACTCTATGTTTGGGTCGTGAAGTTGACCTTAGTTGATGTAACTAATATTTAAAGTGTGTTTACATAGAACATTCAGCGTGGAAGCAGTGAGAATTAAACCCGGGACTATATGCAGTAAAGCCAAGTGGTAATTTAATTTAAAATAATTTTTTTTTTTCAGATCCATGTTGATATGAACATTGATGTAAGAGTGACCTGGTATTTTGAGGGAAGACCTGAAACCCCTCTTATTTTCACTCAACCTCATACAGGGTTTCCAAACGTTCCTGGTCA